>NW_020455732.1:4190458-4192746 GCF_003342845.1 Nothoprocta perdicaria
TTCTCTTTTCCCAATTTTCCTTTTCTCAGAGGTGCGCTGCCAAGGTGCTACCATGCAGGGATTTGACAAGGTCACAAGCAGAGGAGCTGGGGCACACTTATAAGCTCCTCTTTAACAGTGTTCTTCGTTCAAAAAGCTTGGAGCTGCTGGCGTGTTAACTAACTCTTGCCAGCAGTGTGGCATCCAGCAGTAGGATGCAGAGCAGTGCATGCATAGCCATCAGGAGAGCATGCGGATGTGTGCATCAAGCCAGGGATACAACATGGGGAAGAGCCTCAAGTGATGGGGAAGGTGGTTGGCAACCAGTGTGCTTGATACAGTGTTTGCTAAGCTGGATTGGAGTGTGAAACCACCAAGGCCAACTCACCCCCTTACAGTGGCCATCATCATCAAGCCACTGGGAGGCAACGTGAACTTATGGATACAGAGAGTTTTCAGCAGCACTGCAAATATATCTGGTCCTGGAGTTTGTTCTCTGGGTGTCATAGGACTTCCCAGAGTGCTGAGTGATCACTTTCCTACCACCTTCCCTGCAGCAAGGAAGGGAATTGTGAACAATCAACTTCAAGTTGTTGCATGGCCTCAAATGACTGGTGCTTGTCCAGTATTGCTGCCTAACCCACCACCCAAGGGTTTCCATGCAAAGATTGTCCTCCAAATGCTCATGGGCTGATGCCACTCAGTTTTTCTTGCAGATAAGACCTTGGTATGATCAGAAAGTGCCTAGCACACAAGTGGAGAGTCTACTTGTGCTCTGTGTAGCACATCAAGAGAGTATGGGCTTTGCAAGACCTGGGTCTTGCTCACCATGTCCAGTAAGCCCTGGCAACAACTGGGGTCTTGCACTCATTGCTGTGGGTCTCCTGGATCCAGTGCTCATAAAAATGAACCCTAGGAAGAAGCCACACACAAGCTATGGATATGAATGTGGCATCCCACCTGAAATACGCACTGTACCAGAGTCTTGGCTAGGTTTAGTGGGGTAGAGATGATAGTAACTCTCTCTGTTCTCACTGGATCACCCTCTTTGGACACAATGCAGGAGAACCCCCAATTAGATCCAGGATGTGCTAGCCCCAAGCGTGTACTCTTAAGCATCCCCATCCAGTACTGGCATCCAGTATTGCTTGCAAAAGATACCAACAGAAGTATCCCAACTCTGTAGTGCAGGGTTTCCTATCATAAAAAGAGGTTAAGCTATAAACCTTAAAGGCACCCACAAGCAGAGGTATAAACAGCAATGCAGAAAGAGAATTTGCAGGTGTCTGACATCTCTGAGGACTGGGCAGACAGGCAGAAGACATCTAGAAGGCCAGAACACACCTCTGCCTCCCCTTTCCCTTTTATCCCTTTCTTCTATTTTCATCTCGCAGACAAGAGTTTTCAAAGATAAAAATCTTAGTTTAAATCTGAATAGCGTCTTTGCAGAAGTAAAAAAAGCAGTAGTCAGAGCTGCAACTCCTCTGGCAGCCCCACTAGCAGCAGCCGTAGAGGAAACATTTTTAATACCATTACTAAAAACAAACATGTCCAAAATGAACATGAAATTCTCTACAGCAGCAAGCAGAGCTGGAATCCAAAGAGAATCAGGTTGAAAACAGGCAAATTTGAGGTCAGTGCAAGAAAGGGGCTTGCAATAACCTTGTGCACAAGCTGCAGTACCTGTATGACGGACCTCATTACTCAGAGGTGCAAATCTCAGATTGGACCTCCTTTTTTGAGGGGACCATGAGGTTCTACAAAGACTAAGTGGTCTTAGAGCTGTAACCACAAATTCATGGCTAAAATACCCGTGGTGTCCCACCAACATGAGGCAGCCCTTAGCTAACTCTGTGCAATTCCACAAAGACACACAGAGTGATGGTCTGAGAACCTAAATGCTCAAGAAAGTCTAGGACTTGTGCAAGCAAAGTTTTTGAGACTTTGAGAAAATCTGGAGAGAGAAACTCTACCAAAGCTGCAGCAATTTACACAAACCAGTGTTTTTCTTCATATTACAACTGTCCATCTCTGTGAGCACAGTCTGGTCCCAGCTCCCAGGCTGGGGAAATAAGATCCCAAAGTGGAGACAGTAAATGCCAGTTGAGGAGCACAGGGTTTTTTAGTCACTCCAAGTGCATTTAAGGCTTTTGGGCGGTTCATACCTCTATCAAAACCCTGAAATGCTGAATACAATACAATGACCAAGGTGGGAAAAGCTGATCTGTGGATCCAGTTTGTCTTTTCATAAAGTACCAAGGGTAGGGAGGGAATAGAGTAGTACCAAAAAAAGAAAAAAAAAAAAAAAA
>NW_020455732.1:4193340-4393132 GCF_003342845.1 Nothoprocta perdicaria
AAAAAGAAAAAAGAAAAAAGAAAAAAGAAAAAAGAAAAAAGAAAAAAGAAAAAAGAAAAAAGAAAAAAGAAAAAAGAAAAAAGAAAAAAGAAAAAGCAACGCATTTTCTGAACCAAGGAAATCCTCAGAGTGCCAAAGCCCCAGAGACTGGAAGTTTGTATGACTAATGAGGGCACTGCAGTGGGATTTTAAAACTAGAGGTACAGAACGCTGAAGTGTGTTGAGACAAATAATACCTTTTATTAGCCCATCGGCAGAATTAGAGAAAGCAGGTGGATTTTCAGCACACGAACGCTTCTTGGAATCTGAAAGAAAAGCAGAATTTGTCAGGTTGGTAGCAACCACATTGAGAGCAATAGATTTGTGTTGATCAGCTGGAGAGTGTGCAAGGAAAAGGCAGCTGTTTGTGAGGACCAGAGGGGATATTAGTCCCTTGGGAGAGAGAAAGGAAAAAGGTACAGGTAGAGTCTGTGGATCACTGCAGATTTAACACCTGAAGAGATGAAAGAAAAGGTGAAATGTGCCATTAAGCCAATGTTGTTCACAAACCTTTAATTCCTGGAAAACAGAAGTCCTAAATTAATGTGTCTGCCTCAAGGGTCTAGACCAAGAGGCTTTGATCCCTCACTGAGAGCTCGTCCGGTAGCTGTGACCTCACTCTTCTTCATGGTGCTCACCTGGAAAGACATTAGGAAAGATGAACTATCCATATCTTTATTAATTTCCCACTTAAATAAACCTTGTAGAATATTTTTTAGTTTTTAAAGATGCTACACAGGGAATCTTTTCTCTTTCACTGTATAACTCCAAGAGCAGTCTCTCCAGAAGCTATTTCTCCTACCTCACCCACTTCATCCCTGTTAAATCCTGCCAGGCTCTTCCACAAACGCATCTGAATTCTCCATCGGGAGCACTCAAACTCTCTGCCTGATTCAAAGGATCTGCTTCACCTCATCCAACAAATCTCACAAGAAAAGCTGGGGACAAGCACCTACTGTGCAACCAAGTTTCCCATCCCCTAGGGCTTCCCTGACCCTCTCAGGAGCCCACAGCACCCAACACTAAAACCAAGCAGCACATAGCTCCAGAACACGAATCCTCTTGAGGAAACAGCATTTTGGGCACTGAGCAAGCCCCTAAATTCATGGGACAACCCCCTCCCAGAACTACCGACACATTTAGAGCTCTATACACGAAGGCTGAAAGCCAGCCTCCAGCTGGGCTAATGGCATTCAGCAACTGCCTGCCAACACGCAAGACTGCAAGGAAGCAGGGAAAGGCACTTATCCGCTCATCGGAGATGGATGCAGCCCACCAGTTCCTGCAGGGATACCAGTCTCCTCCACACATGCTGGGAAACAGGCTTTCCCCCTAAAGGCTTGTAAACTGCTGGATGCACACAGACTTTACACTAGTCCCTTCTGGAGGAAAATGAAGCCTTGCATGCATCAGCTCCACAGGGCTGGGAGAAGCACGGGCAGAGGTGGCATAAACTGTTGGGCAGTTCAAGGTCCCGGTGTAAGTTGAGCAGGGGTCTCTCAGTTGGGGACCCATGGGTGAGTGCTAATCTGGATATCTCATGGTCATAGTATCTGGTTTGAGATCTATCTCGGCAATGGAAAACTCCTCCAGTAGCAGAGAGCTGGGATCAGTGGAGAGAGGGCAGCATATTCCCCCCAAACCCCCAGACCTGGGCTGGATCACAGAGGGTTGCTCCGAGGGTCGAATAGGTCTTCATAAGCTTTTTTAATCCAATTTGCACCACACTGCTGCTGTCATCACTTTGCACCTTTTGAGGGCAGAGAGCGATGCCCATGGCTGGAAGAGGCACGTCTCTCGCGAGACCTTGCATCGCTGCTCAGCACCGCAGGCAACCAGAAAGCTATGGGAGCAAAGTGCGATGCCGCGGCACGTTACACGCTCGGCATCATTCCCCAGGAGCAGGCAGCTCTAGGGACTGTTGACCCAGCAAAACAGCGGATTTCAGGCTGGTATCGAACCTGAATGTCTTAATACCTCCCACAAAGTTCTCCCTTCACTAACCCATCACAGAAACATTTGCCACAGGCCAGACTCTCCACTAGAGCATTTTGGGGGCTGATGGACATTGTCTGTGGCAGGAGCACTGCAGCAGGCAGGGTGATGGGATGCACTACACAGGGCTTCAAGGCAGCCTGTCCACACACTCTGGAGACAAAGGGGTGGGAGAGAGACCGGCAGTCCCAGCCCCGCCAGCTCAGCACTTTTGTGCTTTTCTTGTCAAGAGAAAAAAGGGAAAAAAAAAAAAAAGCTTTTTTTTTTAAAGAATAAAAGCCCCTTTTTGTTTTGTTCCCTTCTTTTTGTTTTCTAATTTATTGTTTTGTCCTGAGCTCATGTTTCTCGAAATCCCTTGTTCTTGATGCTCATTAAAATATTTTTGGCGGGTGCCGGTGCAGTTATTCACTGCTACGCACTTTTTTGTATTTATTTTTCTCTCCTCCCCAGCCCGCCGCCCCCCCCCCCACCGTTACACAACCCCGCGGTCAAAACGTCCCTGTGTTTTCCACGCGCTTATTACCCAGAGAATCAAGGCTCCTTAGCAATTTGCGAGTCACTCCAAAGCAATCAATTATGCATCAAATGACTTTTTGATTCTTTACCTTGTGAGAGGATAGATGGAAAAAGAGGCTGTCTTTTTATTCTTTTCCCCTCCTCTATATTATTATTATTTTTGTTATGATTCCCTTCTCTCTTCTTCTCCCTCGTTCTCTCTCCTTCTGTGCTCGAGTGGGTCTGCCTGCTGGCGTCGGGATTATGACATGATCAAATGGCTTGCTCTTAATTGGCAACAGCTCCAAGATGGAAAGATGAAAAGATGAAAAAGAAAAGACCACGGGACCTGCAGACCTTGTGTACAGCTCCAGCAGTTTGTTGCAGTGTCAGGTGAGGTGGAAGGACAGGGGCTGAGCAGAAGGGGTTATAAGGTGAGTGGGCAGGCACTCACCTTTGGGACAGCCCCAAGGACAGTGGAAAAGGAGTGGAAAAGGGAAGGTGAGCTGAGGGAAAGTAGAGGTACCGGATTTTAGGCACTGCTCACCCCTCAGGGTCCCATTGAGTCTTCAGCTCCCAATCCTCCACACCAGTGAGCTCACTCAGGATGCTGCAGTGGAGGGGGGTCCATAGGCAGAGCACTCTCCTTCCTACACTGGAGACGACCTGGTTTCGTGTGCACGGAATACAAAAGTGACCTGTGGACAAGGATAGGACAACACTAGTATCACCTCGTTCAAACTCAGTTCTGAAACTCCAAGGATTTCAAGCATGGGAACAGGTTGCCCTGAGCAGTCTCTGAGTCAACATCCCTGGAGGTATAGAAAACCAAAATGGATACAGTCCTGAGCTACCTGTTTTAGATGACCTTGTTTTGTGCAGGTCATAGTCTCAAGAGGTTCCTTCCAGACTCAACCTGTCTGCAATTCCATCATCCACCATCCATTCCACCTCTTCTGATTCCCACATGCATCTTCTTTACCACCCAAACTTAACTAACTCTAGTACTATCTATATTGTCTATCCCCTTCAGGACCTCCTGAACTTAGCTGATTCCCTACCCAGCATCCTCCAAATCTACAGCACAGCCTTTCTGTGTATCTCCTATATCTTGACTCTCTATCCCTATCAACAGAGCTCTCCCAGGGAAATTATCCCTGTTTTCAGCAGACAGGAGATACCCTGGAAGGTGGAAAGAACAAAGCCAGTGGGTTATAAGCTCTTCTCCCACTTCTTCAACTCCCTTAGTTGAAAATACTTCTGCACCTCAGTAAAAAGGACATCCAAGTTTTCATTTTCAGCCAGGGCTGCCTATGATCCTGTCTATGTCCTACTTGGGCAAGTGCAAGGTCCTGCACTTGGGGAGGAGTAACCCCAGACACCAGTATAGGCTGGGGAGTGACCTTCTGGAGAGCAGCTCCATCAAGAGGGACCTGGGCATCATGGTGAATAAGTTGACCATGATACAGCAGGGTTCCCTCGTGGCCAAGAAAGCCAATGGGATCCTAGGGTGCATTAAGAGCATCTCCAGCAGGTCAAGGGAGGTGATTTTCTCCCTATACTAAACCCTGGTGAGGCCACATCTGGATACTATGTCCAGTTCTGGGCTCCCCAGTACAAGAGGGATGTGGAGCTGCTGGAGAGATTCCAGCGCAGGGCTACGAGGATGATCAGGAGCCTGGAACATCTGCCCTATGAGCAAAGGCTGAAAGAGCTGGGCATGTTCAGCCTGGAGAAGAGAAGGCTGAGGAGGGATCTGGTGAGTGTATATAGATACTTCAATGGAGGCAGTGAGGAGGAGGGAACCGGCCTCTTTCCAGTGGTGGACAGTGATAGAACTAGAGGAAATGGCCACAAAGCGAAGCACCAGAAGTTCTGCAGGTAGTTTAAAATTATTAACAGTGAAAGTGACTGAGCACTGGGACAGGCTGCCAAGAGAGGCTATGGAGTATCCTTCTCTGGAGATCTTCCAGACCCACTTGGACACAGCCCTGTGCACATGCTCTAGGTGACCCTTCATGTGCAGGGGGATGGACTAGATGACCTCTGGAGGTTCCTTCCAACCTTAAGGATACTATGATTCTATGATACTTTAAAGCCATGGAAAGAAATCTATCCACATTATAGCTATTGAAAGAGACTGCCTCCCTGTTCTGCTGTCTGCAGGCACCATCAGCAAGTAACAGAAGTTTTCCTGATGCTGCAGATGATCCAATTCATGTCCTTCACAAACAAGTAGCAGGAGTTATGTCCTTGACTTCTTTGCCTATGCATTTGTATCCCCCAAGTTTTTATGTCATATATATGGCACTAACGTATGCCAGTAGGCTCAAGTTTCTTGCTGTTACTGGGAGACTCCCACAACTGGCTTTAAAAATCTTCACAGGGGAAAAAAAATAATTCAGGGTTCCTAAAGCAACTGCCTCTCTTCTCTGGATCACCTGATTTCTAGGGCCAGTTGCACAACACCTTCCAGTTCACAAGATGGAGTTGGTGATTCTGGGATTATATATTTGCCAGGACATTCAAGTGTTTTATGCTCCTATTAAAAACAAGAACAATAAAACAAAGCAGAAAATAAGGTCACATTAACTTGTCTTTTACCTCTGAGCTTCCCCATCACGCAGCCATCACCATCCAAAACATACTGAAATGTGATGTGCCCTGAATTTGCTGTTTCCTTATGTTAGTGAAAATGGTTTTAAAATGACATCTTTCTTTCTTTTTGAAGATGAAGAGATGAACCATAGGAGAAACAAGCATCACTCACCAGCTGAGATGTGCTAAATGGACAACACTGGAGACTAACTTAACTTTAGTCTTTAAATGAACTATAGACTTTACAAGTACCATTCCCCTGGTGGACCCCTGAGGGTATTCCATTCAAAAAGAGGTGAGAAGACATTCAATCTCAATTTCTTATACATTTGTATAGTCTCTCAATGAGGATGCTAGCAAGCCACGCACTAGTGATGCTTGCGGCTATGGATATGCTTCATAGGATGGGAGAGGGATGCAGTCTTGGATAACCCTTGATAAACAGTGAGCATTTTCAACAACAAAAGTCAACTGCATCTTTGGGTGCATTTACTAAAGCATAGCCAAAGGGTGAGAATTATTTCCCTCTATTCAGCACTTGTGAGGAACATCTGGAGCACTGTGCCCGGTTAGGACCTTCTTGGTAAAAAAACGAAAACTCTGAAGCAAGTCCAGTGGAGACTAGCAAGGTAGTTTGGGAACTGAAATCTATGATGTGCAAGGAACAGATGAGCAAGTTTAGTTTGCTCAGCCTTGAAAAATGAGGTGAAGATGGAGCCAGAGTCTTCACAGAGCTGCAAAGCAAAAGGAAAAGGTATGACAGTCACATGCTGCAATTAGGGCAAATTTTCACCCTGAAGGTGGCAAGACTCTGGGAGAAGGGACTAGTTCTATCCTGTGAGATGTCTATCCTCAGTAATATTCAGAATTCATCTGGAGAAGGTCCCATGCAGCCTGATCTTAAATTGAAGTTGTCCCTGTTTTGAACAAGGGATTTAACTGGAGATGTCAGTGCTTCTTTCCTACCATTATTCTGCAGCTCTGTGATGGACCAAGAATCCTAGACTGGGCAGATCCTGCATTGGCTATCTCGTCTGTTGCCCCAAAACAAGTAACTGTGCATCATTGTATTCTGCCCTATGTCTCCCACTTCATTTGGGGAAAATGAGATCATGCATCTTACGGGACACTTGAGAAGAAACATCCCCAAGAAATCAGGAAATTTTCAGTAGAAGATTCAGATGTCAGGAGCTCTTGATCAGCTTAGAGCAGAAGGTCTTTATAGGGGAGTAAAACTGTCAGTACTAGCAAGGAAAGGAAACACTGTCACTGTGCCACGTTCAGAGGCAGTTCTGACCACTCAAAGACTGAGGGCACCATCGAGCTGGATTGTCTCAAGTCCTCAGCTGCTTTGGCAAGGCACTCACAGCTCACTCACAGCTCAACACCCACAGCTGCCAACCTGCTGCCCTGCCCCACATCAGTAACTCCAGGATGACGCAGGATTCAGTAGAGCCAGCAGAGCATCCCTTAGCAGTCATAAATAGAAAGGAAGCTGCAAGTCACAGGTATCACAAGCTACAGCTACTGACTGTGTAACACCTACATCACCCAGATGCTCTTGCTCGGGCATTGTAGAACCTGAAGGCCAAAGGAAGTAGCTGAGTGGCTAAATCCATGAGAGATCATGGTAGGGGTAAAAAGAGGTAATATGAAGACAGCAAATACAGAAATCACCATGTATGCAAACCAGCTCTTTAACAAGATGGATCCTGTCCAGCTTAGCACCAAGGGCTATGCTAAGGATACATAAAGGACATCGGGTTCATGATTTTCTGATAACATCAGATAAGAGAATTCTGATATCCCAGGTGCATCTCTGAACAAGTGAATGTTGGTCTAACAGGTCACACACAGTCATTTTCTCTGGGATGAAGATATGATCAGGTCTTGGTTGAAATGAAGCAGTATGGGGAAGATCTGATCACGGACCTCTTGGCTGAATGGATTAACCTGGTGCATCAGAATAAGGCAGGTAGTCAGTAAAAAATCGGTTACTTAGGATAGTCTTTAAAGGGAGTGAGATAAAGAGAAAGAAAATGGGTATGATTGGAGGGCACTAGGTTGTAGAAATGAATCACTTTTCTGTAGTGGCCTCTATTGCACACACTTCCATTCATACTGTTTGTGTATATTTTCCATGTTGCCAGTACAGAGACATAAGTATTTCTAGAGAACAAGTCATGCCACCCAAAGCAGATATCTAAAACAGATGTGGCTCTCCCTGAAGGAATCTCCTTTTCTTCATTGACAGTAGAGTTTGGATGTCTTCATCAGGAGTCAGAACCTACAAACTTATTGCTAGGATGCGATTCATCTCCCCTGACTCTGCCTGTCTGTACTTTAGGGACTACCTCTGAGCTAATCACCTTAGACTATCTATTTAGTCAATGAAGAATTAACTAATGCAGTCAACAGAGTTTGGTATATGACCCATCTCATTCTCATTTAGTCACTGATCTTTGGTAAGTGTAAATGTTCCCTGAACTCCACTGACTTCATCAACCATCTCTCTACCACAGAGGGATACAGCCCTCTTAGTTCACTTGCCCAGTAGAAACTTAAAAAAAATTCACACAGACTTTGCCATCCCACCTGCCCACCCATGGGGCTATATTCACTGCCACTCTCCAAGATGACAAATTCAGATGTACCCTAAAAAGATGGTTGGCAAAGCAGCTCCATCTGGATGCAAGTGCCTTTGAATGCAGAAAAACAGATGTCTGAAATTTAGGTTAGATGGGAAGGAATCTAGCTCCTGTGGCAGCACCTGACATCTGGGAAGGGAGATGAATTTCACTCGCTGAAAATGAGAGGAAATGCCTAGAAGAAAAGCACTGGTGAAGCTTCAGTGCTTTCTCTACAACACCAATCTGCAGAGAGATTTGGTCTGAAATTGGGTTTAAGGAAGAATAAGAGTCTTTACATTTAAGGATGTGAAAGAAGCAGGATCTCATCCATTGCTTTGTGCACAGAACAGTCAGGCAGCATTTAACTTAGTGTCCAATCAGTTCAGCTCAGTTCAGCTAGAAGTGAGCAGACCAAACCCAGTGATGTCAAAAATAACCATCTTCATGTATGGCAGGACTAAGTGTGTTGCAGGCTGTACAGATTTTTTCAGTGGGAATATTATATTGGAAACAAAAGTTACTTGAAACTAACATTCCATTAATAATAATAAAAAAATGAATTAATGATTCCATAGGACATCCTGCAATTTCTCAGGAATTCCTTGGGCTATTGGGGTGAACAACTGAGCCATGCAGAGAGCAGCTGTCCAAATACACATGGTGTGAAACTTTAACTAAGCATGAACAAGAAATAAGGGCTATGGGGAGAAGTACAGGAAAGGACACATATCACCACCATCCCTATGTCTCTAATTCCTTCCTCAAACCTCGGAGTATCAGCAATGGTTGGTGCAGAGGAAGGAGGGGAGGAAAAGTTGCCACTGCATTGCAAATGCAGAGAATCTATCCATAATGCTGGAGAAATCAAGTTCCTGCTTTGTGGAGTCCAAGGAAAGTGTGGTGAGGAAATTGATAGTTTACTCCACTTCAAAATTTACCACCATTTACCATTTACCTTGGACTGAGAAGAGAGAACACTCCTGGGACTGATAGTCCTTTTAGTCTAACAAATGCACTTGAAGATTTCTAATGCCATCTGAATGAGTGTTTGACAAGTTCCAGGTAGATCACATCTCAGTTTTAGAGCTCTGGTTCTGACCACCATGAGAAATATAAAAGAAAGGTTTATATAAATCACAGGGCTGGGGGAGAAATTAAAACTATTTAGAGGAAACTATTGGAAAAGTAATTCAGATATGTGAGAAAATTAACATGAAGCATTGGGAGCTCTCATGGGATCTGTTCCAAAGCCTGATGAACAACAGCAAAAAGAAAGAATAAAAATAAATAAATAAAAAAGAAAGAAGGAAGACTTTTTACCACCCACTTCCCACCCAAAAGTTCCACGTGGAGAGAATAATTGGAGCATTTGGCACTAGCTTATCAGACCTCCACTTTCACATGGGTTCCTGTTTAACTAGTCAGCAACATTATCCTACTGAAGACAACAACTTTTTCTAATATACAGAAATATTAAGTATTACAGCTTTGGAAGGGTCTTTGTGAAGTACTGGAAAGACTAGACTCATCCTCTACCACTGACACATACATTTCTCATGTGTGATGGCTACAATAATGTTAATCCACGCAGAATACTGGAATGGCTGATTTCAAAGCTGTCACTGGTTATGGGTTCATCTATTATGCACATTTCCAATTAGCTGTCTGCCAGTTACTTTCTAATGGCAATTTAAAGATATTGACATATCCTGATTTGAAAGTGGCCAGCTCAAAGAGATTGCCACTCGCCTTCTTCAGCACTAAGGCATCAGAGCAGGGGAGAAGCATTCTAGGATGCCTTCACAATAAGAGAGCAGGAGGATCTTGTTTGAGCCCTTGGCATGTTTTTCCACACTGGAACACGGTTGTAGCTGCACGTGGAGGTTTGAGATGGAGTGAGATCACAAAGTAGGAGAAAAAAACAAGTCTTTTACCCATGAACTAGGTCTTGTAGCTCTACAGAAGAGCTTTTGTTTGTAATGAGGTATACTGTGAAGACAATCTTGTAGAATGCAGCACCAGTTTTATTGGTTAAGCAATCAGGGGCTGTATATGACAAGAATCTACTTTGCTGGCCTGACCTCATTTCCTCCTCCCCCATCAAATAAGTGATCTAAACAGAAAGAATAAGGTGCATTTCATCACACGTTCATTGCACACAGACAAGGAGATTAAGTCTTCTCCACTCTTCTGCTTCACCTCTAGATTTCTAATGGTCATGCAGAGCATCTAAGCCACAAGCTCCCCCGTCCCTTCCCCTCCATGGAGTTATCAAAGCACTTGACTAACAGCATTCCTGCCCTCACCAACCTGTGCAAGTAATGGAGACAAGCTGTCACCCAGCCCCATCATCCTGATGGACAGGAGCTTATATCCCACGCTGGACCCGGGAACTACCAATTCCAGCAGCTTATTCCAAAACAAAGTGTGCATTGAGGGGTTAGGTTTCAGTTTTTCCGGCTGTGAGAAGAAGAGGCTGCCAAACAAAATAACACTGACAGCTGCTCTGGGAGTCATGCGCTGTTGTGTGACCTCAGCCCCTTCGCAGGGTGGCCTCCAAGCAGTCATTGGCAAGCAATGCCACTGAACACCATGGCAATCATTAGTGCCAGCCAGGCCCAATTTGGAGAGGCAGAGCATGTAGCCCACGAGCTGTGAAACACACCACCTCACTCCAGCACTCCCTTCCCCCTTTTACCCTCTCCACGCTGGTCCCCAGGAATTAACATTTTAGGTTTCCTTGGGGGGCGTTTGGGTCACAGTGATTTTCACTGAATTAAGGCCACCTGGAAAGGCAAACTATTCAGAAGGCACGTTGCAGAAGAAGGCTTCACAATATTTGAATCCAGAGGGAAAGCAGTCACTGTGAAGGGAACGTGCCTAATGTGGCACAAAGGCAAAGAGGAAACCCAGCGCACTCTGCTAATCTCTCTATTATCCTTTTTTTTTTGTTTTTTTTTTTTTTTTTTTATGTGCTGAGCTATTGAGAGGTATTTGCATACCAGCCATGCAATCCTTTCATGTCCATACTCCTTATCCCTGGGTCAAGATGAGCTTTCAGACTGACTACTAATGACAAACTCATTTCTTGTAGACTGCAGTCATTGTAGGCAATTAGGGCATGCCATATTGGGGACCACTTATGAACAACATGGAGCCCCACTGGTTTTCAGGCATTGCTCCTCCAGACAGCAGATGGCAATTGTCACAATCACAGTGGGTTGATCAGAGTCTTCTAAAGTTCTACTAGATCCTGTTACTCCAGCTGTGCAGTCAATATCCATATTACATTCAATGAGAGAATATATTTTCTCTCATCCCACTGAATCATCTAGATGTCCATGCCTTTTATTATTAGGAATTCAATCCAGTTGTCCATGTATGTGCCTTTGCAGATACCCTAGGGTATTTTGGTCTACCCTCATTTTCCATTCCAAAAGTGCTCAGGTCTCTCTCCCAAGGGTTGTATATCATAACTATCAACCTTGGGCAGATACCTTGCATACCACAATGTATCTCAAAGGTCAGTAGACATCATCCTTAACCAACTGCATGAAATCCCTGGGAAATGGGTAATGTCAGGGAAGTTTATCAAGATCAAAATTTGAAGATTTCTCTGCTTCTCCAACTGATTGAAAACCATGGTTTTCACTCAATGTATTAGGGCTGTTTCATCCAGCATTGTCCTGCCCTGCATTTCATCATGCCCCACTACTTTTCAGTCACTCCTGGCTGCACTTCTAAGCATTGTTTTAACCTATAAAGTTTAGAAATCACCTAAAGATTTAGGTCAGAGCTGTGCTGAGTTAGAGAAACACTTTGCAGATCTTCATGTGCTGGCTTCCCACTTAAGGCACCAGAGCTTGGGGGTCATTTGGTTTGAGAATGGGTGTTTTCACCACAAGTCTTCAATTCAAGCTCTTCATGTAATTCTTAATCCAAGACAGCTGGAGTCTCATGACTATCACAGCCTTTCAGAAGTTAATCATCTCATGTATAGGGTTGCCAGGAGAGAACATGGTGATATCAGTTATGCTCTTCGTGATATACCTGCCTTAAACTTCTCAAAATTGCCTTGAAGAGGCAGGTGTGGTTACAGTGCAGATGTTTCTAGCCCAGGACTCCAAATTTGGCCTTTTCCATGAGTTTTTCAAACAGCAACAGTTGCAGTGGGAAAGTTCTTTGGGTTTTGTATGGCGGTGAGAGTATCTTGTGGATTAATGATGCTTTCCGAGCCTCTTTCGCTTTCCTTCCAGATTTCTGAATTTCATATGTGCTTTCCAGCACACACTAGGCAATTCACCTTCCACAACAATAAATTATACAGGCCAGGAAACTAACAGAAACTAACAACCTAACAGAGGCTCAGGCAAGACACTTTGCACAATCAATTGCAGCTCTCAGAAAGAGTAGAACATGTGTCCAGGTGGTCATCTGGATGCTCCACTCTTGCAATTGCGCACATGACGGCAATTGCGCACATGACTGCAGAATTGGATTCTCCAACTTTCTGAACAAAGGAAGTCCTTAGTTTATCCCTTATTATGTGCATTTAGACTGGGTGAAGAGGTCACCCTCTGTTTGGATGAGTTTTAACCCTTGGAAGCCTGGATGGGGCTAACTTGTGTGGTTTTCTGGCCAGAAATACAGCCTTCTCTCAGCAGCTTCTCCCCACTCTTCTTCTTGCTCTTCTCTTTGCAAAGTGAAGAAGTGAACAGATGTTTTTCTGCTTTCCCACCTAGCTCCCCCACGCCCCCCCGCTGGAGCAAGCTCACCTCCCCAGTGTGGGAAAGCCCCGGAGCAACCTCCTTTGCAACTCTGCAGACTCCTCGTCACCTCACCTGTCACACAAGCTGGTGACAAGACAAGCAACAACACGCAACCCGCCAACTACCACCACGAGCCAACAGGGGGGAGGAAGAGGTGGTGGCGGGGGCAAGCAGATGTACCACGAGTTGCTCCCCGAAAGCGTTTTTTGTTTTTTATTTTCATGGGGAGGTGTGAAATGGAGTCTGCACCTCCCTCTCCCAGTATAGGTACCATAGCAGCTGCCAATGGCTACAGGCCTACCACATCAGCCTTGCTATTTCTGTGAGATGTCAAACATGCAGCGCTAAGCAATCATCTTTCTTGCCATCTGCCAAGGTGAACATGGCGTGCGGATCTTAGATCAAACAATTTGACAGATTCTCTTCTCCCCCTCCCCCTTGTTCTTTCCTTTTTAAAGACGGAGAAGGAAGGGAAGAGAGGAAAGAATATCATGTTGATTCGATCTTGAGCAACATTGTTTTTCTATACCTACCAAAACAGGAAATACATTTAAATCCAGTGTCCTCTCAATTCAAGACCAGGATGTAAGTGGGACATCCTTTGTATGCAAGAGATGCAAGTGGGACATCCAGGATGCAAGAGTAGCATCCTTTGATCCTATTTCAGACCTGGAATCTCCACTAGTCCTACAGAGCTCATGCTGTTGGTTGGCGTTGAGTCCGCATTGCCCATTTTTGCTTATCAAGAATGGTCAAGACTGTGAAAGACAGTGAAAAAATTTACGTCTGAAGTGTTGTCTTCCCTAGCAAGGTAACTGAGAAATGCAAAGGGTTGGGTGCCACTGTGAGAGAGGTTTCCCAGTCACCATTCCCTGGACTGAACATTGAATGGAGAGATGTTATTGGGCAGGGTCACTAGCACTCACTAAGCCACTCTCTCCTCATTAAAATCAAAATGTGATCAGCAAAAAGAACCTAAAGAACCTAAATGTCCACACTAGGATGTTTAATAAAACATGTCAGGGAGAGGTGTTTACTTCTCCTCTCTTTCCTGATCCCTCACTGCAGCCATACTACAGAGGGAAGAATCTGCGAGAAGCTTTTGTTTGATAGTGAAGGCTGCTTGCAAGGTCTGGGGTGTCTCCAGAGCTCATATGACATTGTGTCCAACAGATACTTCAGTAAAAAAAAAGGACACATCTTCAGGCACCACAGTGTATGATTTGTCATGAGAAGACTAAATATGTCCTGCCATAGAAACCTTAAGCTTCATCCCAATCAGGTCTTCTAGATCTCCAAGGGTTCCATATTGTTCTTGTCCAGTAATATTCTTCAGCTTCTCCTTGGAGAATGGGAAGGAGGATCTGTAACAGTTGCTAGAAGAACCAGCTGCATTTTCAATTCAAGGGAGGAGCCTCTGCCAATGGCTGGAAGAGCAGTATCTCACATTTCTCTTGGCTTCTTTCTACTCATCACACCACTTGTAAGGCACAGAAATAAGTCCTGCAGGAAAGACAAAACTCATTCCTTGAAGAGCTGTTCTGAGACTAGAGGAAGGTTTAGCTTTAACTGTCGGTACAGTCCCAGCAGATAGGACTGCAACAGAAAAATATTGTCTCCATAATCAATATAGGACTGTGTTTAGTTGCAGCCCTTAAAGATCAGCCTATTCATTCCTGCATCCCATCTCGTATTCTACTCTCTATCCTCCATTCTCTCTCCAGCCTTCCCACATGCACACTTTTCAATTTCCTTCATTCTACCCGTATGTTCCAGAGATAAAATACAGTCCTATCCACTCTTTGCAGAAGCTTCATGTCTTGAGCCTATCTGATCTTCAGTGTCCATTACATCGAAATTCATATATACCAATTTTCCATTTCTCCCACACATATCTTCTACTACATTCCATATACAGTCATCTCCAAAGCCTTTCCAAGATCCAACTGCAAATCATTCTGAAAAGCCATCTATACCACAACAAGAAAAACACTGCTAATTCTCATAAAGAATCAGAACAATTCTAATCTATTTGGGAAAAATAAAGGGTTGTCTCATAGTGCATCATTTATTATGATAAAAAATATGACAAAAATAATAACATCCTATATTTAATGTATTTCATAAATGCTGGGTTGTGATTGCTAGCTGAGTCGGTAGGTAACATGAGACAAAATTAGCCAAGTCTAGAGCTAAAGAGTGGCTAAAGAGTCAGCGTGATGGTGTCCATGCTCTGTAGGCCAACATAAGGAAACCAGCTGGCTACAGACTTTTTTAGGATCTGTAACTAAAGAATTAGTACAGTTTTTACAGTCTCTCTGGAATCTCTGCAACTCCAAATCTTCTGTAGGTGCACTGATCGGATCACACACTTAGATAAAGTTAACTATGCTTCAAACTTGAACAAGGAAGACAAACATATGAGATTTCTTACCACCTCTATACTCTGTCTGTGTGGGGATATAGCAATATACAGGGCCGTACATTTCTCTTTGCTTCCTTGGCTGTCTGCCATGATACCATCCAGACCTCTTGTTTTATTCAAAAACCCCACTCAAAAGCTTGGAGACACTTTTAGGGGAAAAAAAAAATCATCTTTATTTTCCTTAAATTGGAAACAGCAGATTTTGTCCTAGAAGGGGAGGATAGTAGAAGAATCTCATAAAGAAAAGTCTTCCCTGCTATTCTAAAGAGCTGTAAAACATTCTTACTTACATGTCTTCAAAACATGACTGGATATCTTCTGAAAAATGCATGCTAGTTCAACCATTCCCTAGTCCATAACTTGCCAAATAAATGATCTCACCAGGTTCTTTGGTGGGCACTTTCTGCCCTGAACAGCTCTGGGATGGGTTCTTCGCTAATGTAAATCAGTATCACAGAACTATGTTACACCATCTGACAAGCCAGTTAAGTGATTTGGGTCCATGTACAAATGGGATAAACCAACACACTTAGCCAGGCACTTATTCACAGTAGCCCTGTAGTAGCCAAATCATTGTAATTCCATTTACTGTTCATTTTACTGCATTTGTATCTATCTCTGGGTTTCTTATACCACCTCCTGTTGTACAAGACCAAAGGAAAAAGATGAGAAGAACCCCTATTTAAATTTGTAGGCAATGCAAATGAGGGGAAGTAGGACTTGACCAGTGATAGGACAAGGGGTAATGGGTATAAGCTCCATCTGCATGTGAGGAAGAACTTCTTGACTGTGAAGGTGCCAGGGCCCTGGAAAAAGCTGTGCAGAGAGGTTGTGGAGTCTCCTTCTGTGGAGATTTTCCAAACCTGCCCAGATACAACCCCATGCCACATGCTCTAGATGTCCCTCTTTGAGCAGGTGGATTGGACTAGATGATCTCTAAAGGTCCCTTCCAACCTCAACCATTCTATGATTCTGTTATTCTGTAAAAGTACTGTCTTGCAGAATACTTCCATCAGCTGTCTGCAAAACAGGGAGATAAAGTAATGTCAAATACTTCTGAGGTAGGAGAGAAGAGGTTTCATTACAAGGAAAAGACTGTTTCTGGAAGTAATATGGTGATAGGATACTATTGCTACCTGGAGAAGCAACAGGTCTTCTCTGGCAAAAATCTCCGATCAAATGAAGTCACCCCATAGCTACCCCGTCATCCACACTGAGGACCATGAGCACCACAAAGTCTGTCTCCCTCTTAAGGAAAATGGGTCCTGAAAAATTTAGCCTGAAAAAGAAGAAAACTAACTTGAGGATACCAAAGACCTAACTGAAGATTTCATTGTGAGGTCTGCACCTCTGAGTCCATCCCCTCTTCTGGACTTACTCAAAATATGAACACTACTGCAGTCCCTCACTGAAGAGGAAAGAGCTTCAGTGGCTGAATCTATGATTGATGGAGAGCAACCTGGCTGTCATGGCTCTCCCATCCTCGACTGCAAATCAGAGACCTGTCAGAGGAATTGGCCCCTTGGAGAAAGAGAGGCAGATAAATCAATCCTGCCAATCAACAGGCTTGCACTGAAATGTATTGTTGGTTTATCAGTCAATAATTATTGACTGAGATCATTTTCACAGGGTGATGTTCTGCTCTCTAGATGAGAGCCCAGCCCCACTGGAAATGCAGGATGCAGAAACATCCAGCAGGAATTGGAGGAAAGTTGGGAAGAGAAGGGGGAGAGAAAGAAGTAGATTGGTTGGATGGGGAGAAGACTGGAATCTGGTAAAGATTAGGGACAAAGGGAGAAGGTGCAAGAGGAAGAAAGGAGACATGGCATAATGGTTTGTATTTCTGTCAGAATATAGGAAGCAAAGAGAAGAGTTCTTGCTTGCTTTATATGCTCTTCTTCAAAGCCAACGAGCTGCCCAAGAATCCAAGTTCTTCCAGTCCTCTCCAGTCAGTGGATAGCTGTGAAGCACTGGCAAGGCCTGTGTCCCGTCCACAGCAGCAATGATAGCTTGCTTCCATACTTAGCTAGTCTCCAGCTCCAGTGGAGATGTTCCAAGAGGAGCCAGCTCTGGAGGGTAGACAGTGCGTGTCAATATAATGCTTGGAATGGAGATTTCATCCTCTTCTGAAGTCTTTGGAAACAAAACCCTCCTTTCAAGGTGCAGAGAAAAGACATATGAGGTCAAGCACAAAAATAAGTTAGGACTTAAGGGTTATATCTCTGAACTAGGGTCTCTTCTCTGTGGCTGAGACCACCCAACACAAAGCAATTCATGCCCATACATATAAATTCTCCATGCATGGAGGCAAAACTGCTTAGTTCTTGGCAAACTTCCCCCCAACTTGCTCAGAATGCTGGCTGGCAGCAGGTACAAACATGCCAGAAACCTTTCCAAAATTAAACAGCAGAGGCAGGTGAGCTGCCCAAGTTTCCTTTTTATCCTCAGTTCTCTTCCTTTGCCTATGTGCACTGTTGTGCTGTCTCATGACCAGATCATGCCCTTTTTTATTATTATTATTATTTCACAAGAGAGTTATTTCCCTACCTGCAGAACCTGGTCTGTGCCCACTTGAGAACTAAATACTCACAAGTCTGTTTTCTCCCAAGCTTCCCTTCCATGGTCCCATTTATTATTTATTGTGTACTGCATGACCCCTGATCCAAATACAGAATTATTAATTTCCCTGTGAGGTTTCCTTTGCCATTTTTTGCTCCAGCATCTCTCCAAACACACATTCTTTCCTCTTCCCAGCTTCCCCATTGGATAAATACATTTTTCCAGGGAAAGTTGAACTAGGCTCCTCTCTCTCTGACTTAACCATCATGCAGAGGCAGAAGCAGTACAAGGCTTCCCTGTATGGTAGGATATTGCATTTTGCTGTGCAGGGGTGAACAGCTAGGACCAGCATAGAAAACCAATGCTGCAGGAAAGGTAGAGGAAGAGAAAAAAAAAAGGATTCAAGGTAGAGAGGAGAGCCTTGGAAATTAGGTCCTGATGCTGGGGAGATGAGAGGGGTGGCTTTTCAACAGAGGACTGAGCTTCTTGGGCAGTAGCTAGTGTCCATATAGCTTAATCCTTTCTCAGATGCAAGAGATGTTCTAGTATTGCTAAAGAGAGAACAAGTCTGCAGCAGGTTTTCTTCTTCTTGTCCAGCAAGATGTCTTGGAAACACTGAATTAAGCAGATCTGGGGGCCTCCCTGCTTACAGGAACTTATGTTTTGTCCAAGGAAACTTCTGGCCCCAGGCTTACTCCCACCACTTCGCTATTTCACTCAGTCCCTAAATAGCTCCTTTGGAAACCCAGGTTCCTCGTAGTTGGTCATTGCCTGTCTCTTTTTAATTGAAGCCCTAATCTCTTACTGGCGATCATAATGTGATTGGTATCGCCAGGCAGTTTGCGAACGGTTAACTATCCGTGCCTCGCACAGCCCATTAGACACACAAAATCTGCCAACTGTGCTCATATTAGTTGAAAAAGTGTTTAGCACACAGAGAATAGAGCGACTTCAGACATGAGTGCTGCACAAACTGAGCAGGGATTGAGGATCAGGTTGGGGCAAGAGTCCTGAGTTGTCTTCCCTGCTCTTCAAGGGATGTGTCGTGGAGTAGCTGCTCCCAAGGAGATGGAATTGGGCAGTTTCCTTTGCAAATCTGGGGCAAAAGTGTCAAATAAATTACTGATTGTTTGAGACAGGATCATAAGGAGTGTTGAGGCTCAGGAGTTAACTCTAGTAATCGATATCCAGGCTCTGAGCAGGTATGTTGGGTAGGGATTGGAAGATGGAATGTTTAGGCAGCACCTATGGCTTCCAGTCATGAATCCATCAGGATTGCCCTACTGACATCTTTCCCATCGCTCTTCAAAATACATCAATGGCCAAATCCTGTTGCTTTTGCTCTCCAAATGGTGAGGTTTCCAAGATGGTTTTGTTTTCTTTACAAAAGAATAAAATAAAATAAGAAAGAAAATGAAGTGCAGAAGATGAAGTGACTGGGTTTTCTCCTCAAGCACTTTTGATGTTATGATGCTTGTGTAGAGGGGTTCTGGTTCACTCTGTCCCAGGCAAACTGGGGAGAAGACACTCTCTGAAGGGTCTGCAAAGACGCTTGAAAATGAGTCGTGTTCTCCCAACATGAGTGCTCTTTGCCCTTCCTAAAGCCCTTAAAAATAAACCTAACTTTCATTCTGGCAGCAAATCCGACAACTCTCAGATTTAATAAGAGACTAATCCAGTGAAAGAAACACTCCTCACAAAATGCAAAATGTTGCAAGGGAAAAAAAAAAATGTTGTTCTGGCTGTAGCTATCCCCAATCAGCATCCTATTTTCTGGGGTAATAACTGACCAATTTAAGTCTAAGATTCCCGGAAAGGATCATCCCACACCATCTTTTGACTTTTGAAAACAGCAGCTTCCAAAATCTCCTATTATCACTCTACAGACTGTGAAACTTTTTAACCTTCTTTGTATGAATTGAGGAAATAGGGGAAAATACATTTTTTCATGATATTAAAAAGTAATACCATTTTCCTTGAACTGTCTCCAGATCGCTTCAGTGGAAAGTACTAGACAATTTTGAGCAGGTCTGGATCAAGAATAGTTTTTATTTTTTATGATTTTGTGGGTATTGTTTGTATGTTTATTTTCCCAAAAAATGCAGTTAGTGAAGGATCACTTCTAATCAGCCTGGTGCTCTGCTCTCCTTTCCCTCCAGCACCTGCATGTGTATGTACAAGTGTGTTCTCATTTCATATAAATGATGTCCCATTGTGAATTGTACAAATGACAGTTCATGCAAGCAGATCCTTAAGGTCATGGATCTACCTCAGTAGAGGTAACAGCAGTTTTATTATTGTTTTTTGTAATATGTTATGTGTTGGAGGACTACGCATAGGCTGACAGAGTGAATGTACAGTCCAGAAATGAGAGGGAGTGAGAGGGAGGGCAACTTGTGTGGATAACTGCATGGAGAATGCAAGAGAAGATAGGGTTCATGTTCACTAAACATCAGTGCTAGCAGCCACCAGCAAGGCACTGAGTTGAAATCTCTGGCTTGCAAATCATCCCCATCCCTCACGCATCCTCATGCGTCTTAGTTGGGTGTGAGGCACTGCAGCTATATTTTTAGTGCTACAAGTGCTGTTTGCTCACAACTGCACACATGCTTTTTCTATCACATGCTTGTGAGTCACAATGCCATCCTGACCTACACCCAGAGATCCATTGCCCACAGACATAGCTCCAGCAACCCAGATAACACCAGTACAAAGCTTATATGCATGGGGAAACCCTGGGGACAGCTGTCATGTCAGACTTGTACAGGGTGGGATCAGGAGACCTTTACTACAGGATGATGCGCTCAGACCCCCAGCATCATGAAAGGTTGAACCCATCCTGATGCCAAATCAAGTACCTCCTGTGGCAGCAGAGAAACTGATGGGACCATGGAGACTGAACTGACTGAGACCTAGGGCTGGACAGAGTGTCAAGCCCTTGCCATGGTTTCGTTCTCCATGGAAATGGTTTCTTTCTCCGTGTTTGCTGCCTGTAGCTGGCAGAATCAATGTGTCTCTGATTAAAAAAAGGCAAAGAGGCTGCAGCTGCTGGTGTTGCCCAAGGAAAGATGCCAACATGAGGGTTGACAGCAAGTGTGGGCCGAGGCTGTCCACAGAGAAGGAATCGAGGAAAGTTTGTGGTGATACTCCATGGACAGGCTGTCATAGTCTTCAAGAGAGAAAATACAGGTTGGAGTGAAAAATAATCAGAAACACCTTCATGATGAGGACAGTTATGAGAAGGTACAGGCTGCCTAGACCCATCATGCTGTGTAGCTAAGCATGCTTGGAGCAAGAGGTTGAACTAGGAGACCTCCTTTATCACTTCCAACTTGATTTATCCGATAGTCTTATGACTCAGAGAAGCCAGCTGGGATGAGCACAATGTTGGGAGCCAGAATCTCCTGTTTTGTACCATGGTGACTCTCCACAGCAGCAAACATTGGTGTGTCAGCCATTACAAGGAAAGTTGGGCATCCCTCAGGCCTAGAAGGAGGCAGGCATGGAAATGCACTTGCCAAATGAAAAATCCCCAGGCAAGGATCAAAACCTGGATTAGATGCACAATCCCTATTCATATTGTTGGTTACCACAGCCCATTTATTAACCTCCAATCCTCTCCTCAAGGGCCTGAAGAATCAAGGGATGAAGGCCACTTTTTTCTCCATTGCTGTGAGCTCTGCCACCCCATATTTCACCAGTGTCCCAGGAGATGCTGCAGAAGCAAGGAGGGAATTTTACCTCTATGACAACACTACAAGGACAGCAGCAGAAAAAGAATCATGATCTTGAAGAGGCCAAGGCTAGCCTTCAGTTTATAAAAGCAAAAAAACACAGGCATTTCCCATCATGACAGACATTTCTGTCGGAGAGAGCTGCCATAACAGACAGTCCAAGCAATGCAGTGAAATTAAAGCTAAATTGACTATGTGGCAACACAAGCTATAAATTGTGGTTATTGTGACCAGTGCCTGGGCATTATCCGACTGTCTATTCATCTTCCCCTTTGATTAAAACATCCTGCACTAATTCCATTTCCAAAGCCCAAGTTTATTTACGCATAATCAAATTAATTACATTCCCTTGCTTGTTAATCCATTCACATCTCCCAAATGAAAATGCAGCCCCAAGATTTGACACCAAGATGTGTCTGGCAGGAATGCAGCATCTCAGGAAAATCCTGGGGGAGTGGGGGAAGATGGAATAAATCACATACTTCCTTTCAACTTGATTCCCTGTATTTTTGAGCAGGGTTTCTCACTGCTTGCTTAGCTTAGTATTGCCCTCTCTCTCTACTATCTTCTACCCAGACCTTCTCACTCCTGTCTGATGATGCTTTAATCTCAGAGCTATTAACACTACTGAGGGCATCAGCAGAAATTTAAATATATGTCCTGCCCCAAACTGGTGACCAAACACAGAGGTGTCTAGTGCCTAGGGCTGCCCATCTTCCGATGTCCTCTCATGGTCCCAGGACCTCCAGAGTCCCTCAGCCAGCATGACACGGCAGCAGAGGATGATTCTCTGAGTTCATTTTGTAGGAAATAAAAGGTCTCTAGAGCATAAAAGATGGAGTGGATACTCCCAGGGCAACTAGCAAAAGACTTTTGCTAATAATTGCCCGAATCTGCTGGCAACACGTTAAAGCTGGAGGCAGAAGCACATTTTCAACACTTGACTGGGGCACAAACTTATTTGTTTTCTCCTAGGAAAACTGCTAAGGGACAACTCTTGAGAACATACGAGTGTCAACAGAGCACAAAGCTTCCACTTTTCTCCCTCCCTTTCTTCCATCCCTCCCTTTAAGGAGGACCTCCTTTATTTTCTTTCTGGAAAGAGGAGAATTGAGCCACCTGGCTCTACTGTATTGACCCACTATGAGGCCACACTAAGCCTTCCAGTAGGACCCTTGGCCAGTGCACGTTTCCTGTGAGTACAACCCTCCTTTGCCTCCACCCCATAGATATCACTTCTCATGGACGGAGCCATGCATGGGGCACTGCACTTCACCTTAACCTGACACATGCATGCAAGGCTTCTGCTCCCAAGACATTTCCCACATGGTACTGGAATATGCTACTGGGTTTGTTGCTAATCCTCCCACCCTCCTCAATACCTGTTCTTGTCCAAGTGCCTGAGAGGATTTGGAAAGGCAGGGGAAATATAATTAGACGTGATGTTGCCCTCGGAGTCAGAGATGGGGCTGGCTCGTTGAAGGGCAGCGGTCAGCAGAAGGAGCGAAGAGGAGTCAATTTAGCACGGCTTACAGTGCCGTTCCGGCTGATTAGGGATTTGATGAGGGAAGGGGTTTGATTTTGGCAGCCAGAGTGACAGAAGCCTTACGGTCAGTTGAGATCTTGTTTAAAGAGGGCAAGCGGATCTGGACTGGGGATGATAGATAGGCAGCCAGGGAGGAGCGGGACAAATCGGCATGGTTCCCCATCCTTCGTGTTGTCTCTACAGCCCCCTGACCTAATCCAGCCAGGGCTGGCCATCAGCAGGGAAACACAGAGAGGAAGAGGAAGGGAGGGTGAAAAAGACGGTGATAAAGAACAAGAGGAAGAACAAAAGAAACACAGACAAATAGTGTAAGCATCACCTTCCTGAGGAGCTTGCATTAGCCTAAGTCATGTTAACATCTTCAGGCTACAGAACCTCTGCCCCTCACCTAAGCCTTCAACCTGCAGGATGCAAAGGCCAGACATGCACCAAGAGCAGTAATGATAATATGGGTGGAAGAAGAGGCTGGATCCATTCCTTCCCATGAGATTTGTCCAACTTTTTCCTTCCTGGTTGCTATTTTGGGGACCTGCCTCCTGGTATCTTCTGTTGGTTGCATTTGGAGCCAAATGGGCAGCAAGCTACTTGCCTCTTGGCCAGATGTGGCACTGGCATTCCTGCATGTCCAGTCTCCACCTTGGAGTATTGAACACCTTTGCTAGTTGTTGTTTCACCCTATCACATCTCACTGTTCATTCCCCTGTGTGGACTGATCCAGAGAAAGGGAAGAGAGGGTTAAGGTTGACATCATGTCCTCACCTAGGTGACGTAGGGTAATGGAGCTGATTTAGATGTCAGCCAGAACTTCACATGCAGAGTGTCATGAACAGAGTCACACACCATTCTTGCAGGTACTACACAATGGCTGCTAACTATAGATGCTATTAATAGAGATATTCATGCCTTCTCTTGATTCCAACACTAAGGGACATGTTTGCAGCCCCTCTTGCCCTAAAAGGAAGGGGAAACTTTTCCTGAAAGTAATTTTGATATTACTAAAGGGGATTTAATGAGGCCTGGACAAAAAGCCTTGTCCATAACTAGCTCACATGAGGAGAAGGATGCTCAGAGACAGAGGCTGGGTGGGAAATATCACCAAGGGAAACACACAGCCTCCAATGCCCTGAGAAGCAAAACTCCCTACAAACTGGCTGGTGCTGTAATCTGCACTCTCAAGCACCCAAGGAAGCTAAAATGAGGCTAGAAAAGGTTTATGGTAGAAGTCAGCAGGAGAGCACTGCAAGTAGGGCTGAGCCTTTCAGAAAGAAAGAAATTGCAATCTCCAGAAAGAAGCCAAAGTAAAGAAGTATTCTCTGTTAATAAACTAAATGAAAGGGAAAGTTAAAACCGTCATTCTCCCCATTGTACTTGTGATGTGTTTGGCTTTCAATTCTCTTTGACAATCCATAAGAAATTAACACCGCGAGATATACAATTATTGTCAGATGCAAGCAGGGCAATCAAAGCATTTCAAATCAATGTTTTGTCAACAAAAATAAATGAGTGTATTTGCCATGAAAATTCCCACAAAATATTGGCTCTTTTTCTCCTGCAAAGCTAGGAATCTCATTTTATATCAGCTCTGAAGTTCCTTTTCATCTGTCATCATATCTTGAAATGATAAGAATTACTCTCAGTAGGGAGTTATTTCTTTGCTTCCTTTTCAGCTCAAAATAGAAAACACTTTTTCTTAACTAATTTGAAATGAGCTTAATATCATCAGTGAAAAATCATCTTCAGAATACAAAGATCAAATCTTTCCACGACTCATAATAAAGCAGAGAGCTCTCACCTGGTAACTGGTGCCTACCGGCTTGCAAATGCAGCTTTAATATAATTAAATAATAATAATCTAGGAGATACAAAGTCAGGGATCCTGAAGCAGCACTTAAAACTGTGCCACCTCCATTCCAACTGATTGAATGTTTATGTAGGTGATTTATTTGATTAATTAGCTAGGTAGGTTTCTAGCGACCCTCCACTGCCTTTTCTAGAGGATACAGCCAAAGCTCACTTAAGCTGCTGTAACACAATCTTTTGACTACAAAGGACCTTCAGATAAATCTGTGGGTATATGCCAAGTTAACCTCTGTTTTAACCCAAGCTGTCTCTTCTCTAATACAATCCCCAGCAACTCTGTGGGGGTTATCCAAATAAGCCAAAATGCAGGATAACGGAGCTCAAAAACATGCACCTGACCATGCACATGGGATATTTTCACCCTCCCTTTGCAATGGTCCCTTTCCTGGGCTGACCTTCCTTCACCTACTGCATACATGGGATCCTGGGGATTGTCCTTGGGGGCAGATAACACAGAGGGAGGTGAGCTCTAAATGACATGCTTCTCCTAAAAAATATTATATCATTAGCACAAAGAGGGTGGGATTGGTTTGGCTAACACAAAATACCACCCAACCAAAGAGGGCAGATGGCGAGCACTGGCTCTCATGGGCACAGGTCTGGCCCCAGGTGCTGCTTTGGAAGGGTGAACCCGCAGAAGGAAGGTCTTGGCACGCGATCGGAGCCCCGTGCAGGCAGCTGCAAGCAAGCATGCCAGCAGCTGTCTTCCCCATCGAGCCAGCTCGCCGTCGTTTTAGGTTTCCCCTTGCAGCATGCACTGATTTGAGGAGGAGGAGGAGGAGCGGGGTATTTATATAATTTTTATTTACTGGTTGGGAAGGAGAAGAAAACCCCTCAGCCTTCCTGCATTATATAACAGGGACGGGAGCTGTGCTCCCTCCTCTCTGAGCCCAGGAAAGGTAATTGCCTCTCTCGCTCCAGTCCCTGAGAAACCTTTAATATACGTCTCTGCCAACTTTGAGGCCTTGTCCAATCTTGACAAATTGCAGTGGAACAAATCCTGTTTGGTCGTAATGCAGCGATTTGCGGGAAGATGTATTTGAGAGCGATGGCAGGTCCCAAGCGGCCGTTTAATGCGTTCTGGCTCAGGGTGCTTTACAGCAGGGGAAAACACCCTCCACTTAGGGTGAGGATCCCTGGCCTGAGAGGTCCCTCATGGCGGAGGGGTGTTGGCGTGGATGGAGGGGAATTTTCCCGGGACATTCCTCCCCGCCATCCCGGGCACGCCAGGAACGTGAGCAATGCCCTGGAGAAGACGCCTGCGACCCCTCTGATGCAAATGAGCTGGATAACAAGCCCCTTCTCCGAAAGGGGAGAGCGGGCATTCCTCCTCGACACATCTCTTGAGGACTTCATACCACCCATCCTGGGATCTCCCATGCCATCCCAGGGCTTATTTTTAAACCAAGCTGTCCAGAGGAGATGCCCGCAGAGGGGAGCGGCATTCCCATCAGCTGTTGATCATCTGCTTGGCCTGGTCGAAAACCATCCATCACCTGGCAAAGTTGTCTCCCAAATGGACTAGGGCAATCCCCGCTGCCTGGGCCATGGGCAAACTCATTCCATCAGCTGGTGTGGGGGCTGAAGGACACCAGAAACGCCCTGGTAGATCTTGTTTAATTTTTTATCCCCCAAAGAAGCACAAAGCTGAGGAAGGCTAGGGAGAAATTTTGCCTTAGGTCATATAAAATCATATACATATAAAGCTGCAATCTGATTTTTTTAACAATTAAAGTAGGCTACAGGGTTGCAGGAATGAGATATGTATTTTTTGGAAGTGCATTAAAATTGTACTTCTCATAGCTGTCTGCATACAGGTATAACCTATTTGTTGGCAGATGAATGTTGGTCCCCTGTGCACAGCAAATAAAAGAAAATCCAAAAACTTACCGCATCAGGAAATTGACAGGGAATAAGCTGTTTTACTAAATCTATGACGAAAAATATATCTACTCAGTGATACTGCCAGCATTAGAATGGGTTACACTTTTGAATTTTCTTTCCTGCTTCATCTCAAATCAAGATACATATATATTTATACATACATATATACAAAGAGAGAGAGAAAGAGAGAGATGACAACTATATACATAAATAAAATCAGATTTTTTGTGAGGAGGACTATCAAAAAAGGTCTTAATCCAGCCACATTTTGAATTTTCCACATCATAAATTTCACTGGAAATTATAAAATCAAACAAATCTTTCTGACTTAATTGAATTGCTATCATAACTCCTTAAAAATATTGAGAAGAGAACTGTAAGTCCTTGCAAAAGTTTTCTTCCATCTTCTGTTGAGTTGGCCTTTCCCAAAGGAAATCGTCCATACAAACACATTCAACATGTTCCGTTCAATTAAATAATACAGAAAGATGAAAGCTTTTAACTATTATTATTTTTAGAGGTTTTTCACAAAACAAAATCAGGAACAGATGATGCACAACCAATTGGTTATCCAGAAGAGGTATTTTCCCCTCAAATGTGTCTCATCCTTGGTTGGCCAAAGGTTATTCTAGAATGTAGGCAGAATATATGAATCTGACCTTGTATGTCCTCCCCATAAAGAGTTGTGGTGGACAGTTTGGGAAAGAGTACAAGAAACAAGTGTATAACAGCCTTTCTCTGGACAGATCACCCAGGTCCCAGCAATGAGTGTGTTATAGACCTCTGAGTTGCACTGATCCCTCAGTTTTCATAGCTGTCAGCATCACCATCAAGTCAAGTTTCTCCTACGTTTCTGACAAGGGGGAACATCCACTATTAGAAATTTAATCGTCATTTTTCAAGGAGCATGTGACCAAATGGTGATAATAAAAGCCTGAGAGTGTCACTCTTGAACAGGTATCTCCACTTGAAAATTCATCTACAGGATCACAAAGGGAAATAGCTGAAAATGAAACATGCATGCAGGCAGACCAAGTTTTTTTGCAGTGTTTTCTTCACTACCTTCATTCCCCATGCAAGAAGCTGATCATTTTGGAGAAGGCACAGCATCTCTTGGGAGTTTGCAGAGCCTGGCATGGGAGGACCTGTTTGCAAGGACTACAAAATCCAACTAATCATGAAGTCATTTCACAGATGTAACTGAGAGCAGAATTTGAGCACTTGACTGTAGAGCAGTTTTACTTATTAGCCTGTGGTCAAATAAAGTGCAATTATGTGGTAAGATATTGGAATGTGGGCTGAGCTTTACCCACAGCAAAGCCGTTTGTTTGAAACCAGAAGCAATCGAAAGAACAACAAGCTATCTGGCCACAGACCGTGGAAAGCAATAGGCAGTTACAAGATCAAAAGTTTTGCTGCCTGCAGTGGATTTAAGAGAGAAAGGAATCTACTATAGCATTTATAAAATTCAAGTGTTAAAATAAATAACGGAGGGCAAAGTTGGTGCATATTGCCCACAAAATCAAGATGCTGCTTGTCCATGATGGAATGGATGCATCTTTCCTGGCAACACCCTTAACTCGAGCCAAAATAGAGAGAGTCTCATCATCTTGAGTAGAAATGTACTGTCAGATGTTTTCTGGACATGCACATGGATTGTGCATGGACAGTATATGTAGACATATAAGATATGAAAGAAAAGGTAGGAGATGAGGATCTTTTTATGCCACATTCCTCATGCTCTTGAGCCTGGTAGTTTCCAAGGTGAGTTTATAAATCCACTCCAACACATTGGAGGCTCCAATGCACATTTGCATCCTCAACAACATATGGCTCCAGGATCATCTCTAAATTAACGCTTTGAGCTCAGATAACCCACACTTGCTCTGCACCAATTCCAGCTCCATAGTCAAGTCTCTGCTCTCCAAGGCCTCCAAACAGAAACAGAGAGGAAATAAAGGCACATCCTCCCCACCCAAGTACTGTTCAGGTCTGCTCAGGTTTCTCCAACGTTTGAATCCCCCGGGCATGCTCAGATGCTGATGTTGCAAAAACAAAATTGCAAATCCCTATTAAATGTTCTCTTTATTTCCCAAGTTCAGCCCCTCTCTCTTCCCAATCCCACCACTATATAATGCAAATAAGTACTCTGAAAAGTACTGCAGGATTTTATCCTATAGAAAACTTTAGTCATCCGAGGAACTGAAATACACTACTATTAACCAATATATCTTCTAAGGCCATGCAGGGGGTCAGTGGTAGTGCCAAGACTAGAGTCCAGATCTCTTAACTACACAGCCCTTACTTTTCCTTGGCTCCTTGCAGAATACAGAAAGGGAAGAAACTCTTCTCCACGGGTCATGGGGATAGATCAAGGAGACCTTGGTTTGAATTGCAGTGGGAAGGTTCAGGTCAGGCAACACTTCCTAAGAAAGAGGAAGTTTATGATACATAATCATTGGAAGCCAGAAAATTAGACTGGGTGGGTAGAGTTGTCATACTGACATCAGGAGCCATTTTTCACAGAATCACAGAATATTCAAGGTTGGAAAAGACCTCTAGAGATCATCTAGTCCAACCTTCCTGCTCAAGCAGGCACACCTACAGCTTGTGGCACAGGGCGGCATCCAGGTGGGTTTTGAAGACCTCCAGAGAAGGAGACTCCACAACCTCCCTGGGCAGCCTGCTCCACTGCTCTGTCACCCTCACAGTGAAGMAGTTCCTCCTCACCTGGAGACGAAACTTCCTGTGCTCCAGCTTATGGCAATTACCCCTCATCCTATCGCTGGCCACCAGTGAAAACAGCCTGTCCCTTCCTCCCTGCATTCTCCTTGCACTTGTCCTTATTGAACTTCATGAGGTTCCTCTCTGCCCAACTCACCAGCCTGTCCAGATCCCTCTGGAGATGTTTCCACCTCTGATAGATGTTCATTCCCTTTGACAAGCCTAGCTTCTGCTCGGGTATTCAGAGATACTCCAAAATAGCAGCTCTGATTGGACTGCTCCAGAAATTCCAGAGGAGGACCAAGAAGACATCCCAGTTAGGTTACAGTGGCGGACTATCTGAAGGAATGGACTACAAAGAGAAGCAAAGGCTTAAAAACCTGGGAAGAAGTCAGAGCAAGCCCAGCAAGACCCCGTCCCTCTTGAGCTCTGGGTGTTGTTCAGAGTCCATAAATCTACATATCTACAAATTTATCTGCCTGTCAGGGGAGTGGGGAGGGAGATGTACTTTATTTCTAATCCCAGTGCTTTTGATGAGCTTCAGTATTGCCCTTCATACTCCTCCAGTCTCAATAAACCTGGCTAATTAGCATCCTGACCACTCAATTAATTAGGCAGTACACTTAATTATGACAAACTACATTATCCGCTATAGCCCAGAGTCCAATGGACATTAGCGTCAGGTTATGTTCAGTAACAATTTGATTTGAGAGGGAGTTTATTGACCAGAAAAGACATATGATGAGATTAAAATAATCAGTAGAACTTGCTCAGTGCTATTGGCTTGTCGTAGCTCTGGGCTTGGGTTATAAAGACATCGAGGATGGTCAAATTAGTCGCTTCATTCTCATTAAGAGCCACTGCATAAATGGAAAGATATTGGCAGAGTGAGAAGGGAGAAGCAGCCAAGCTGCAAGAGGGGGTTCAAATAAGATGCAGGAAGGTGGGCTTGTTTTGGCTTTGTCTTTCTCTTAATCATGCCTCTGTCCTTTGCCAAAACTAGCATAAATATAATGGGGAAGCCCAGCAACAGTGTTGTTCCCAGAGATCAGTGGAATGTGTCTTGCTCATATACAAATCCCCCGTAGGAGAAACAACCACCACTTCCTCCCAAAAATATCCATGGCTCTTTCTGGATAGTTGGCATCGACCTGCCAATCTACTAGTGGATCATGTGTGGTGCAATGGTGCTAGCCATGGATCCAACCATGCTGTGTCAGCACCACTGTCAGCATAATTGTTGGAGAAATCCCATTCGCCTTTGCTGCCTGTCAACCCTGCACTCCAGCACTCCTAATCGTCACAGTGTGCACAGGAGTGCAGGGACCTTCAAGAGATGGGGACAGGCTCTCAGCATGTCCTGCAAACCTCTATCAATCTCACTTGCCCTGAGAGCATCCCATGCAAAAAAGGTGGCAGCTGACATACAAAAGCCTTTTGCTGTAAGGAGTTCTGGAAGGCAGTGTGAACATGCATGGGAGCTTGAGGTCCTTTGTGTGATGCATCTAAATCATCCCCTTTTCTGGAGTACTGTGTGCAATTCTGGGCTCCCCAGTAAAGGAGAGGCATGGAGCTTCTAGAGAGGGCACAGCTGAGGGCAAAAAAAGATGTTAATCATCTTTTTTTGGAATGGAATATCTCTCATACAAGGGGAGACTGAGTGAGTTGGGCCTGTTTATTCTGGAGAAGAGAAGGCTGAGAGGGGATCTATTAATATGTGTATGCATATGAAGGGGAAATGTAGGGAGGAAGGGGCCAAGCTCTTCTCAGTGGTGGACAGTGATAGGACAAGGGGAAATGAGTGTAAGCTGAAACACAGACAGTTCCATCTCCATATGAGGAAGACCTTCTTCACTGTGAGGGTGACAGAGCCCTGGAACAGGCTGCCCAGGGAGGTTGTGGAGTGTCCTTCTTTGAATCACAGAATGACAGAGAAAAATTAAGGTTGGAAGGGACCTCTAGAGATTATCTAGTCCAATCCCTCTGCTTGAGCAGGGACACCTAGAGCATGTGGTACAGGGTGGAGATCTTCAAAACCCTCCTGGATGCCACCCTGTGCCACATGCTCTAGGTGTCCCTGCTGGAGAAGGGGGATTGGACTAGATGATCTCTAGAGGTCCCTTCCAACCTTAACCATTCTGTCATTCTGCAATTCTGTGATTCTCTCCAGCTTGGCCAAGCAGCAGAACTACTATGCCTTTTTTTGAAATGACTTGTTGCTATATGAGTGACCTTGGGCAATTCAATGAAGAACAGAAATGAGCTCTCCTCATTGCAGCTTTAATAACAGTGAAGATGATATGGTCATCAGAGTTCCAGCTGACTGAGCTCTGTGGGTCCTGAAAGATAGTTCCTGACTTATCAGTACAACTTATAAGCATAAATATGACCCAACTGGCTTTCGGATCTTCTCCCAGAAGGAATCTAAGGCAGCCTCCAACTCATGTCATTCTGCCTAAATAAGAAAGGGAGGATCAAACTGATTGCAGTCAATTCTTACTCAATGGATCATCTGAGGAAAAGCCCAGAAGAAGGGCAGATGTTGCCATCAAGACATTGTGCAGAATTTGAGAGCTGCCACCATGCTTCAAATTATTAGGATATTTCTTCTGGAAATCCCAGAGCTGCTTCCCGAGACTTAGGTGCCATGGAGGTGCAGAAGGCTGTTTTACTGAGGTAGAGAGCTGTGACATCTGGAAAAGGAGCAAGGATACCTTGAGCAGCCACTTTAAAATGGAACAAATATATCGAGGCATCAGAGACAGAGGTGGTTTTTAATCCTCTCCTTTCTTCAGGATCAAGAAATAAAGGCACCAAGTCCCCTTTTCTTTGAAATCAGAGGGTGTACTTATTACCCCAAAGTTAATCTGGAGTTAATTTCTTGATTTAAAAACCTTCTGCAAGGATAAATTTGTGAAATTGTCAAAACAGGGAGAGACAGTTGATAATACGCATCTTAAGCACAGAATCACAGAATGGTTGAGGTTGGAAGGGACCTCAGAGATCACCTGGTCCAACCCCCCTGCTGAAGTAGAGACACTCAGAGCATGTGGCACAGGATCGCTTCCAAGCGGGTTTTGAAGATCTCCAGAGAAAGAGACTCCTTAGCCTCCCTGGGCAGCCTGTTCCAGGGCTCTGGCACCCTCATTATAAAGAAGTTTTTCCTCAGATGGAGGCAGAACTTCCTGTGTTTCAATCTGTACCATAATCAGTGAGAGAGAAAGATGGGTCACCAGTGAGGAGATGTGGAAGGGAGAGATTCATCACTGAATCTGATCCAGTTCTTGACATTTGTCACAACTTTCCTGTGTTGACCAAGAAGGTGGAAAGAGCTCCTTTATGGAGCTCCTGCACCTTCCTCCAAGTATATTACCTTCCACCATATTGATGAGTTTTCACTCATCAAGGAGCTTTTCTGCCTTGTTTGTACTTTTTAGCTGTGAAGGAAATACCCAGAGGTGACATTGATGCTCCTGTAGCTTTAAGACCATGGAAGATTTCATTTATGACCTGCTGGGGACTTCAATCTCTTCAAAAGGTCTATTTTCCCTCAGATATCTGTGTCCTTACACAGTAAACATCAGGTAAAGTGCAAGCGAAAATGACAAAATTCTCCAATCCCAGAGCAGGCACTTCAACCTGGAAAGTTTTTGAATGCATTTTTTGGCAATTCTTCATTTGCCAATTTTTCAGTTGTCATCAGTGCAGAATAACTCTGTGAAAGAAAGGCAGACTCAGTAGTGGTTTCACTAATTCAAAGCTAAAGGGAAAATTTCAGAAAAGGTAAGCTATTTTGATCATTTTGGGGAGGAAAAAGAGAAAATTCACAAGTTAATCTATGGCAGGTTGCCTTTTACCCTGTAGCTCAAAAATTAGAGCATTCATCAAGGGAAACCCATGTTTGAACCCACTCTTTTGTAGGCAGGGGATTCATTTACAAGCCACAGCTTCAGAACTAGAGAATCGCAGAGAATCACAAAATCACAGAATCACAGAATGGTTGAGATTGGAAGGGACCTCTAGAGATCACCTAGTCCAACCCCGCTGCTCGAGGAGGGACACCTATAGCACATTGCACAGGGTTGAATCCAGGTGGGTCTGGAAGATCTCCAGAGAAGGAGTCTTCTTTGGAAGAGGCACCAAAATATCAGTTTCATGCCAGTAGGGAGGGAAACATCCTCCTCTGGGAGGGAATGAGTTCAGCAATACGGATACAAGTTGCCCAGCACTGTTTGCCCTCAGGACTGAAGAGGGACTCAACCCTGCTTTACTCTCCATTACAGACATATCCCATTCCACACCTCATCTGAGCATCCCATCATGGTGTTAGACTGTCCATGGCAGCTCCTAGCCTCTGCCTTCCTACCTCCACTACCTTCCAAGGTCCCCCAGAACCAATTTTCATCCAAATTTCTTTGCCTTATTAGGTTACCCCACTTGCCTAATTGATCTACTTCATAGTTCCCCATGCAAGAATTCCCAGATGAGGGCAAAACTTGACATAGAATGGAGTTCTCCTTTTGTATTGCCTTCCAGTCATTCCCCTAGCATACCCCAAATGGGTCTTGCCCCCTCTTTTTGACTAGGTCTCATATTTCCAGTTGGACTCAATATCAAAGGTCTTTTCCAACTATAATGCTTTTAGGATTGTATGATTCTCACCATGGTACCAAGCATCTGATAATGTCAATAGTAGGATAGACCTATCCTTTGCACAGAGATTATGAGCATCACAGCCTCCAATAGCTGGGAAGAATCCAGGGACCATGTTGGTGTGACAGGAGATTTTAGCTGCCAAGACACTTGCAAGGTGGAAGATTTCGGCAGACCAATGAAGTAGATACACTACAAGAGGGTTTCCCAAAACTGCACCTACTGTACTGTATACTCCCTGCTAAGTCCCAAGTTCTTTCTCTTAAATAATGATAAAGTTTAAAATATTTAAGTGACATTTGGTGTGATGAGGGAGAAAGTGGCATTATGTAAATCTTGATCATTTTTTGTTGGAATATGCAATAAATATTTTCCACCCCTCATCAGGAACCTCAAAAACATAAAAATAAACCTAATTATCCTTAAAATGCTTCTTATGTGAACAGACATAGAGGGAAAATACAAATGTAGAGTCCACAGCAGCTTTCAAAGACTTGAAATATGATGGGAAATTTGGAGAGGCTGTCCAAGGGCAGAGTTATGGCTTTTCAGATATCATAACCAGGAAATTTCACACCTTAACACATTGGATTTCTTTTAAGTTTAACATTAACTCTGCATGTCTGGGTTTATTGCCCTTGGCTCCAGGATAATTATTACATCTCTGTAATTTATTTTGCCATAATTACTGATACGCACTGCCAACTTTAACTGTGTTTTAGGACTGATGCCACAGTCCCATGTGGAAAGACAGTGATCCCTTACATAGTGAATGGCTAGAAAAGTGTCCCATTCAGAAAAATAAAGGGCATCAATAATTTTCTTGAAATGGCTGCATCCTAAGGGTAGTGCTGGCTTTAGTCCCATCAGGAACAACACAATGACCAGCATTTTTTGAGAGGGGAGTCCTCTTCCCAGTAAATAGCTGTATCCTTCAGCCTTCACTGAAGGAGAATTTCCCAGTTATAAAGAGTAATGGAGAAGAGGAGGAATAACCATTAATCCTAAAGGATATCTACTAAAACGCAACCATGTCCAATTCTGAACAGGATTTCGGCAATGCATGGGGCCCAGGTCTGTGGCTTTCTGCTGTCAAGATCATGAAGGACAAAGAAAAAAAATTGGCACCCAACACCAATGCAAATTACAATTACACTCCTAGGCTAATGAACAGGTTTCCTGTTAATCCTCATAAAACATTGTAAATTCTGACAAAGCAAGGACCATTCTTTGGGAAGGAGAAGCTCTATTCTGCCCCTGGAGCAAGGAAGACCTCTGTTCCTATAGTCAATGTCACCTGCTATCTTTCCTGCATGGAGCACTCGTGTTTCACTCCTGTGTTTCAGTTTTATACCCATTACCCCTTGACTGGCCACCACTGAGAAGAGTTTGGCCCCTTCCTTCCTACATTCACCATTTCGGAATTTATACGTATTGATCAGATCCCCTCTCAGTCTTCTCTTCTCCAGGCAATTCCCTTCCCCAGATGCAGTTTTGCCTAATCTACTCTTCAGCTCCATCCTTTGTGTCACAACATACTAAAGCATGGTCTCAGACATAAGGAAAACAAACACTTGAGACTGGAATCACAGCTTGGATCATGGGCTGTTGTCTGTTTATAGGTTGCCCAGAGAGGTTGTGATCCCTCTATCTTCAAAGATAACCAAAGCTGTCTGGAAAAGACCCTGAGCAACGAGCCCTAGGTGACCCTGCTTGAAGAGCGGGTTGGACTAGATGATCTGCAAAGGTGCCTCCCAACTCAACTATCCTGTGATTCTGTAAATTAGTATTTGACCCATGCAGTCTCCAGAGCAGCTGTCATATAGCATCACAACCTGCATATACAATGGTTCTACCTGTCCTATACCATGGAAAGGTGAGCTTGAGGACCCATCTGGCCACGCTTGGCAGAAATACCATTGCAAACATTTGTCCCAGACAGAGAGGCTGCCTGCTTGGGCATAATCTGTATTCAACCCCTCCAGGAGCTCTCTGAGCTATAGACACCTCCTGGGATCCCTCCTTCATTCAGGTTCTTCTCCATCATCCAGGAAGGAAAACAAAACCACATGGGCCCATGAGCAAACATGCCTCATCTCCAGATCTGTGACAGCCACTCAAAAGTTCAGCTATTTCCCATGGGTAAGGAGAGCTGGAACAAGCACCAATCTGTAGCTGCATAAGATGTAGGGAAATGGATGGCAGAAAGAGATATACACATGAAAAAAATCTCACTCTCATTTTCTCAACAGATAATTTGCAGAAATGAAGCCCAGGAGAAAATGCTGAACTCAAAGGCAGTCCCTAACAGAGGACTAGATACAAACTGGGAGACAGAAGTAGAGTTGCTTTTCTCCTCCCATCTCTGCTACAAAGAGTGTGATGACATCAGTTGCCAACAAGTATCTGTAGAGGAACTATCAGCAATCTCCAGGAATGCAGGGCTAGGGGACACATTTTCCACAGAAAATGTCTTATAGCTAAAACAAATGGGAATTTAATGATATTCAAACATTTCACAAATATGTTCAGATTTCATTTAAATTTTGGTGATTAAGTTCCCTTCCTAATTCCAAGAAATTAAAAATGGAATGAAATGCATTAAAAGAGACATTTTTATTTTGCAACTGGGAACAACTTTTTAAAAGCATCTAAAAAAAAAAAAAAAAAAAGCAAAATTTGCAGCCAGCTTGGAGCATTCCAAATTGAAACGAAATATTGCAACTCTCTCACATCTGAACATTTTAATTGTCCAAAGTCATTTTTCCCAAATAATCAATCTGACAAAGTAAATACATTTCAATCCACAGAAGTATGCTAGTATTTAAAATTCACAAATATCAATGAACCTGCTGTTTTTATGTCTGCTCCTCTAGATTTCCTCAACAGATCTCAGTTGCCCTCCCTGCAGCCACCTATCTCCCTGGCTTCAACAGGTTCTTGTGTACTTACCATGCACCAGCATCTGTGTTGCCCATCCCTAACTTCGACCATTCAGCTCCAATCCAATCAGGGGTCTTGAGATAAACTCACATGGAACCATCTCTGCAACGACTTGCCTGAGATCCCTCCTGTCAGCAGAGGAGGACCAAGGGTCTGACCAAGCCTGATGGTTATTACCCTGGCAAGTGCAGGTTATTACTCAAGCTTTATATGTTTGATGGTTTGCATGGAGAGGTATGGACAGGGGAAGGACTCAAGGAAGAAATTGAGATTTTCTCTCCAGGAACCTCTATCCAGCACCAAAATGGCTTTGAGAAGCAGTTCCCTGAGTCCTTGCCCTACCCAAAGGAGGTTATTGTTGCCTAACAGAAGTGCCATTGATTGCCTGGAAAATGAAACTGGGGAGAATGAGAACAGATTTTGTTCATTCATCTTTTTTAATGGTATTTTTTGCCTGGTGGTCCCACACCATGTTTTCAACCAGTATCAGTCTGCAAGTCTCTCCTCAGCCACTACAGGTTCTGTCCCTTCTCAGGTGGTATCAGAACGGGGATGGCCAATGCAGGTGGATGCTCATAGAAGAATCACCTGTAGCAATCCTGCATCCAAACCACTCATGAGCAAGAGAGGGAAACACAGCAACAAGGTAACACCAGGCTCTGGTTCGCACTCCCACCATCCCTGTGGACACAAAGTGCAATCTTTGATCTTTGCCCATGCCTCCCTGCTCAGTTCAGGGTCCTGCTGTTGACAGATGTAACTGAGCCATATCCACTTGCCTCTCCTAGTATCCTGCTGTCTGGGCAGCTGCACACACTGCACCCAAAGGTGTTAACAGCTGAACATATCCATATGTTGATTCAAAAATCGTCACTGAGATGCCACTGACAGCTATTCCTGGGGCTGATTCTGATGACAAAGTGTGGCCTCAAACAGATCTCAACCCCTCAGACAGCTCCATGTGTTTTTTGCTAGCTTTACCAGACACCTCAAATGTTATGAAACAGGCATAAGCATCAAAAGAGCAACTCCTACCAGGCACAAACATTTAGCACTGAGCCCTTGCTGTCAACCAGAGAAGGCTGGATACCTATTGAGTTGCAATCTGTCTTTTTTGGGGCACTGAATTTCACACTCCTGTAGACATGTAACCATCACCTTTCCATGAGCTTGAGGATCTGAGACAAAGCATGGCTCAAAGCAGAAAAGGGCTTCTCTCCAAGGTGATGTTTGTAGGAGACCTTCACCATCATCTTCATCTAAATGGAAAGTTTGGTGGAGAGCAGACAGAACTTAACAGGAAAAGCAGAAACTTACACTACAAGGGGTTAATTGGGGAAACATGTCTATGAAGGAGAGATGATACAATGGAGAAGGAACATGCAGGCATGGTAGGAAAAGGCAGAAACAGAAAAAGGAGAGATCACCTCACTAAATAAGAGGTGCTGAAACAAATTCTTCAGAGGTCTGTGGGCTGCAGGGACAGGAGAGAGAATAATTTGCTCTCCTGAACCTTTGAGACCAGAGAGACAGTACTCTCCCTTCCTCATTCCTTCTCACTCCTTCTCTCCCTCCCTCTCAGACAATCAAGTGAATTAAGTTTGCAGAGTTACGTAGGAGGCATCGGGCGTCAGATACAATTACTCACCCGCTGCATCATAATTACTGCAAATGGTCCATTAAAGGAAAATTATCATCAATATGATATTATCAGACAGCGGGTAAATGAATAAAGGAAAGTGCTTATTCTTCCATTGTCCTGTTAATAGAGACGTCTTTGAAATTGATAATGTGAAGGATGCCACTTCACTGGGGACTGTGACCAGTGGGATGAGGAGAGGGACAGTGGGTGAGAGACACAAACAGGACCATCTCTTCTGGGAATGGAGATGTGAATGCAGATGTGTGCATTCCATCCAAGAGAGCAATGGATGAGAACAGATTGGGTTTCTTGGGCAAGGTGTGATCTCTGCTCACGGTTCGGTCCCTTCTTACCATTCCTGATGGGATCCAGCACCATCTTTCTACTGACAACCTTTCAAGCTCACTGCTAACAAATGTTGGAGGGAGCAGAATCCAGACTACCTTGCAAATGCAGGGCAGGACCAGATCATCATCAACCTGATTTTACCATCAGGAGTACTTTGCTCCAACCACTTCATCAGGGAGAAGCTCCCACCTAGAGGGTAAGGAGTCAAAGCCACCCATCATGCAAACACTATTGCACCTATGATGCTGAAATTAGGCCACTACTGCAGGGGTGTGTCAACTAATCAAGGTTCCAGATTAGCAAAGATGATGTATTTGTGTATGGTCGGTCTTGGAGGTGCAAACCTCTCTAGGAATATCAACTTTCACCTTCCCAGCTGGGAACCAACACTTTGGAGGCAGAGGGTTAGGAGTTACTGTGCTGCCACCATGCACACTCCATTCCCAGGGCTCTGTAATGTACTTTGCAGGCAGAGAGACAAGGACACATGGACAAGACATTTGGTTCCTTTGACAAAGGGCTGAGCAGACCACTGGGTCCCCAAGGGCCATCATGGATGCTCAGACCAAGACTTGAATGCCTGTAGAATAAATGCTCTGCAAGACACATTCCAGTTCTCTCTCTGGAAAAGTCCAAGGATTAAGGCAAGTCTGGGTAAGTGTAAGGCACAGTGTTATGGTCATAACAGTCTCTTCACACTTTGAGCATATAACACACACCAGCGAAGAAAAGGAGAGCACGGTCCTTCCAGAGCAGAGAAGAAGAGAGGAGGGATTTAACATCATGGATTTAGAATAGCTATTGCTGCAGAAAAATAATGTAACAAAGATCAAATCTCCTATTTCAAATATTAAAAACGTGTTTTTCCATCTGGGATTGAGTCCACTTAAGCTGTGTCTTTCCTTGAAAGTGAAATGGTTCCAGAACTATGTTATACCAGTGAAGCTAATCAGTACAAAATCTTTTCCTCTCCCTAACAGCGTGGCCACCTCTAGATCACATACAGGGACTGATCTCTGGCTGAAAACTGAACTGTGCCTGGGACAAAGCGCCCAAGCTCAGACTAGATCTCTATTACAGAGCTGAGCTAACAGTGGGGGCAATAGAGTCTCCATCGCCATGTAAGTTCTAAGCAGAACTGAAGATGAAGCTCCACAGTCCACCACCGCTGAGGGCTTTCTTGAAGCTTCCCTTGAAATTGGTAATTCCAAATACAGGTTGTTGAGTCATATAAGAGATTGTTGTAAATAAGTTTTCTTCTGTAATTTTTTCCCAGTTCTCATGTCTGAGTCTGCCTGAACAGTATTTTGGTGGGAGGAAATGCCAAACTCTTATTTCCCAGCCTGTCTGCTGCTAAATTCAGCTTTGCCTGGAAAAGCTCTTGTGACCACACAGGTCCAGTCTTCAGAAGGTAGGTTTTACACATGCGAACAAATGAATCCTTGATGAGCCCCAATATCAGCCATTTACAGAAACATCAAGAAGAACATAGAAGAGAAATGAAGGAACTGAATTCCAAGTATTGAGAGGTGTTTTTTTTTACCTAGTTCATTGACTGCAGTGTGAATAAAAGACGTTTTTATTATGAAGACTTGGATAAAGGATATTTTGATGGAATGTGTCTAGCTGGATAGAGTGTCTACTTTGGAGATACCTTCATCAAAGTCATTCTTTCCCATTGTTGGAGAATGAATGAAAACAAACAGGGGAGCTGAGGGAACATTTCTGCTCAATTTCAGGTAGAGACCTACATTTTAATTCTTTCTCTTTTACTATCATTTACTCTCTCATCTTTGTGGATGGCTTATGTCTAACCCATATGGCACAGAACATCCCCCTTGACTCTAGTACATATCATTTTTGCCTGCATGTTTGCAAATTCTTTCTCTCTCCTTCTTTCAAAAATGCTTATTTCCAGTCATGAAGGGAGACAAAGCGTTGTGGTCCTAACTTGCCACGCAGGGTTCATTGTAATATCTACATCTTCTTGTGAGAGGAAGGCCTAAACCATACTGAGACCCATCTTATAGTTGGGAAGTGAATTAGGATGTTCTTGCCCCTTTAATGAAAACCATAAGTTGCCATATGCCCCACGGTAGACCTTTTCGGGAACTGGTGAGACCATCTCCAGCACTGGAAGAGGTTACCCAAATCTCTAAGTCATAAGCATATGGCACAGAATTTCCCAACTAGCATGACTGGTGTCTGCCTGCCCAGCACTACATCTGATGACACTGTCCTCATCTAAGCCTCCCACACTGAGGCAACAAGCCTATCCTTCAGGAACCCACCTGAGACCCATGGGTAATATTTAAGGCCAGGCACTTCCAGAACCGATAATGGTGTTGGTGGCCTTTCTCTCGAAGACTTCAGATTTCTATTTGGCAGATACTAAGAGAAATAAGTATCAGAAAGAAACATGAAAAGACAGCTCCAGCCACTGGACTAGAGACCATTCCCCATTCAGTTGCCTAAAATGCTCTCAGTGAGCAACAGTAGAAATTGCCACCACTTACATACTGCTGAGGTGACCTGAACATCTGCACCCCGACACCAGGGTGACAGGCACCTTCATAAGGACGTATGGACATAGATGGGTTCTCCCCAGGATGGCCAGCCCTGCTCTCCGGTTCTCTGCTCTCTCCTAGGAGTTCCCTTTCCCAAACAGGCCTGGGATGGGAAGCCTTCACAGAAGAGTAAGCATTTGGCCAGAGCAGGAATATGCCTGAGGGGCCAGGTTTGGTAAAGCGGCACGGAGCTCCATCGGTCTCAAGTGTAAAAAATAGTCAGTGAAGGGAGTAAAGCGGATCTGCTGCTATTCATTTCACAGCTGTAGTGGGATTAGTGGAACGAGGGCGATGGGGTAAGCTGCCCCTTTTATCTCATTCAAACATGTTGCTAATTCAGCAGAGCACCGCAGCCAGGAGCAGCTCCCAGCCTAATCCACTGTATCATTCTCACCCAGCGTGAAGAAACGAGAATTTTAATCCGCTCCCCACCCCCCGCCCCATCAGCTGCTCCAGCAGGCTCTGTCTGGCCTAACCAGGCATGGAGACCCACTCCACATCAGGCACTGCTTTGCACTGGTCCCATGGACTGGGTCTTTGAAAGATAGCAGAGGTGGCTTCTCAGTTGCAGTTCTGTGCCCTCTGTTCTGTGAGCATCAGCTGGGCTCCTGGTGATCCCATCTGATTCCAGGCTCCTTGGTGGTCATGAGAACAAAACATCAACAGCATCAAGGATAGGTGCATCTCAAGGGGCTTGAGCTGACAGTGCTTTGGTAGGTAACCAAAGCAAATCTCCTCCCAAGTGAAGAAACTGGTAGATAGGGAAGCTTTTCCACAGCAAAACACAGTGCAAGAGGCCATAGGGACAGGAACTGGCCCAGACAGACTTCTCAGCTTGGGAATTTAAAAAGAGATGACAGCAGCAGATGATAGTTTTAGTGTCCAGATCTTGTTGCTCCATGGCTGTTCTTGTAAGATGAAGAGCTCCTCTCCTGAGTGGCACCCATCTGCCAAAGTAGAGGCAACAAGCAGTGAGATGTGCTCCTTGCTTGGGAAATGCAGTCCCAGGTATGACTTTCAAAATGTATTATAGATCTTAGACAAACTCTTCTCAGTGGTGGTCAGCAACAGAACAAGGGATAATGAGTACAAAATGAAACACAGGAAGTTTCATTTGCATGTGAGAAAGAACTTCTTTACTGTTAAGGTGAAAGAGCACAGAACAGGCTACCCATAGAGGTGGTGGAGTCTCCTTCTTTGGAGATATTCAAAACCCACTTGGACTTGATCCTGTGCAAAGTGTTTCAGAGCTTCAGCAGGGGAGTTGTACTAAATGATCTCTAGAGGTCCCTTCCGACCTCAATCATTCTGTGGTCTTCCTGTATAGCTAGTGTTTATATCTTATCCTCTCCACAGACTGGGTATGTCACCTAATATGCCTGTATGCTCTGAAGGCCTGAGCTTAAAGGCAGTCTAAAAAATCCAACACTAAAATAGCATCTACACTATGCAGCTCATCCCTCCTAACTCCCTAAGAATTGCAAACCCTAAGGTCACAGCAAAACGTCATCAGAAAGAAAGAAAGAAAGAAAGAAAGAAAGAAAGAGAGAGAGAGAGAGAGAGAGAAAGAAAGAAAGACAAGGGAAAGAAAGAGAGAAAAAAGGAGGGAGGGAGGGAGGGAGGGAGATCCTGGATCGGTGGTTCCTGCCCTGCTTTTCTACTCTGACTGCCATGCCCCATACACCACCTTGTGGCACTTCCATGGGTTTTGGGGCAGAACTGTTCAACAGCTGCTCTGAGCTCTACAGACATATCAGAAGAAATGAATCTTTCCTTACTCATGGGTGGAGAAACATCTGAAAAAAGGTATGAGGAGTCCTCCCTCATCTCTGAGCTCCATTTATGGGCAGGCAGAAGAGCACTGGTGCTGTTCAAAGTCCACAGGTGGGCACAGCTTTGCTGTGCTTACACAAACAGCCCGCATACTTTGTTGGACACCAGCACAGGAGAAACTGAGGCAGCATGTTGATATGTTAGGAGGCAGGAACTCTTGTTCTGAGTTCAGAGTAAGCTGGGCGGGGGTGAGCTGGAGATGCTACCTGTGCAAGGTGGACATCCTCCTGTGTTCAGATGAAGCATCACTACTGAAACACCAAAACCAGGCACTGGAACCTGGCTCTTTTTTTCTACCTGTTCCTCATAGTGAAAGCTCTACTGAAACAGCACCAGAAGTTCTTGTGTATCCATGAGGCTCAGACCATCATGAAACAGAGTATGAGATGAGAGGGATGGACTAAGGCAGAGCAAAGCAAGGACAGGAGACCGAAGCCACTGCCCCATACTAGACCTGTTGCATTGCAGTCATGCACATCCCTGAAGCACTAAGAATATCCGAAGATAGGCAATAGTATTACAGGCTACAAAGGAAGCTTGATCTGGATGCTTTTATGCACAGCACCAGGGCAATTTGCATGCATCCTGGCCTCCCCACAGGACTGACCTCCAAGGATGCTGTGCTCCAACATCATAACACCTCAAGGACACCCCATCTGACTTATCTGACACCTCCAATCCTCCTAGGTAACCTCATCCCTCACAGGACCTTAGGGATTAAAGCTGAGGAACCCAGGCTCAGCTTCCCTGACCCCAGCCCCCAACCTGGCCCAAAGCCTTTCCCCAAGCATCTTCCTCCCCACAAATCCCCTGAACCTCTTCCAAATACACACCAATAAAAAGCATGTTATTAACACCCCTCTGTCTCCACTCCCTCGCACTCTCTGATGGGCAATGAAACCTCTCTGAATTATGCCACTCGGCATGCTTACAAATTAATTACATTTAAAGCCAATTGGGAGTTTCTGGAGCTGAGTGTCTATTAAAGGGCAGTCAGGGAGGGGCAGGGGGAGTGAATGGGACAAAGTTCCCTACAGCTGATGCATACACACACAGAGACACTTCTACAATGTCAATAGCATGGGTCTATTCCCTACATCATCCCATTCCCCCTCCTCCCATCCCTCCTTAAGGATCATGTGGCTTTCAAGGGAGCATCCCTATATCAAAGTTTTGCAGGGAAGCTGGAGGAACAGGGAGGGAGGTGGAGGAAGATTAGAAAGAGGAGGGACAAGGCAGGCAGAAGAAACCTTTTCCTGCTCCCCGTCACCTCCACCCCCATGTCACTGAGGGATGGCACGCGCTTTGTTTTTAATTAGATGGAGGTAATTGCCTCTGTGCACAATAACATTGTTCACACTGGTGGGAAGTGAGAGGGGCTTCAGGCTTGGCTGCCCCTAGGAGCTGGGGGAGGGAGGGTTGCATCGGGCACTGCTTCTGGGGGTGGATGACCTGGGCTGAGTGATGAGGCTAATTCTTTACTCCAAGAGGACAAAGGCAAGTGGGGAAGCTTAACCCTTCCACCTCCGTGCTGGGAATGAGCTTTCATGTGTCCAAGAGCAGGAGGAGAAATCACCCAGCCTTGGAGCATGGGCAGATCAGGGTCCCAATCAGCTCTGATGTGAATCCCCACTGTGTGTCCTTCAGGGGAAAGAAATGGGGAGTAGAGAGCCTGACCACAAGTGGGAATCAAAGCTTTGCTCTCCCACAGTGTCAATGGAGGGCAGTGGGAGAATTGCCTTGCGTCTTTGCACATTGCGATGCATAACCTGGAAATTGCAAAACAGAGCAAGACCTGGACCCCAAGACCACGCATCACAGTCCAAGCATCACTGCAGAGCCCATAGTGCTCGCATGCCATACCAAAAAAAGCCCTCAGCACAGGCTGAAACTAAGACTCTTCAGACCCAACCTTATTTCCACTCCCTGTCCTGCTTCTCCTGGTGGGCAATCCCTTCCCATCCCTGGAGACAAGTAAGTGAAACCCCAGAGAGCCACATTTGACTATCTCTCTGTCACCAGAAGAGCACAGTGGCCTCTTCCATCCTGCCTGCAAAGAAATCATCCTGGCCTGTTCTAGCTCTGCACTGTATCTGAATGCTATTGGAACCATTGTAGTTATTCCCAGTGAGAAAAGGTGTCAAGACATGTGCTAACCATTAGAGTAGTTGTTGAAAGTCTGCACTGTAGTCCTGGTAAGTGTGCAAATCATGACATTGGTGACTGCATCCCAGTGCATTCCCGCGTGTGTTTCCTTAGATTTAAGCTGACTCAGGAGATGCACTTTGCCCTGAGCAACCCACGGGACCCCAGGGCGCTTGGTTTCTATTCAAAGCAAACACTTCAAAAACTCCCACACAGGCTGTAGATAGTCAAACATCTCCTACACGGCCCAAGCAGCTGGGATAAATATTTATGAAGGATGTCAGTATTGTGTTTCAGGACACACGCCAAACACTAACCACTTGAGGTTAGCAAGAAACTGCCCCCATTGGCATATTATTGGATAAGTGTCCATTACAGGGTCTGACTCCTTCCTCTCAAGCAGATGGGAGGGGATGCTCTCAGAGACAGGATATTGGATGAGAAAGTGACATCCCCGCGTTCCTTGATGATTGCTCGTAAAATTAGTCCTCCCTTGAAAACAGCCCTCCCTTGTCGATATTTAACTGCAAGCTGATGGAGGGGGAGAGGCCACACTCGGCTTCTCCACCTCCTTACAGTGCCTGCTTACCAGATTCTCTGCCTGTACACACAGGTCTCTCCCAGCTCAGGCTTTCCAGCCTCTCTACACCTCCTACTCAAGACACAGAGCCACCCATGGGAATTGGCATGGAGGTACCCACTGGCAACCCAGGTGGTGCCAGATGTGGCTGGTTGGCCTGAGATGTGACCAGCTGCATCTGAGGCAGAGCCCAAGGAAGCAAAAAACCCTGTTGGACATATTCTTCCTTAGCTGGACTTGATGTTTCTCAGCTTTGTGAGCTCTTTGGTTATCACCGGTGCATGCACATGACATAGCCCTTTGCACTGCAACCCTGTGGCAGGACACAGTCACTCCTGTGATCCTCAGCTTAAAGAGCATCTAGGAGTCAGATGCATTGTTAGAAGGGTTTCTGGCATGGTTTTAACCTGGATCAGCTACCATTGAAATGCCTGGGTAAAATCTAGGCTGTACAGAGAAAGAGTGTGGATAGGATGCCCTGTTTTGGGATGGAGAGAGAACCTAGCTGGACAGTGCAAGTCATCAATATCTAGTGCTGGGGAACTGTGAAATGGCACCAGGGCCCTGGCAAGGGGCCAGCAATGTGGTTGGGGCAACATGGGACAACCATGTTTGATGTTTCTCCAACTCTAGAGCTGTCTTGCACATTACAGTGTGGACACAGCCCAGTTTCCAGAACCTCATCTGCAATGCAGGGGCAACCAGCACCCCAGCAACCATGGGGGCCAGCAACAGGCTTCCTGCTGCTGTGCACCAGCAGGGAGAAGTCGAAGGAAAAGTATTAAGTGTATTCAATCTCATTTAGTCATCAGAGGCCATGTAGGGACCGATTTCTGTGATACTGAATGGAGCAGGATTATTGCTCATCAGCAGAAGCAGGAAACTGAGGCATAACAAGGCAATTTAGCCAAAGCAAGAGACAGCAGTCCCTCTACAGAACTAATCTCTTATGAAGCAGCTGTCTGTGACCTGTGTATAGAGCACGGTTCTGAAGAGATATAGGAAGGAGAAAGCCATGAGAGGAAAGAGCAAGGAAGCTCGGGGAAGAAGCCAGACTCAGTGAACAGAAGGACCTTTGGGAGACACATACTGAAGCAGACACAGCTCAGCCCATAGCAGAAGGGGAAGAGAGCATTTCCCTGGCAAAAATCCCCCGAGGACTGGGGGACTTTTCAGGGTTCAGTGATCCCTTGAGCCAAGGTCTGCAACTTTGCTATGACCTCTTCACACGAGCAGCTGCATCTCAGCCAGAAAGGACTTCATCTGCCTCTGCAGGTGCTAGCATGCAGGACTGGCACCAAACTAGCCGAGCTCACTTAAAGCAAGATTTCCAACAGCTTGGGAGATATGGAGCAAGCAGCTTTGGGCAGCATAGGTGCAAGGTTCAGATATCCTACTAGAGTCTTCTTGCAGCAAGATGAACAATCTCAAGTGTGCCCAGTGAATGCTTCTAAATGCTAAAGTTTGTCCTCTAACTCAAGGAAGTTGCAGTAGAAATGACTCAAAAGTCACTAATCTTTGGATGATGACAGTAGACAGAAGGTAAATGGGATTCTGGGCTGAAAGTACTGCTCACTCCTGTATGATTCTTGGGGTTTATATTTGATAAGATCTTGGCCAGCATGATACTTCCTTTGCATTGAAATGTCTTCCTTTAGTATATGGTAGCAATAGTTCTTTTATATATTTATAGATATATACATAAACATATATAAAATTCATTAGGAATAATAATAGAAAAGATGAGCTGGGCTTTCCTCTCTCCACCTATCAAACCTTTCTCTGAAGCACCAGGAAGATAGATCAGAAATGGATTGATGGATGGGTGAATGTACAGATAAACAAATTAGAAATGGATAGAGGTGCAGATAGATAGATTTCCTATGCATCCTGACTATTGCCAATGTATTTTAGTTTTAAATTATATACATCTAAAATCTATAGTGGGGCCTAAAGCTTTTATGCTTTGACAAGGGCCTGCATATGCAGTTGCTGAGCAAGTTTAAGCCAACCAAACCACATTCACTATTTTTATTGCTTCCCTACATCCCCATCCCAGCAGTGATTTCTAGTAGGCAGTAAATACACATCAAGCTCACTTGTGCTGTCCAGATAAAAGTCTCACAGAGAAGTGGTCTCTCTCATTGCGGAGGACAATACATCTTCCAGCAGCAACCCATAATCACAGAAGGATGAAGGTTGGAAGGGACCTCTGGTGAACATCTCATCCATCTCCGTTGTGCAAACAGGTCACCTAGAGCACATGGCACAGGATCGTGACTAGGTGGATTTTGAATATCTCCAAAAGAGACTCCACAACCTCTCTGGGCAACCTATTCCAGTGCTTTGTTATCCTCACAGTGAAGAAGTTTTTCCTCCAATTCACGTGGAACTTCCTGAGCTCCAGTTTGTGCTTGTTACCTCTTGTCCTGTCACTGGTCAAAACAAGAAAAAAAGAAATCTGACTCCATCCTTTTGACACCTTCCCTTAAGGTATTTGTATACACTGATAAGGTCCTCCTCTCAGTCTTCTCTCAGCTAAAAAGGACCAGGTTTCTCAGTATCTCCTCACATGGCAGATGCTCCTATGCATTCATCTTCTCAAGTGGTCCTTTTCTGGGCTCTCTGCCATGTCTGAACACAGTACTCCAAGTGTGGTCTCATCAGGGCTGAGCGAAGGGGCAAGATCACCTCTCTCAACCTGCTGGTAATATTCTTCCCATGACACCCATGACACCATTGACCTTTTTGTCCACAAGGGCACATTACTGACTCATAGTTAACTTGTTGCCCACCAGGACTCCCAGCTCCTTCTCTGCAGAGCTTCTCACCAGCAGGCCAACCCCAGCCTTTGCTGGGAATGCATTCTACTTGGATGCATTCCTTCCTAAGTGCAGGATCCTGAACTTGCCTTTGTTGAACCTCATGAGCTTCCCCTCTACCATCTCTCCAACCTGTCCAGGTCTCTCTGAATGGCAGCCCAAGCCCCACAAGTATCAGCCACTGCTCCCAGTTTGGTATCATCAGGAAGATTGTTGAGGTTGCACTCTATCTTATCATGTTACTATAAAATGCAGCTCTTGAAGACCCCAATTCTAGTGGAGAACGTTGCTCCAAGGAAGAGTTGCCCTCCCAGACTCCCAGACCAACATTATGGTGCTATGTCTTACCAGGCCAGCAGCAATTTGCAGTTCCTAGTTTAAGCTAGGCCAGGCTATGGAGGGTTAAGGCTGAAATATTTCTCACTGTGATCTGGGTGGGATACAAGTGAGCATGGTGAGGAGGGAGATATGAACTTTTGCTCTCCATGCAGAACAGATTCGTATGAACACTTACAAATCCCTTGCATCAAGCTCCTGCACACAATTCTAGAGCAAAAGCAATGAAGGGACCCGCAGGAACAATGGAAAAGGAACAGAAGCAGGAGGACAAGCTAACAGGACTCCCCGTCCAGTCAGACAAATGCCACACAGCCACAAGGAGCTAAAAACAATCACTCTTCCCCATAGCAAGCGCTGTGCAAGAAAGCTAGACTAGCAAGATAGTTGCAAGGATGGTCACAGCAGGTCAGATTTGTCAAACTAGCTTCATACTCTGCCCCCAGACTGGCTTGAGGAGGTTCAGAGCACAGTTAGCATACCCTGATCTTTCAGAATATTTCAGAATATTTAAGGTTGGAAGGGACCTCTACAGATCATCTAGTCCAACCTTCCTGCTCAAGCAGGCACACCTAGAGCATGTGGCACAGGGTGGCATCCAGGCGGGTTTTGAAGACCTCCAGAGTAGGAGACTCCACAACCTCCCTGGGCAGCCTGTTCCACTGCTCTGTTACCCTAACAGTAAAGAAGTTGCTCCTCACCTGGAGACGGAACTTCTTATGCTTCAGCTTGTGGCCATTACCCCTCGTCCTATCGCTGGCCACCAGTGAGAACAGCCTGTCCCCTTCCTCCCTGCATTCTCCCTTCCTGAACTTATACATATTAATCATATCCCCTCTGAGCCGTCTCTTCTCCAGAGAAAAAAGGCCCAGCTCACTCAGCCTCTCTTCATACGAGAGATGTTCCATTCCCTTAATCATCCTGGTTGCCCTTCTCTGGACCCTCTCCAGAAGCTCCACGTCCCTCCTATCTCATCCCAAGCACTTTCCCAGCACCCCTGAGCTATAGCTCAAGGTCTACTGCCCAGCACACTCTGATATAAAGACCAGTTGTCTCCATTTAGTTCCTCCAAAATCAAGAGGGGATGGATCACCTCTATCCCATGCCCACATTTGCTTAAAGTATATTTAGTTCCAACAAAGGAAAGAGAGACACCAACTTGAGCAGTATTCTCAAAGTTTTCAGCTTGACATTTATCCAGCACCTTATCCCCAGGTCTAGCTATCTGAGCCTGATCATCTCAGAGAGCTCTTCTGGTAGCCCACAGCAACCGAACAAAATTGAAAGGGTAGTAAGCTATATACCATGAGAGGACCATCCAAAAGGAGGCTTGTGAGCAAGATGTCAGTGTGTCCCATATTTATCTAACTCTCTCTCTGTCCAGAAGTGATTATGACCATCTGACTCACCCACTGAGTTGGGATTTAATCCCTGACCCACAAGGTGTCCCTAAAGCTGTGGTCTGTAAAACAGGGACATACCTGCATCCCAGGGAAGAAGAGGCAGAAGAAAGGGTTATGGAGCAGTGGATGAGATCCTCTATCTACCATAGGATCCTCACACAAATCCTACTTCTTCTCCCAAAACTTTGCTAAGCTTCTGGCACAGGGCTTTGGCCCCTCCATCTGCCTGCAGCAGTAATATAGTAAGTGCTCTTTCGTGTCATGTTGCTTTGGCTTTCCAGGATCTGAGGGGGACTCTGACACACAGCATTTATCTCAAACGGCTATTGATCCCCAGCTCTATAAAAATGATTACACTTGACCCTAGGCTGCACCCTCTCCAGTGTCTGAGCCAGAGAGCAGAGCATGGCTTGCCTCCCAAGCTGGGCACAGTGCTGGGTGATTTATTCAGAGCTGAGCAGATAAAAGCTGCTGGGTTCTTTCCCCCAAGGCAGGGTGTAGGGGAAAGATGCTGCTCTGATGGAGTCGGCTGTGGCAGGACCATGGGGACTGGAGCTGAGGATGTAAAGCTCCTTTGGGCCAGAGACGAGGCTTTTCAGGGGGTTTTAGCTAAGCCCTGCACAATTAGAGAGTGTACAAATTCAAGATATTTCAGATTTTGTAAGTGGCAAGGCCAGAAGAGATGCTGGACAGTCCAGCCCAAGGGCTCCTTACTAGGGAAGCACTGCAGCAATCACGAGAGAGGACTCCTTGGACCAGAGCCCCTGGGTCTGTTGCATCCATGAAGACCCAGTCTGCAGAGGTAGCAGCTCCTGGTGAGCAGGACATCTCATCCAGCAGCAAATACCTGCCTTTGGTTGGACAAATCACCTCTGAAACCCTCCAGGTGTCTTGGCCATCTCTACAAAGATGGGAGGAGCCCCAACCAGAAAACCGAGTAGGACATGAAATCCATACAAGAGTTGGGCATTTCCTGGAGATGCTTGGAGACTCAAGGAGGAGTCAGGGAGTCCTCAGTGGCACACAAAGTCCTGTTAGACTGAGAGACAAATTCCCCAAAGACTGAGAGACAAAGACTGAGAGACAGGTTCTCCAACGAGACTGCAGCTGCTAAAGTTGTTCCTCCAGCGCAAGGATCCCAGCTTAAAGCTCCAGGTGCAGAACTGCAGGGTCAACAAAGAGGTGATCACTAAGCCCAGCTGTCCTTTGCCTCATGAGCCATCAGTTGCAACATGATCTTAGGGCCATTGAGAAATCCCCTGAGAGGGAAATCCCAGGCTGACAGATGTCATTAGAGAGCAGGAAGCAAGATAGGGAGCAAAGCCAGCCAGGTTCCTCGAACAAGAGTAGACATTTACAAATGTTCTCCACCTGAATAGCTACCTAATGAACCCCAAGAAGGAGAGATCTCTGCTGAAAGCAATCCTCACTTGCTTTGGAGGAAGGTTGTTGCAAAGGTTAAATGTCTTCCCATTGGAGCACAAACATACCCTCAAGGTGGTACCCAGGCTGCTGTGCCACAGCACCCATCTGCTTCACTCTCCTATTGCCCCCAGCTCAGCCCCAGGTTGATGCTCTTATCATGTTCATCAGCCCTATCTGGCCTCTCTGCACTGCATGCATTGCATGGCATGAACAAGCCCTGCACTAAACATCAGAGCCCAGATGAAGACCAAGACGGAAGAGTACAAAGGTGGACTTTCTCACCATCACCTCAGTGGCCACAGGCAGCATTTAGATACAAACATCAATGTGACCTACATCATAAACCATCAGGTAGATAAAACACCTATGGACAAGTATAACCAGATGTGCTTCTGGTTTTAAACATATCAATCGCAATCAGTAGAGAGGCCTAAGATGCAGCAGAATGTCACCAGACCTGCCCCATGGATCATAGATCTCTACCTCAGGAGCAACAGATGAAAAAAGTGATTATTTGCCTTGGAATGATGGAAAAAATGTGCATGGAAGCTGGGACTAAATTCAGAAGAAAAAAAAATACAGAGCTTCTATCTTCTATATTTCTGTCCATAACAGAATCACAGAATCACAGAATATTCAAGGTTGGAAGGGACCTCTAGAGATCATCTAGTCCAACCTTCCTGCTCAAGCAGGCACACCTACAGCATGTGACACAGGGTGGCATCCAGGTGGATTTTGAAGCCCTCCAGAGAAGGAGACTCCACAACCTCCCTGGGCAGCTTGTTCCACTGCTCTGTCACCCTAACAGTAAAGACAGAGCATCACAAGTGCTTAGGGAAACTTCAAAGTTGGGAAGAGATCTAGGGGAAGATATATGTTTTGAAAGAGCAGATCCTGTAAGGGAATCCCCATGAATCCTGTAAGGGAATTCCCCATGAGGCTGTGTAGAAGGGACCACTGTGATTGCGGAGGCCAGGCAAGGAGTTTAACTGCAATGAAATGGCCTATGCTGTGACACATGCAGAAGTCCCATGGGGCTGGAAGGAGAAAAGCAGATGTGGGGCTTAAAATTGCCCAGACAAGCAAAAACAAAGGGTGAGAGAAGACGAAAAGACACAGGGAGTCACAGCTGCACCCATGCATCCCACATTTATTGAGGGCTCCCAGCAAGGAGGCACAAAAGCACAAAGATGGAAAATAGTGAAGGAGTGGAAACAGTTCAACCTCTAATGTCTCATGCCTGGTCCAAGCCAGCCTTACTTCAAAGAGGGCTCCAGACACTTCTGTGCACCATCATGTTCACAATGAAGAGTGCCAGCATTAGCTGAGACCTCCGGGATGTGCTATCTGGGACAGTGCAAGAAAGTTTCAATATTCCAAGACCTGCCTGAGCTGCACAGAGCTGGCCACGCGCTGTGCCTTTTCCCACTGTGACTTGGGGGCTACCTGGCCCAGTAGACCTGGTCTGACATAAGCTTGGCTCCAATGATACCACCATGTGACAGCTGTCTAAGACTGCAGGTTTGCATGGCTACTGGAAAGCTCTCATCCTCCTCAGGATGCATCTGGCTCCCGGGTACTATCCTGGAGCAGGGAAAGAAAAAAGAAAAAAACCTTCAAAGATTAATCCATTTGCCAACTGCCCTGAACAAAGATGCAAAGAAAGGCATTGGATTAAAAGTGTAGTGCTTGCCTCGAGCTCCCAGCTAGCAAAGGAGAAGGAGGGATAACACAGCAGCTGATGTTATGCAGAGCTGGCTGTACCCCCAGTACACTTATTGGTGTGCTGAGTTGGGGAGGACTTTGCTTCCAGCATAGCAGGGTTATCAGTGGATTTGCTGTTGTTGCAAAACTTCTGCATGGATTGGGAGGGAGAGGGAGAGGTTTTTTCCAGCAGTCAGCAGAGCACGATTTAGCATCTGCAGAGTTGAAAATGACCCTTGCGATTATACTTACTTTAGGAAACCTGGATTTTAGATTTCGCCACGTGCCAGATGCAGACATTTCTGCTTGCCACTTGGGGAAGGCTTATGCAGGAACACAAAGTACCTGCAAAGGGACAGGCCATTACTACAAACTCATTTCTCTAGTGAGAAATGACTGCCCTGTTCTCAGCTATTTACAGCTAATTAATTGTACATAACCAAGAAAACAGCTTTTTTTTTTGCCACAGAGGTGCAGAAAGGGGTTGACTTGCTGGAACAGGGCAATGAAATATTGTGGGAAGTATCTCCAGAAGAACAAAAAGCTTCCTAGAGACAGGATCTAATATCCAACCTGGCTGCTTGCTAACCCACAGCTGCTGATGTGTACCAGGGAAATGGAGGTCTTATGAGAAGATGCTCTTTAAAGAACAGTTTAGCCAAAATCCTAGACCTACCTCGTTGAAGAGGCACCTTTCCTGGCATATAGAAAGGGAAGTGGAAAGGGTAAAAGCAATGAATAGATTTGGATGGGAATAAAAACTTTCTGAGTGACCAGAAAAGTCTTTAGGAGAAACATCAGCATCTGAAGCTATGAAGATCTTGGCAGCCACAGACTCAGTTGGAATACATTGAATGTCCAGAAGACAAGGATGCTGAGAAAATGAGAGGAAAGGACCAAACACAGGGATGTTTGCTCCCTCCAACACCTGGCACCAGGGACACCTGGGACCTCATGTAGACAGCATGGTTTACATTACGATGAGGAGATACAGGCCAGACCTCCCTGTACTGGTAGAACCACCTGGTTTCCTCTTGGAAGCTCAGGGATCTTTGGAGAGCATCAGGCCATCTGAGGGACCAAGGCATCCTCTGCAAAATGGGGAGAGGGCAGAAGACTATTAAGACCTCGCACGCTTCTACGATCTGTTTCTTTCCAGTCCTTGCCTATTCTCTGGACTCATTTATTCTCCACTAAGGGAAGGTTTCACAACTTCCAGCTCCTCAGATGCCCCCAAATGTCCCCTTTGGAAGATCTGCAAGGCAATCTGCTTCTGGGCGGCAGAGTTTGCATCCAGTGGCCCCTCCACACCAGGGATATCTCAGAGTGCAGGACCAGCCCCCAGGAAGGATAGGGCTCAGGAGAGCAGACAGGGTCTGCAGCAAGGAGAGCAGGTGGTATTTACTGGGACACCTGGATGTCAATCCTGACATATGGCCAACAAGGGGGCTGAAAGTAACTCCAGACACTGCATGTGAGCCATGTAAAGATGGACTTATCTATTTCCCAGCACTGAAGAGAGCAGGTGTATTCCCTGTCTGACAGAGTTGGCTGCTGCTTTCCAACCACCCTTTTCCTCCATCCTCTAGCGTTGTAGGTGCAAGAAATGGGGTTGAAAACAGTGCCGGCCTCCCCAGTGTCCCCTTCTCTATCCCCTAGGCCTCCCCTCCTGCGGAGCACCTGACACGGGGCTGCAGGAGCCTCTTGGCTCCCTCCATACGCAAGCGGCCGGCGCCAGGGGATCACAGCCAGGTGGCAACCCTCTCCGGTGCCAAAGCAAATGTCCTGAGGTCACAGGTTAGTGTTAGAAGACACCCTGGCTGGCACCCAGCGCTGACACTCGATGCATCGCCACCTCCCTGACAGCAAGACGATGATCTCGGCCCCCCACTGCACGGGCTTCCCCCAAGGTCACCAGCAATCCACCCACAGCCACCCTTGTGCGCAACGGGGATGGGATGCGGAGCATCCCAGCCATGAGATACTGGGTGCTCCGGTCAGCCCTGTCGTCCCCATGCAACCTCCTAGCACTTAGCATTGCATCCTTGGGATTTCCCAAGCCAGAGGCAAGGATGCTGGCAGCACGGCAGTGCAAGCAATTCTTACAGTAGGGACGCGTGCTTGTGGAGCACCCTGGCATGGAGCAGCTTGGCCCGGCCAGCACTTACGTCATGGAAAGAAGATGCCATCCTTCCCCTGCCGAGGGGCCTCCCCGTGGCAGGGAGCATCTCCAAATTCCTGGAGGTGCATGCTAACCGGCACGGACTGTGCTGGGAAACATAACAAGCCACGAGCTGGGGGGATCCTTTTACACCCTCAAGCTGTGGACCTGGCAGCAGGACGTGAGAGGCACCAGCAGCAGGTACCTTTTCATTCGGGGGGACAAAGTATATGAGACTCCCAACTGGCACCACCAGGGCCCCCGGCACCAGGCTAAGGTTTCAGCCTGCAGAGACAGGTGGACCAGGGCTTGCAGTGAGACCAGGCAGGGCTGGAGCAAGGAGCAGGACAGCAGAGCCATGGCCCAGAGAATGAGCCGTTCGGAGAGGGTAGTCACAACATCTAGGGTGCAATGAGCAATCCAGACGTCACCAGATCACCCTGCTCTGTCTGCTCTGTCTGCAGACACTCTGTGTCTGCCTGTCTGCCTTTGCACTCTGTTTCTATTCTCAGTTTGTTTATCCTCATGTCCCGACTCGCTGGCCCGATGCTCTGCAAGGGGCATCACTCTGTAACACATCAACCCTTGGGCATCCCATAAGGCTCTTCCTTCCCACCTGAGGCATCTCACTCCAGTGCTGGGAGGCATCAGCTGGGTCCCCAAGGCATAGGGTAACCTGAAATGTCCTCTGCAAACTGTTGCTCTCCTCCAACATCAGGTCTCCCTTGCTCCATGGCCCCTTCTCTTCCACAAGCCTACAGAGACCCGGAGCCAGGGCCCTTAATGCACTCAGCCCAGCTGTTGGCTCGATCCCTTAATAGAGTCCAATTGTCTATTTTTCATTATTGAACAATTCTCTTTATTGGGCTTTTTGGCTTGTCCAGGAAATCCAATCAATAGGGTTCCCGAGGCAAATGCTGGCTTTGCATCCTCTTCTCCTAACCAGAGGGACCTGATACCCTGCTGCAGGACGAGCTGGAACGGGGCTCTGGAAATAGCTCCTGGCCCATGGCTGAGCTTTGGCTGCTGCACCAGCAGGGATGTGGGCTGCTGTGTTGGTCCCCAGGATGGAAAGGCAGCTCCAGGTGCTCCCCAGGGGTAATAACAGAGTCCCTGAGGGCCTTGAGTAATTGCCAAATACAGAAGAAAAAGGGGAATGCAGGGAGAAGGATGCTGGTGCTGAGTGGAGTTGGAGAGCCCTGCTGATATGAGCTTGGCAAGTGATGCCAGCTCCACTCCCATGAGTGGCAGAGTTGGTTTTCTCACCACTCTCCCGCCCACCTGCTTTCAGAAGTGACCTGGGGACTTCCTGGCTCAAACACCTGGAAATCTTTATCTTGCGCCTACAGAGATTCTTACACCTTCTAGAGAGGTGACCAAACTCAGCAGCACCCCTGCTCAGCCACAGCCATGCAGATATGGGCACTGTTTTGCACTCAAATAAGAGATACATCCACACATCCACACTACTCAGTTAAAGTCTCACAGGATGCCATTCACATGGCATGGAGCAGGTACAGCTCTCTCATCCTCCAGCACAACATGGTTGATTCCATACTGTTTACTGTGAATTTTCCTCAGTTCACAAATGTTTACACAGCTTTTTTTTTTTTTTTTTTTTCATGATCTGGGATGGAACCAGGTGTCAGAGTGACCACAGCAGTTTCCCTCGTGGCAGTGGTGCGTCTGTGGCTGCACTGTCTGCTAGCACTTCTCCAGCAGCTGCTGATATGGTGTCCCACCAATGTCACAAAAACAGGTCACCGTGGACGTGGGCAGGGAAAGACCTATTTTCAAAATGCAGGGAAGGACCTAAACCTTGCTACACCACCAGACAGCAAAGAGCCCATTCAGGAGCAAATCCACGACAGCCCCAGGCCCAGAAAAACTCCCCACCAGGCATCAAATCCCTGTTATCAAGTGGGGACACCCAGCACAAGACACAGTGCTGGGAACCCAGGCAGCCTGTCTGGCTGCTGACAGATCTTACAGGGCATTTCCACCTTGCAAGGCAGCAGGGAAACAGTGCAAAACAGTGGAAATCTTGCTAGGAGTGACCCCTAAAGGCTGCGGAGCTGAAGAAACACAAAGAGAAGGATTTTTCTTAGGAGAAGCAGTAGGTTTGTGAGCAGAAAGAGAGGACTTTCGAGTTGCTACCACGTCCTCATATCGGGGAGTGTGAGTGTGTGTGCATGTGTGTGCATGCACAGGATGCATTGCATGAGCAATGAGTCTGCAGGATGAGGGCCCTGCCACGACGCTAGTTGCGACGGGTGTATTTTTGGAAGATGTTTTTTCTCCTCGTGTTTCTCTCACACAGACACTTAGGCAGCAGAGATGCTCTTCTGCAAACAGCATGCTGCGGTTGCACCATGCACTGGCCCGCATGGCTTCCTAGTGGCACTGTGCATCTTCCTGATGAAATGCATACCATTGCATGCATTTGTACAGAAATCCTCTTGTACATCCATCTACATGTGCAACCCCTTGGGGCACCTCTGGGTGTCCTGCAATCCTTTAACCTGGGACCAGCCGCATCCCAAGGTTGATTCATCACCTTTCCCACCGAATCAGGCGTGAAAACTGTGCTTAGGTCTTAAAGGAGGAAAGTAAAAAATCCTCAAACCCCTAATGTTTTTAATAGTCCCTGTGGTTCAATGCAATCTGAAAAACAATAAAATTAAAATCATTTGAGCGAGGCCACTTAACTGATCATAAGCATAAGCGTTCCCAAAATTGTGTGGTGCCAAATTCATCACAGGTAGGAGATTTAGGAAATGATGAGGTGCAGGGATGCTTTGCACTCTTGCTTTGGAGTGATTTTACTCCTTTTCTGTTTCTTTGTTTTTTCCTCTAACCACTCATTAAATGCCTTGCTGGAATGGGTTCTTCATCTGTGGTTAATTTTGGCATGATTTTGCCCCCAAAAAGTGCCATTGACCCTCTGATTTTTTTGGACTCCTAATGCACATGGGCTTATTTATTTTCTCCAGTGGAAGGAGTCAGACTTTTGAAAAAGAAAAGAAAAACAAAAAAAAAGCTCATCTTGAGACTATCAGAACACAAACCACAGATAATCCTGCAGGATCCCCCACTAAATGCAGTGCAGGGCACTAGGAGAATCAGGGGTAAAAAAAAAAAAAAAATGGACCAAAAAGAGGAGACAAAGCTCATTTTAGAGAGGTCCTTATTGCTGGGCTGCAAAGTAGCACTCAGCACATGCTCCAGGGTCCCAGAGGACATGAAGACAGACACTGGTCATAGCCACCCCTACGATGCATTTCACCCAAATTCCCTGGGATTAGTTCTCCTGGTAAGTCAAGTCCCATTTAAAAGACACATCTTGGCCTGAGCTCAAGTCTCCCCATTGGGCCTCTCCTGCAAGCCCTACTGTTGCCAAAGTCCATGCTTGTGCATATCTGCAAGCTCCTGGAGCCACTGTGGCCACCATGGCCACCACAGTCAGGCTATGGGGTCCCTGCCCTTCCATAGGACCAAACAGAACCACTCACCAGAAGGAGCAGCCACCATGGCAGGGACTGCAAGTCTCTTGGCTGGGAGGCTTTGGCTGCAAGGAGCAGATACAGATCCGGAGCTATTCTGGGCGTCTCAATTTCTCTCCCATGCTCTGTTGATCAGCTTTCCTTTGGCTCTTCCCCAGTAGACACAGCCCTCCTCTTGTCAGTCTGCAGGTGTTATCCTTCAGCTTTTAAGGTCATCCTCTCTCCGAATGATCCCTGTCATGGGGCACCCAAGAGGAGCTCTGAGGATGGGGCCTGTGGGATCGGGAGAGTCAAAAACAGCAGGAGCCACCTGCACCAACCTCCCCAGTTTAATCCCTATCAACTGCAATCACCCCATTGCAGGATGTTTCCAATCCCAGTGCAAGAGGCTGCTCTTCTCTTAGCAGCATTGAAGATGCAGTTCTGGATTCAGGTCTCTCCTTCATGTGCATGTCACAGCAAGGACCAAATCCACAGGTACACTATGGTGGGGTTTTGGATAGAAGTTTGCTTGTAATTCCCCTCAGCAACTTTGCCCTTTGAGCAAACATTTTCTCAGTCTAGTTTCAAGCTCTGGAAGAGGTAGCTGGGTCCTTGCTGCCAGGGTTAGTCGGCAAGGGAATCTCCAGCTTTAGGTTGCTGTCCACCCTGAGCTTGGTCACCAAAACCACTGAGCACCCAGAGTTCACACTGATGTCCTTGGAGTTACGAGTGCCTCCAGCCCTAAGCATCTAAAGGGAACAGTGGGCCACCAAAACGAACAGTTGTCTTCTTTTACAAGTTTCCACTCTAGATCAGCAACTGGGACATACTTCTGACCTCAGTAAACTCATACTGACATTAACACTACCCTCTCTTGTCCCCACCTTCCTCCAGTCAGGCCAGAGCCTTGTCTAGAGGAATTAGAACAAATTCGCTGAAGACTGTGGCTGCGCTGATATACAAATGTCAGCTCAATGATGCCAACTCAGCACCCACAAGACTTTCTGAATCAGAGCTACCAGACTCCTCCTTGTGTCTGTCTGCTAAACTCTTCTCCTCCAAGAAGAGTCAAGCACTCTAATTGCTGTAAGGAGACATGAATCAGCATCATCGCTGCTCATCCCTTGCATGAAGGCTAACACGTGTTGCCAGGCAGCTCAGGATATCAGGAGCACCACTGGTCTCACCACAGACTCAAGGGATGGATCCAGTGTGGGTGCTTTGACTGCACAGGCTCTGGACAGAGATATGGACTCTGCACCAGGCAGAGAGCTGCTCTGTGTATTTACCTAATCCTGATGAACTGGAAAAGGCTTTTCACATCTGAAGGGCCAGCTAGAGAGCTCACATGCCCCATGAGTACTTTTCTCCTTTAGAACCTTTGAGGGAATTGTCTTTTCCAAGGGAAATGCAAACTTTGGGGCACCCAGTTAATCAGACAGGAGCCCCCAGGCCATTATAAAACAACAGAAATTGTAGCCTTCTCTTCAAAACAGGGACAGCAGCTCCAATCTCCAGCTAGAAGTCACCAGAAGGGTCTAGCTGGATAAGCCAGGTCCTGAGACACATGCACAGAACATCACCTCCCATGGCTGGAGCACAAGAAGTGAAGATCTGAAAGGAGAAAGAGGACCTGCACTAACTCATCTGGGCGCTCCTGCTCTGACCTGCTCCTGCAGAGAGACACCAGCCCACACTCATCCCTCCCAGCACAACCTCTCCCTGCTGCCTGCTGCATCTCTTCATCTGTGCAGCGGACCAAGAGCTACTCAGCACTGATGCATGTCTTGTGTGCGATCCAGAGGCTGGCGAGAGCGAGGCCCAAGTACTTTGAGGATTAAACACACTCTGGTTTATTGGTGGGAAGCAGAGCCAAAGATGGTATTTTTACAGGGGTTACCTGCTGGTGCATCTCTGGTCTCTGCCCGAGTGTTGCCTCCTCCAGCTGGGGTTGGCCCATTGCTGCTCGCCTTGTGACAGGATACCTAACCTAAGTGCAGGGTCCTGCACCTGGGGAGGGATAACCCCAGGCATCAGTACAGATTAGGGGTCGACCTGCTGGAAAGCAGTTCCACGGAGAGGGACCTGGGAGTCCTGGTTGACACTAAGTTAACCATGAGTGAGCAGTGTGCCCTCGTGGCCAAGAAGGCCAATGGGATCCTGGCCTGCATCAGGAGGAGTGTTGCCAGCAGGTCAAGGGAGGTGATTCTGCCGCTCTACTCAGCTCTGGTGAGGCCGCACCTGGAGTACCGTGTTCAGTTCTGGGCACCCCAGTATAGGAGGGACGTGGAGCTTCTGGAGAGGGTCCAGAGAAGGGCAACCAGGATGATTAAGGGAATGGAACATCTCTCGTATGAAGAGAGGCTGAGTGAGCTGGGCCTGTTTTCTCTGGAGAAGAGACGGCTCAGAGGGGATATGATTAATATGTATAAGCTCAGGAAGGGAGAATGCAGGGAGGAAGGGGACAAGCTGTTCTCACTGGTGGCCAGCGATAGGACGAGGGGTAATGGCCACAAGCTGAAGCGTAAGAAGTTCCGTCTCCAGGTGAGGAGCAACTTCTTTACTGTGAGGGTGACAGAGCAGTGGAACAGGCTGCCCAGGGAGGTTGTGGAGTCTCCTACTCTGGAGGTCTTCAAAACCCGCCTGGATGCCACCCTGTGCCACATGCTGTAGGTGTGCCTGCTTGAGCAGGAAGGTTGGACTAGATGATCTCTAGAGGTCCCTTCCAACCTTAAATATTCTGTGAATTCTGTGAATTCTGTGAACCTGGCAGTCTTGTCCTGCACAACCTAGTCCCAGACATCTCCCTGATGGGTACAGATGTTCAGATAATGCTCTCCCCTTAGTCACAGGACTCCAAGCTTAAGGCAGAACCATAAAATCTTTTAATGGAGTCAAGAGGTTGCTCATACTCAAACCACAACCCACACATCCCCATTTAGAGCCCAAATTGTGATGTCCAAGTGGATCCTGGACCAAAGGAGGCAGAAAACTTCCCCTCTCTGTAAAACAGGTTGTTTGGGATATCAGGGCCTGTGCCATGGAGAGCAACTGAGTCCAGCCATAGGGACTGATTAAGGACTTCCCTGTGGCCAGTCTTAGCATTGGCTACTCAACACCAGAGCAATGGGAAAGGAGTGAGGGGGAGAGGTTATGCTGGTGGCGGCTTTAAAAAAAAAAAATGTGTTTTTTTCATCAGTGTGAATCCTGAAGTCACTATTTTTATGGGGTGGAATCACACTTGGGAAGATGCAAAGTGTGCTAGTAGCAGCATTGGCACCAGTGGTGCTGGTCTGAGGATACAGATGCAGCAGGGAGTGGCATTGTCTTTCATTAAAGTAAATTACATTACTGGGGGAAAGGATAAAAGAAACACATCATTCAGGCACACCAGCCTTTCCCTCTCATTCCCACGTGCATGGAAAGCCTTTCCAGTACAGAGCTGGGATTAATTCAATAGCACCAAAGCTCTGGATCATCCACAGATGAATGGTCCAGCTCAATGGAAGTGATTCAGAATATTTCAGAATATTTCAGAATATTTCAGAATATTTAAGGTTGGAAGGGACCTCTACAGATCATCTAGTCCAACCTTCCTGCTCAAGCAGGCACACCTACAGCATGTGGCACAGGGTGGCATCCAGGCGGGTTTTGAAGACCTCCAGAGTAGGAGACTCCACAACCTCCCTGGGCAGCCTGTTCCACTGCTCTGTTACCCTAACAGTAAAGAAGTTGCTCCTCACCTGGAGACGGAACTTCTTATGCTTCAGTTTGTGGCCATTACCCCTCGTCCTATCGCTGGCCACCAGTGAGAACAGCCTGTCCCCTTCCTCCCTGCATTCTCCCTTCCTGAACTTATACATATTAATCATATCCCCTCTGAGCCGTCTCTTCTCCAGAGAAAAAAGGCCCAGCTCACTCAGCCTCTCTTCATACGAGAGATATGATTGGAGGACTCTCCAATTGGAGGACTCAGGACTCTTCTCCATTTCCTGTGGTCCCAAACTTCTGAGCTTGGAGGTGCATAATTGTCCTCTGTCTTTCTCCTCTGGCTTCAAGACAGCCTGAGTGAGCTTTCAAGGTGCTGCATGGAGGCAGAGGGATGAGGTCAGGGAAATATCCATGCGTGTGCAAGGGGTTTGGGGGTCTAAATATTCCTTCCAACCTTAAGGATTCTATGATTGTATGAAATATCACCCCCACATCCTGATGCAAGTGTTGGTCAGCCTTAGGAACTCCTATTTCTCCCCAGGTAAGGAAGCTGTGATGGATTTGCATCCACACAACACTGAAACAGCGTTTGACCCCATGGCTACATGAAGTGCACTCGTTTTCCTGTTTAAAAAAAAAAACAATCATCTTGCCCATTTTCTGCAGGGGTCCAATTTACTCTCCCATCACAACCTGTTCAGACATCAACACTAGCCTATGCTGAACGTCCAAGAAGCAGATTTTTTCATATAGGCTTTCCAGCAGGCATCATGCACAGTAGTAAGCTGGACCTCCAAAAGGCTTTGAGGATAGAGGGAGTGACAGCAGCCACCCTTGCATCTCCTGACAGCCTGATCTGGCACAGCTGGGAGGGAATAGGAGATTTCAGGACAGGCATGGATCAAGGGATGCCCCAAAGTCAGAAGATGGATAGCCAGAGAGGTCCCATTGGCAAATGAATGCAACCCCAAGACTCTCTACTGCTAAAGAAATGTGTCAGGGAGAGGAAAAAGCAAATCGAAGATGCCTGGTGTAGGTGGATAGGTGAGTGATAGATCCTCGGCACTGCAAGGCGGGTGATGGATACCAGGGTGAGGGGACACAGCAGGCAGGTGGAGAAATGTGCACGCAGCTCCATGTTCACATCTCCTTCCCCGTGTGCGAGTCACTTACCTGCACCCCGCCTTGGGTGCTCCTTAAAAGAGTGTTTCCAGAATCTGCTTCATGAACACCACAGCAGGAGAGGGAGGAATCAGGAGGCAAGAGCAGGGTGGGGAGGGGGATAGAGGAGTTTGTTTCCAACTTGCCAGATTGTCTTCCACAGAAATAATGATTAAAAAAAAAAACTTTAAACAAATCAGGCTCAGTTTATCAGGGCTTCAAACACTCAAGTGCACTCACACACACACTCATGAGTGCATCCACACACAGAGAAAACACAAAAAAAAATCAAAAGTAGAAAGAGGAATTAAAAAAAAAAAGGCAAAAAAATCCCATATTTTAGAGTCAGCTGAGAAGTGACAAAGTAATTTGCTCCTGGCAGTCTATCACGGCAGTCTAATTCCCAGTGACACCATTCAGCTGCTGACTACACTAACTGTCAGAGTCAATTAGCCCGGAGCCAGCAGCGCAAAGTGTTTACGGGTGCTAAAATTCACTCCACACGCTGTGCGGAAGTGAGAAAAAATTACTTTGAGGGAAGGGGGGAAATTCAAGTAGCTGCTTTAACACTAACGATTGACTCTGCCACACCCTGAGACGGCAACGGGGCCCAGAGGATGCCAGGAAGAGCACAGTGAGGGATGAAGGCTCACGGGAAGGGATGCTGCGGGCACCCGTGGAGCTTGATGCCACTGGAGCAGGGACGGTCCCTGCAGCAGAGCTGGGATGCCAACCAGCGAGGTCGGCTGGAAGAGGGAGGAAAGCTACAGGCTTTCCCCATCCCTGAAGAAGAGGTGGGCTGCAAAATTCTGGAGAAGCCAAGAAAGGGGTGGGAGGTGTCACCAGGAAGGAGGTATGTTCACCGTGAGTCTAAGCAGAGAGACAACCTATCTATCCCGTCCACAAAGCACCCAGCCCTTCTCACTGCCCTGCATCTCTTGCAAAAACAGAAGGAAAGGACATGTGTCTGGATGGACAGTAGCACAGCAATGTACTGAAGCCACTCCAGGAGCATCAAGGAGGAGGAGGAGGAAGGGTGAGCATGGAGCTTGTGCCTGGGTAAAGAGAGCATTGTTGTGAGCGCCAAGAAATGTTTGCATGGGCAGGCATGTGTTAGAGCATGGACTGGGACCAGGAAGGGATCCCAATTTGCTGTGTTTACCTCTGAGAGCCAGAGGCCCTTCCTTGCCCCTGTCAGAGATCCTGCAATGGGGAGTCTCAAAGCCCAAGGGACATCAGACTCTCCCTCATCCTCGAAAGATAAGTTGTCCGGAGAAGTTGTGGAGTGTCCATCCTTGGAGATATTCAAAAGTGTTCTGAAAGTGTTCCTAGGCAATGTGCTCTATGTGATCCTATTTGCATAGGTGGTTGAACTAGAGGATTTCCCAAGGTACACGCCAACCTCAACCATTCTGTCATAGCTTCTGGTGGGGGACAAGCACTGCCAGAACAGATTTTAGAGAGACTAGGTGGGCAAAGACAGCTGATGTGGGGCTCGGGGCCAGCCAGGAGTTTTACCATGCTGCAATGTCAACCTGACTTCCCACCCCAGGTACCCCTGGGATCTGAGACTTGTTCACCCAGGCACATCATCCGCTCTCGAGGGCAGGCCAGATATCAGTTGTCCTGCAGCCCAGCTCTGAGCTCTGTCCTGCTCCTGGGCAAGAATGAAGGTATCAGCAGGAACAGCAGACGTATATGTCAGAGATGGGCAATTTTCAAATTCCAGGAAGTTTTAGAGATTTTTTATCTACTTTCTTTTTTTTTTTTTCTCTCCCTCAATTATGAAAACAAGAAGGAAATTTGGAAAGGAGCTGAAAATTCCCCTCCTCCCCTCAGGCAGAATTCACTTGGGCCCAAACCAAAATATTCTCTCTTCTCCTTTTACAAACGCATTTCAATTTTGACTTTTTCTATTTCATAGTTATGTCAATGCCAGCACATTCACTTTCCCAGAGATGAAGACAAAGAGCTGAAAGCAAAATTTGTATGAACAAGGGATATTTTGACAGTTTCAAAGCTTTCCATGAAAAATTGATCAAGACATACCTGGGACTTCCCTTTCCTGGGAAAACGATCAGTTCTAGACAATTGTCTGTTGTTTTTATTGCAATCTAAGAAAACCCTGGCCGGGTGCCCTGTGCATCCCTCAGAGTCCAAGGTTACAGCTTACTAAGGGTATGCCCCTTGGAATGAAGGATCTTCAGCCCATCTCCAAAGAGCTATGACAGCCCCAAAGCCCAGCTCAGAGCAAGTCACTTCTTCACTGCTTTACCTCTTTATCTTCTAAAATTTGTGCTTTATTCAGATTTTGCTAGAGTCAGTCTCACAGCCAGGAATGAGCTTACCCCGGGGTAAGTTCCTGACTGCTGAGACATGTGCGTGTCAGCCCCATGTTAGTCACCGATTAGAGCAGGACGGGGGACAGAGTGGGATCTGACTGCTCTTAGGTCCCTACATCCACTGATGAGAGCTATATCAGAAAAAGCTGATCCTCCAGAAGTGCTTTGCATCCATTCTCAACCCAAATAGTGCCCACATATTTGAGAAGAACTTTTCCCATCTTTTCTCATTGCACCTTGCACAGACAAGGAAGCACCAGCCACACATTTGCTCTGCATCTAAAGCTGGATGAGGCCTAGGGAAGCAGAGAGCTGAATTCTCATGTCTTTACATTCCTCCAGCACGAGCAGGTGGTTGAGTAAATGTATTACTCTGGATCCAGCCCACAGCCCTGGCCTTTAAGCCTGTGCCTTTCCAGGGTTACCTGGCCCCTCTCCATAGATAGGACTGGGATCCTAGCATAGAAGGGAATCCTCCTTCCCAGTAGGACAAGGGGTGGATTCAAAGGGCAGCTCAACACTGCTATTTACCAAAGTAGCTCTGATAATATGCTCAAAGTGCCATTGGGATGCCTCAGCCCCGCTAAGATTAGACAGTGCTTCCCTGCTTAGAGATGGGGAAACTGAGGCACGAGGCAAGCAATCCAAAGCTCAGTGAATGTAGGTATTTCCATCTAGGGGGGTCCCACAGAAGAGATAAGAGTTTTGCATGAGTCACCTCACCATTCATCAACTGTTTGGAAGTGGGTCAGACAACTCACATCCAAACAGAGTTGATATCTCTCCATAATGAGGTTCAAGACTGACCAGTTCGGGCAGAGAATTCCACATCAGCTGTCTAGTTCTAGCTGAATCCCACCAAAATAATCCAGAAAGAGAAGTCTGAGAGTCCCAGACTTAAAGCATCTGCTATTTAACCCCTCTTTTGCCTAGACTTCGTCCCTGACAGTCTCAGTCACCTCATGTCCAATCTGGCTGAGCCCCAGTCTCCATAACAGAGAGCAACTTGCAGCCAGAAAGCACATACGGGAAGATGGGGGTGCTTTGAACAAAACCCCATGTATTTTAGCTCAGACCTTAATTTGTTCCTGATCTCATTTCCCACAGGTCCATGCCTTGTGGAATTAAAACTCATTCACAATTTCAGAGTTCAGAGAACATGATTCCCAGGTCTTGTTTTGGGGGAAGAGATCTTGGAATAGCAGGGGACACAAAACACCCGGTCACGCTCTGTGGCCATGACCTGAACCTGCTGGCTCCAAATCCCTAAATGCAATCTAATAGCAGCTATTTCTGCCCCGAAGCAGCAGTAACACTAAACCCTAGACCCCTGGATTGCCCACATGCTGCTCTCTGCCTGCTTCCTCTCCCAACTTTCCAGAGTTTGTACTGGATGAGGTGCTAATCTGCAACTTCGCAAACAGGGGTTGAAGTCCCAGTCCTGGTAATGATGTTGTTTATGCCAGAGTCCTCCCTTCCACTCCCTAGCTTGCCTACACAGCTGCCAGCTTTCTGTAGCTCTAGTCCTACAAGCTGGAAGCTGAGATTCATGGACTCTGCAAGCCCTGCAAATATCAACATTGCCTTGTTGCTCAGGACAGGTTACATAGCCCAGTGGAGGAGAAGAGTGACCTACCCCAGGTGGCAGAGGCACCTCCAGAGGGCACCTACTTTTTCAATGCAACAGCATTCAGCCTGTGTAGAAAGACCCACGCAACTCACAGCTTTCCTCTTGAAGATCTACATCCCAATAGTGCAAATATGCAGACTTTCTGCAGCATTCATAGTATTTCCAGAGAATCAGACTATTGTGGCCAGGTTGTCTTTTCAGCCTGAGGGCAACTAAGACCTTTGTTACTTGTTATAACAGGTCTCAACAGGACCCTCATGGCCACACTCCACCTGGATTTTGTGTTATCCCTAGACTTTCTCTGCAAGCAAATAGGATTAAAGAGCAGAGAAGGGGAATATTACTGCCCTTCTGCATAACCAACAGGCAACTATGGGCAAGCAAAGTGCATCATCCAGGCAGATCAGTGCCAGAAGCCTTGAGTCTCCCACTGAGGTCAACCACAGCAACACTGGCATTTGAGTGCTTGATCACTGAATTTGATCAGGAATTTTACAACAGAAACATTTGGAAAGCTCAATGTAGGGGAATATGAGAAAGAAGTCTTTCATTTATGGAGCACAGGAAGTTCCGTCTCCAGGTGAGGAGGAACTTCTTTACTGTTAGGGTGACAGAGCAGTGGAACAGGCTACCCAGAGGGGTTGTGGAGTCTCCTTCTCTGGAGGTCTTCAAAACCCGCCTGGATGCCGCCCTGTGTCACATGCTGTAGGTGTGCCTGCTTGAGCGGGAAGGTTGGACTAGATGATCTCTAGAGGTCCCTTCCAACCTTAAATATTCTGTGATTCTGAGATTTACTGGATTTTATTTTTTATGAGATATTTTCTACCGCACCATCCTTTCAAAGGAATCTCACTGGAAATGACACTCACATGGGAGCAAAGCTTGTGGTGGCTGATGGGAATTTCCTGTGGGAAATGGTTGCTGCTTGTGTTGAGAGAGTAAGGTAAGCTCTATACTACTAGGAACGGCTCATGTGGGTCCAGAACCACCTTCTTCTGGAGACTGCCTCTGCCAGCGTAGCTCAGCCCCAGTAGGGAACAGAGAGTGATGCAGAAATTCATGGATCTTTCTGTGTCCATGCTGCACCCTGGGCACCAGGAGCTCTCTTTCTCCACAAGCTCACCCAAAACCATTTGTCTTTGGACCCAGGCAGACGCAAATCCATCTATTTCCATTTAATTGCCATGAGCTGGCTGGAGACAATTCAACACATTGCCCATCAGCAAAATGGGCAAGGATGTCCTGGTAGACGCTCTAACTGCTGAGTACATCTGAGTTTTCCTTGCAGGAAAATAGGACAGTTGTCCCAGAGCTGATTGACCCCGTCAAAGTAGTTTTGACATAAACTGAATGCAAGTAACACAAATGAGAAGAGAGGCCACTGTAGAAATGGGACTTGGATTTCCTTTCAGCCTGGAGGGATATCTAGATCATCGCTCTTATCCTGGTGGATATCACCATCTGTGCTGGAGGCAGCTCCCAAGGCAATGACCTTTCTACACCTGGATGTTGAGCTTCTTGCTGAGGCCATCACTTCCACCACAGATATCACTACCCTGAGTGGGAACATATGGTGCTGAGCAGCAGGAAGAGATGACACTGGGACATGTGCAACAAGTCAAAAGGGCATTACCTGCATGACATTCACATTGGAAGAGCTGGAGGAAGATCAGAGGACAAAAGACATTCTTCACAGGACAGTCAGGGTTAAGGAGAATTACCTTTTTGTATTAAGCGGGACCTCCGAGGGTGATGCAGCTACAAGGAACACATTCCTGGCTCAGACATATGTGGACTCATGGGGCTGTCAGAAAAGGGATAACACTAATCATCTCAGCCAACTCCTTTCCACCCATACTAGATTGTATGGTGGGTGTCAACAGAGTCTCATGGACTATATAATGTGCTGCTATGGATCTCCCATGGGGGTTTCCAGCATGCCCCAGAACTCATTCAGCATATCTTTCCACGTAGCTTCTGTCAGAACCTACAACCTTACTGACATGAAGGAACTGCAAGAGATGTTCCTGTTCCAGGTCTTCATGATGTAGGAAACTGAGATAGGACAGATGCTGATGGCAAGGTTCTGTCACTATCCTCCTCCTGTCACTATCCTCCTGCCACTATCCTTCTGCAATGTCTTTCTTTATGATCATTTCTATGTAGATGGGCCAAATGTCAGGCTGATAGACCCCATCCAAGATGTAATTATAAAAGGACTGCTCAGTCATCTACGCTTTTCTATGAAAGATGGAGTACTGAACAATATGAAAATGTCTGTCTAATTCAGACTTTTTTTATTATGCGATGAAGTAAAGTAAGGAATTGGAGATTTTACATTTGATGCAAAAACTTATGGGGAGGTCTTTTCCTCCCTAGGGATCTTTTATAATAACTTTTTTTCCTTTACTTCCTCCATTGCTAGTGGACAATAAGGAAGGAACTTATTTTTGCTTTCTTTAAGGAGGAAAACAAAAAAAAAAAGAAAAAAAGGACAAATATAAAGACACACTTCAGCAGACATTGTGGTTGAAAATTGACCTTTATTTTGAGATTTTGCACAGAAATAGTTCCCTTTCTGTAGCAGATCCAGAAACCAGGAACGTCCCTGGCTGTCAAGCCTGTCTCCAAATGCAGCATTCTGGCTGACCTACCTTGGACTGCACTAACCCTTTTTTTTTTTTTTTTTTTTTTAAATAATATATTTGTTTCTCTGAACTGCAAGTTGGGAGCTTCACCCCTCAAACAGCTCTAGAGAAGGTGTCCCTGGAGGTCCCACAAGGAGAGGGGCACCGTGCCAAAGGCAGCACAGCTTACCACCATTTCAGAGAGGTTTTCAGCTCCTACAACACAGTTTTGTCTCTGACATTGAAATCATCAGGAGTCACCAGTGACTTTCAGACCTGCAGAGTTTCACCATCCTGCTGCTCAGTCACCAGTCATGTGTCTCATCACACAATGTCACGTTAAGTGAATCAGCCAAAGCATACATCGCCTGGACACCAGCTAGGACAATAGCTGCTTGAAAGAAGTGTTATAATTACAGGCAATAAAATCTCCCTTGGGTAGCTTTGGGGAATGGCAGATTCCACCCTTTCCTTTTCTTTTTTTAAAAACATGTACATGTATCCTGAGAAACTCAAAGCTAGAACCGAAGTCATCAGTGTCATACCACAACTGAGTCATCAGGGAACAGTGGGAACCTGGCTAGGTGTTATAAATCACATATATATATATAAAACTTATCTTAGATCAGACTAGCAGACTAAATCTGCAAGAGCTGCCAATCAGTGGTAAAGCTTGACCAACACAAACTAGAAAAGGTGTTCACCTTTGCAATTGTCCACGCATCCCTTGTAAATACTACTGTAAGTGAGATGTCCCCTTCAACCAACATTAATGGGTTCAGGGAGAAATTTATGGTAAGAAAAAATGACAAAATTACTGTGTTACAGCAGCTTAGCAAGTTACCCACTATCAGCTGAGCTGTGCATGCTTATCCCCAACACCAATATGAGACCACCTGACTTTGGTTAAACTCTAATCAACATCGTTCATATTAAGTCAGCTGAACATCCCAAGGACAGAGGGTTATCAAGGCTTAGCTGATGAATGGGAATGACTAAACTGTTTCAATGCTATCATGTGTCTGAGCCCAACGTTTTGGACTTAATGCAGAAATGACTGGTGTGAGGAGTCCTGCCAGTCTTGTGTGGACATTGGTGGCAAAGCTTCTCATTCCCCGTGAAACCCATGAGAGTCTGGAACCTAAAATTCAGTGAAGAGCTCCCTGCAGAAGTCTGTGTCTCAGTCTTCAGGCTCCACCTATGTGCAGGAGTCCTCCAGCACGTCCATATGTGCATGAAAAGCCACCCTTCAACTCCAGGATCATGAACTAGTCATCAACGCGAAAACACATGGAAGAAAAAAAATGACATTACTGTTTTCAGGTGATTTACCAGCCAGAACAGCAGGGCCATATTTGAGTCATGAGGGTGGATAGAACAAATGGACAGACAGAAGGATGGATGGATAGACAGATGAATATTATCTTTTGCAAAGTCTTACTGATGTGAATTGCTTCATATAAGCTCATAAATCACAGAATCACAGAATGTTCAAGGTTGGAAGGGACCTCCAAAGATCATCTAGTCCAACCTTCCTGCTCAAGCAGGGTCACCTACAGCATGTGGCAAAGGGTGGCGTCCAGGCAGGTTTTGAAGACCTCCAGAGAAGGAGACTCCACAACCTCCCCGGGCAGCCTGTTCCACTGCTCTGTCACCCTCACAGTGAAGAAGTTCTTCCTCACTTGGAGACGGAACTTCCTGTGTTTCAACTTATACCCATAGATCTCATCAGACAATGCATATCCCATTGAAAGAAGACACGTTCCATGTTCTTCAGGCATGGGAACTCATGACAAGGGTACCTGGTAGGATCCAGACTGCTCCCAGACAGATTGCCATTGACCAGAGCCTGGAGATGGAATTCAGGCTATGCTTGAGTACATGCTTGAGTGTTAAATAGTAGGTGATAATTGCTAGCAGAATCCCACAGTGAGCCAAAGACCATTTGGAGCTGCATTATCTCTAGACTTCCACTCTCACTGCTCTGTGGCTAAACACAAGCTTGGCCTAGAAACAGCAGGGGACCTGGAGATATATGCAAAGTCCAGGTCCAAGTGCAGGTCTGAAGTGAACACCCACGCACCTAAAATTAGGGAGCACAGTCCATGCCTTTCCTCTGAGGATGCCTGTGGAGCAGGAGAGCACCCGTGGGAGTCAAGCCAGTGTCTTCTGGAGTCATTAGGGAGAGAGAGACATTTTCAGGTGTGATTCACTTGGCTTTTTGTAGACATCAAAGTTCAGATGAGATGAATTGTCCCTCCAGCAGGCTCTGCTCTTCTCCCTGGCAGCAGAGGCAACCAAAATGGCTGTAGATAGAAGCATTTAGAGAGGTAAGTCCCTCCTGGCATCTCTCCCTTTTTTTTTCCCCTTTTTTTTTCTTTTTTTGTCTTTTTTTTAGCAAAAAGCAAGTAGCTCGTAAACTTCTCCTCAGAAAGCATTCCAAATCCACTGTGATCAGAAGACATCAAACTTCACTGTCACCCCTGTTTACACAGAGGCTTTCCTTCTCCCTCTGCAAGCCTCAGCTCTAGAGAATGATAGGGACCCTGCCCAGCGAAGAGGCCTTGCAACCTCTCCTTTCTTCTATGAAATCCACTGCATTCATCTGTGGAAGAGAAGTGTCCCAGCCCTAGGGCAGAGAAATTATGACCCAGATTATGGCACTTAGTGGAACACTTAAGTCCCTTCCCTTGGATTTGGGTCTAAAGCACTGGTCTGAGGTGACACAGTCTACAGCAGAGGCAGGGCTTGCACTTGTATCGCCTGCATTCCAAGCCAAGGAATCATCCGAATCCCACCATTCCCCTCCCTGTTCACTGCAAAGCAGGAAATGAGAAGAGCTTCATCCCAAGAGATGCACTCGTTGGTGACGGTGGGAGGTATCGCTCCCAGAATTATTCACCACACAGCCCATGGTAGGAGCTGGGAAAGGAGGAGGGAGAGAGGGAAGGAGAAGTGAAAAAAAAAGAAAACAAGCGACAAGCTTGTCAGTTGACTTCTTAAGTAAAAGCCAGCAAAGCGTGCAGTCAGGCACTGAGTCGGGTTTCTCCCAATTAAATTTAACAAGTGACGCCCCTGAATCTTTCATGAGCATTCGGGAAATTTTAGCCCATCTGTCTTTATGCACACACACACACACGAGTCTCGCTCCTTTTCAATGCTTTTAAACGATGCGACGTTTCAGCTATCAAGCCTTCCAGCATCAGCATCGATGGCATCCGAGGGACCCGAGACCTCTTTGCAATGAGTGCCAGGGGGCTCAGAGGTGTCCACGGGCTGGGACGCCCGGTGGACGATGCCACCGTGACTTCCTCGGGTGAGGTACCATCACCTTCGTCACTGCCGCCATCCCCCCAACCCTCCCCCCAACTCCCGCATCCCGTGTGATCGATTGTCACTTTAATTATCTGTCGGCCCCGCGACGTGCCGGCAGGTTCCCCAGCCCGAGCCAAGCTTCAGAGGGGCTCCCGGGTCTCGGCGTGCCTGTGTGCGCCGTCTGCGCGCAGCGTCGGCTGCTTTCAATTAGGCTCGGAGGCAACCTGAAAGAGCGGCTGGCTGCTGGCAGCGGGGGCGAGCGGGGAGAGGGGGAGCAGCACGGAGGGAGGAGGATGACGCCGGGTTAACTGCGGAGGGCTGCGAAGGCTGGGAACGGGGTGGCTTAAGGTGGGGACCTCACCCCCAAGTAGGATGGGAAGGAGGGGTTTGCTGGGAAGCAACGTTGGCCTCCAGAAGATGCTGCATATTGGGATGTCTGCTTTGTGGTGGGGGACCACAGATTGTCCCTCCCATGTGCCTGCCCCATGCACCCTCAGCTAGACACCAAAGCAAGCCTAGCAGCCAAGGCCTCCTTCCATCCTTAGTCTCAAGGGTGTTTTGCGACATGGGGAGTCTTGAGTGAGGGTAATCCCATGATCCTGACTTAACCCTGAAGGAGATCTCATTGCACGCACTGGTCCCTACACCTCAAGTGATGTATGTGTTGCAGAAAGGCAAATGCAATGACAGTGGTAACAGTGATGGAGCATTGACAGTGATGGGTTCTGGCCACAAACCAGGCAGATGGAAACAGGCTCTGGGGGTTTCAGGTGTCTGTAGCATCCCTCCTTCCCATTGAGGCTTTGGAGGTAGAAGGTGCAGCAAAAGCAAGAGTGGACTTGAATTTGGCCCCCCTGTGAAGCTGTGCCAGACCAAGCTGGTGTCAAGCTGGGAGGATGGAGAGTGCTGATATTGCTCAAGGGAGCCCTTCCAGTCCTCAGAGGACCCCAGTCCTTGGAGGTTTTCCAGCTGCTCCAGCAGCATACTGCACTGATACCAATGGAGCTCTTTTTACCCCATTTTGCCTACAAACAATAAAATCTGATGGATCTGAGTGATGCATTAGCTGCCCCATGTTGGATTCACATCTTCCCCTGGCCATGAGCAGGTTCTGGAGCCCTCAACACTTAACTTTCAAAGGTATTCAGGAGCGCTTTGGTCTGCTATTGCTGTCCTTGTCACCCTCGATGTGATCACTCAGTGCCATCCCCCTGGAGCCCAGGCCTCCACCATGCTTTGTTCAGCATATTGACGGAAAAGAACAAGTCCTCGTCCCCAGCAGCCTGCTTCCTAACCATTTTACAATTTAAATTGGATTGTACATGTTCACAGTCTAAATACACCTCGGTTATTTCTGGAGAGTGTTTTCTTCCAGGCTGTAATGACTTGATGCTCCTGTAGCAAAAACTCTCGCTGGTTCAAATGCGTATGTTCTGCACAGGAGTTGCTGCACTTGGCAGGGGGTTCTGCATATAACCAGAGCTCAGTTCATGCAAGCGTTATCAACTGTGGTCAAGTAGATAGATAATATTTCAGGGCTGAATTTGGGGCCGGTCTCATCCCATGTGCCATACAGTGACACGTGCCCAGAGCCAGCTGCTTCAAACCCTCCCAGTCTTCAAGGGAGCCAATCTGGAAGGATTTGTGATGGGGACTGTTCACCCCCACAACATCCAAAAGCCTCTGATGGAAAGATCCTGGCCAGCTCTGGTGGGGTCTGGATGTGGCTAGCACTAACTTCATGCTCAGACCAGAGTCAGACACTTATGGTGACTATTGAATTACTCCAGTCTCGGGGAAAATTAATTTGGAAGTAAGTACCTAAATACTTCCACTGCCTCATGGGGAGAAGGCTGGAACTAGTTTTCAGTTTGGGAAAGTTGCTACCAACCTCGTGAGGATACAGGCTCCCAAGTGTGGAGAGATGAAATTGCCTGATGGGTTTCAACAGGGGAATTTCTTTGCTAGGACAATCCTTCCTGCACACTATTTCCCTTTGTATGAATCCTACTCAATCGCTCGGCTGCCATTCCCACCTCCCCTGCTACCCTGGAGGTTGGTGGGACTCAGAGGGCTACCCATGTCCCTTGCAGATATGCACTGATGCTCCAGGGATGTCAGCAGATAGACAGGTAGATAGACTGGAGATCGGTCGGCTGTACCTGCAGGGCAGGCAGCCCCCCAGGGAAAAGAGGCTGCTCCGGATGTTCTGAGGGGCTCTGGATAGAAGTAAAAAGAAGGAAATTCACTCAGAGTTTCATACACTGTCAAGGAGACTCACTGGGCTCTGCCGCTGCTCCCAGAGGCCCCGCCATGGAAACCACACAACAGCAGGCTTTTCCATCCCAGGCAGCCCAGGGAACACTCCTGATGGCTCTCCTGGGGCTGGAGCTGATGATCTAATGGGTCTTTAGCATTTCTCAGTTCTCCAATTCTCCCCTCTGAAGCTGGTGCAGGCCTCCAGCCACAGATCCCATCCTGAGCTGGAAGCTTTCAGGGCCCCTTTCTCTTGAGTGATGGGCTGCTCTGGGGCAGTACAAATGCTTTCTGCACCTCTCTGTGGAGTGTCCCAATCTTCAGCATCACACGTGCAAACTGTCCAAACATCACTCAAACTGACAGTGCATGTTGCTGACAAGACACATACAAAGCTCTCTGGCTTCAAGCAAAATCCAGCCTTTAAGTGAGGAGGGGGACAGAGAAATTTCCCCAAGCTCAGCTTATTTCATCATGTTCCAGCGAGTTTCCTACCAGTTCCCACATGCTGCTTGCTGCCGCTAGCAGTCACTGTGTTAAATGCTCCCCAAAACCTGTGTGGTTGTGACTGTTTCTAGGTTCAGGATACAGCCTGAGTTCAGAGAGGAAATTTTTCCCAACCTGCAAACTCTGACTGTCCCCTGCAGAAGGAAGGACAATTCTGCAGGGCTCAAAAATAGTCCTGGTGTGAAAGAAGCAGTCTTGGGCATCCTCTTCTGTCCTCCTCTATGCCTTGCTCCATCACTAAGTCTGCATGGCCAGTGCTGGAAGCAGGATCCTGGGCTAAATGCAGTAATGCATTATTGCTAAATGCAATAATATGTCTATTTTCTCATGACGAGATGCTGTCTTTATGGCTGAGGATACAAGAGCTGCAAGGTTTAAAAGGAAAGGCAACATCTTCTTTTACCTCAACTTAAATAGTTGAGAAATGCAGACAAACTCCCTGAAACATCAGTTCTCCAAGCAGTTGTGAGCACAGTCAAGAGCATTGGGGAAAATCCTGCTTATGAGCATGGACTATCCGAGTCCTGAAAGCACTTTGACCCAAGACTGCTGCTTTCTGTCTATTCCTGATAGAAAAAAAAATCTCCAACCCTAGCTACACTTTCCCATCACCTGCAGATGCTTATAGTGAATATCATCAGTGTATTAACCAGAGTTAAAATGATTCAGGAAGAAAAAAATATAAAAGCAGAGAGGTCTTTCGTCCAGAGCAATACAGACAAGTTTTTTTTGTGCCTTTTGAGCATCACTTCCTCTGCTAAGAAGAGCTCGAGGTTTTGGGTCCCTTCTCCCATGCTCAACATCTAACCCAGCTGCCACCCCATGGCAATAGTTTCCTTATCTAAGCCTTGAAGGAGGTCTCATCCAGAAAGCTAATTCACATTCCCATAAATCAGTCCCTCCAACAAACTCCAGCTGGCCTCTGGCCTTTGCTCTGCTAAGAGCATCCGTAGGGATATCTCAGACCCATTGCTCTGGAGCCAGGCTCCAAAGAAACCCTCCCTAGGCGCCTGTTCAACACACAACCTTGACATAAGTGAGGCCCCGAAGGGCAGGAGCTAATTATATGCTCATTAGTTGGACAATGGGTGAGAAGCAAGAGGTCAGAAACACAGAGGACAACGTTTAAAAAAAAAAAAGAGAGAGAGAGAAAAAAATTGACAAAACAAAGCATGAAAATAACTGATGAAAACAGGTTTTGGAAGACTAGTTGGAGAATGTTCATCCAGTTTCAAGTTGCTAACCAGCACAAAATCACCCTGCCAAAAAAAGTGATAGACTCTGTGCTGGGGAGCATCTTCGGGCCAAGGGACAGAGCAGGGATATGTAGCTATGGCAAAAGGGATGCGAGACTGTTGTTTTTGCCTGTTGTTGCTAGCTGGAGCACAAAACCTCACAGTCACTGTCATACCGCCATGAAATACTGGAAGTGGAACAGGTAATGAACACCGAGCCCTGTTGGCAACCTCATCAGAGAGGCCAAGATCCAAAGGAATACCAAGTTGTGTGCTGTCCTAACTGCCAGCAATTCTTCCTCCATGCAAAGGTGACAAGGACTCTAGAGACTGTCCTGTCTCATTGGCACTAGATTCACCTCAGCTCCCTCTCGGAGGTCTCGACAAACACAGTGCTGACCTGAAAGACAATAATAAAGAATTAATCAAGACAAAGCTCCTGGTGGTATTAATGCTTCACAGCCTCCTAGCCCCTGTACTGGAGCATTTTAAATGCCTGGTGGTTTGCTTCACCTTATGAAATAATCAGGATGGAGAGACATCAAGCATGGACACCTCTTCCACAGGCACCATTCCCTCTGTCATGCTTTTGAATGAACTCCCAACATGGGCATAGGGGCAATGGCCTGCAAAGGGCTTTCAAAGACACCACTCCATCACTTCATCAGCAAAGGAGTTAGGACACTATTTTTCCTCCCCGTACTAACACCTCTTCGTCTTTCCATCAACCACGGAGATGGAGGTATCCCCCAGGGAATCTCCACATCTTTCCTTCCCTATAGCCTCACTCGGCCCCAAAGTTCTCCAGCACAGTGCTAGCTGCTGTGGTAGCATCCTTTAGAAGACAGTCCCAAACTGTCTTCTATAAAGTCCAAGAAAGACAAGCAGGCACTTTTACAGAGCTCAGCTCAGCAAAGAAAAGAGGAAATTTGAGTTGAGACTTGGTTTTCTTTTCTGTTTTCAATGGCTCTCTTTTCCTTCACCTCAGACAAGTTCCTACTTACTCTACTGCTGGCACAATCGTGTATTTTTTAACCTATTTAGACATGCTAGGGACAGAAAGGTGGGCAGTACACACTGGTGATGCATATTGGAGAGAGAGAAATTAAAAAGAGCAGAGACACAAACACTTCTCAGTGCCCTTAATGCCAATGTGTTTCTATTCACCACCAGCTACTCTCTCATGGCAGGGGCTGCACAGCTCTGTAATTGTCAATTCATACAAGGATCCTTGAAAGGAGGAGAAATACTGGCTTCCTGGGCTCCTCCAGCTGATTCCTGTTCAGTTTGTTTGCAACTGCACTTCATTTGGGCAAGGGTGGAGAAGGCCTGGAGATGGTGGGAAAGAAGGGAGCTTGGAAGCAATATGAAGAGCGATGTTATTTATTTCATGGAGGAAAGAGGAAGGAAAGACACAGTAGACACAAAGGGAAGGAAATTGCAGCAGGAACTACAACAAAACATGGCCCCAAAAAACAGGTCTAGAAACCAGGGCAATGGCCAAGACGCCAACAGGGCCTGAGAGCGAGATGCTTCCTCCAGGGTGCTGAGCACCATCCATCTCAGCCCCCTAAATATCCCTCAAGGGAGCTGGATGTGCAAGAGCCACCTCAGGATGAAGACCCTTAGACCCACACCTCCACATTACGTCAATGGAGTTGGTCAATCTCCATCACACAGGTCAAGATTTATCCAGGAGCTGGGGCTGATGCAAACAGCACTAGAAACAAGGATAGAAAGGAAAATGGACCCTGCTGATGAGCTGATGTCAAACCCCAGCTCACCCTGATTCTGCAGTCCTCCCCATGCACCCACAGCCCATTGCAAGAAGAGGATGATACAGGAGATGCCAATGCAAGAAAAACAAGACAACCAGGTGAGAAGCAGCCCTGGTTGGTATTAAACATTCACTGCAATGTAAAATTGTTCTCACGTGCTTATGCAAAACCCAACAAAATGCTGCATGTTGTGGAGCCAGTGCTGCCCCTGGATGCTGCACGTGTTACACAAAGATGTTTTTTACTTCACCTCCTTTCTCCAGGAAGCTGCCAGCCTTGACAGGCAACAGATTTGACCTCCCCTGACAATTGCCCCAATTTGCTCAACTCTTTGCTTTATGGATCCTGGCCAGGTTTTGTTTTGGTTGCTTAAATATTTCTCCTCTGTGTGTTTTTTTTTTTTTTTTTTTTTTTTTATAAGAGAATTTAGCACCATTAGAAGATGCCTGACTGACAACCCTGGTGAGCAGGGACTCTTTAGCCACACAATGTGTGTGTCACCGTGAAGAAGAAACCAGCCTTTTGCTTGAGCAGCATCTGTGTCTAAAAGCATCAGTAATATGTCGGTCGTGAAAGCAGTATCCACACCCCTGGTTGCTTCAACTCCACATAGAGAAGCCTGAAAATTATCCCTCTTTGCTGTTGTGACTGCAGAGATTTTGGGATTCGTCTCCTATCATTTTCATCTTTAAAAACAGTTTCTCACATCAGCAGTTCTGCCTTGTTCTACACATTTGGGGTTGTTTCTTTTTAATTTCCTGGAAGAGTCGATGGATAACCGGGGACCATGTATGGGAAGGACGTGAGAGGGGCGGCGATTTGTGTGTGCGCCACTGAGCTCCGTGTTGGTTTTAGTCAACACCCATTTAACTCAAACACCTTGACTCGCAGGCAGACGAGATTTCTGTTTAAGCTGCAACTTTTCTGGCTGCAGCACTTAGGAGCTGATCCACTTTTCTGTATCCTCTGGGTGAAGGTTTTTTTTCAGGCAAGATCAAAAAAGGTGGAGATTTAGCACTCCTGATTGCCTCGGGTAGAAAAAAAATAACAAGGAGGCAGAGAAGTACACACATCCCCAAACCATTCCAAAACTGGAGGAATATCAGCCTACCTTCAACCGTGACATCTTTTTTTTTACCTTTGCAACACCACCTTCATGTTCTAGTGATGCTATTTTTCCTCAGTTCCTCCTTCAAGTCAACTTCTCCCATATTGACTATATTTGACCAAAAAGAGACTTTCAGTCCCAGCAGGCAGGGATGCAGTAGCTCTGTCAAAGGCACCTGAGTGAAGAATAGTCACCCAGTGCTAAGGCTAGACCAGCAACTCTATTCAGATCACCTCTGTGCATGCGTTGGGGATGACATGGCCATTTCACATGGGAAATATCAAGCAGGGCTTGACATGGAGAAACCCCTCAACTTTTAGCTTTTAGCCCATAACGCAAGGGGCAATATGAACTGTTCTTTTCTTGGACTCACCATCAAGGCGGTAAGAACTTGCATTTTCTCATTCTTGCTTTTTTCCCTAAAGTTTCATAGACAATTTGATCCCATACGAACAAGATGGACAAGCTGACCATGAGCCAGCAACGTGTCCTAGTGGCCAAGAAGACCTATGATATCCTAGGATGTATTAAGAAGAGCGTTGCCAGCAGATCAAGAGAGGTAGTCCTGCCCCTCTGCTCACCCCTGCTAACGCCGTGTCTGCAGTGCTAGATCCAGTGATGGACTCCCTAGTATAACTAGGTGAGATGTATACCTCCTGTCTCCTACTATCTCCTGTCTCCTACTACTATCTCCTAGTATGACTAGGAGATAATCATAGAATCATTATGATTGGAAAAGACCTTTAAGATAGTTGAATCCAAACGTAAACTCTTCAACATCAAGGCTACTAAACCATGTCCCTAAATGCCTCATCTACATGTTGCTTGAACACTGCTAGGGACGGTGATTCCTCCACTTTCCTGGGCAGTCTGTTCCAATGCTTGACTAGTCTTTCTGTGTAGAAATTCTTCCTAAGATCTAACTTGAAACTTCCCTGCTGCAACTTGAGACCATTTCTTCTTGCTGGTAGTTGTTTTGGAGAATAGACCAACCTCTGCTTCACTACAACCTCCTTTCAGGTAGCTGTAGAGCGTGATAAGATCTCCTCTAAGCCTCCTCTTCTCTAAACTGAATAATCCCAGCTCCCCTAGCCTCTCATCCAAAGGTTTGTGCTCCAGCCTGTTCTGCAACTTCATTGCTCTTCTTTGGACACACTTCAACACCTCCATGTCTTTCTTGTAGTGAGGGGTCCAAAATTGAACACAATATTTGAGGTGCAACCTCAGCAGCTCTGAGTACAGGGGAAAAAACACTTCCCTGGTCACAGTGGTTACAATGACAGGCAGGATCATCTTGGGCCACATGCTCTAGATGACCCTGCACTTGCAGGGAGCTTGGATCATATGATCTCCCTTCCAAACTGGACAACTCTGTGATTCCATGAGATCCCTCATCCCACCCTTGCTCCTGCCATGCCATCACCCCAAATACCTCAGTGCACCCAACCCTCTGGCCACCTCCCTACAGAATATCTCCATCCTGACCACCCAAACACCACAAAGTCATTTTCTTCAGCCCAGAAATTGTTCTCTCAGAATAGTCCTCAGAGTAAGTCCCCAGAATTGCTCTCCCATGGCATTTCTCCTGTGCATGAATTCATGCTTGGTGGGTTCTTTTTGCTGGGGGTGTGCACACAGCACCATGCGGGGGATGCACAAGGGTAGATATCGCAGGTGGGGTAGATTTAGTGTCTTAGGACCAATCTCTGGAAGATGCAAGCATGCAGAGACTGCTGGCCCACTCATAGTCCTTTGCAACCCCAGTGGTTCCTGGTCTCAGGTTTGTGGTGCATCACAGGGGAAGGGAGGGACCCAGGAGAGCGGTGGTGAGCAGGGAGAGGAGAAAGAAAACTGCAGACACAAAGGAAACATGAAAAATAGCAACAACAAAAAGGAGCAAAAAAAAAATCAAAGAGAATAAGCGAGTGCTGATTACACCACAACACAAAGCACTTGGGAGCCACAAGCCAGCGGCAGCAGGCACAGAGCATCCCCCCCGCATCCCACCCCCATGGAGAGCAAATGTCCACCAGGAAGGGCAGGCGGCATGGAAATGAAATGGGTCACCAGCCACCTCTCTCCTGGCTTGTGTGGCGGCTCCTTGCTTGGCTCCCAGCATCCCAACCATCCCTGCTGCACTGCTTTCCTTATCTGCACCCACCAGGATGGAGGAATCGGAAAATACTGCAAAAATCTGTGTAATGGGTGCAAATGTCTACTTGCAATATTTTCTACGCCCCCACCAACATCCAAAAAAACCTTCGGGCAGGCTAAGGTGGACTATGCCCCTGAGCCTACCGAGGTTCATCCTCATCCATTTTCCAGCTGGGGAAACTGAGGCACTGCCTGCTCTCCGAGGTCACGGTTGGACTTACTGCAGATAGATCCCCCCCCTCTTCCTCCATCCTTCCCTCCCGTGGCAGCTCAATTCATTAGTGCCTGTAAGGAGCTCAGCACTGCCTCTGCGGGGAAGCACTGCACTGGCACCGCGCGTCGCTCTCATCATCGCCGCCGCATCCAGCTCTCAGATAATTACCACATTCACGGGCACCGCCAGCCCTTGCCCTGGGCAACCCGTCATCAAAGCCATCCCCAACCTCTTAATTAGGGACGCAATGACCTCACGATGGAGCCAGAGCATGGCCACGACCAGGACTGACACCATTCCTGACAGCTTCTCAGGCCCGTGGAGCATCCTTTCTCCCTGCTGCATCCCGACAAGGGATTGGGATAACCCTTCAGTCCACCAGGACTTGCTGGAAAGGATGCTGTTACCCACGATTTCTCTCCAAAGTGGTCCAGAGAGCTCCCAGCAAACTCGGCCCAGCTCTAGAGGTTGCATATGCACCATTATTTTCTAATTATTATTAATTATTAATTATTATTAATTATTATTAATTATTATTAATTATTATTAATTATTATTAATTATTATTAATTATTATTTTATTTTTATTTAATTATTATTTAATTACTCTTATTACATGCACCCCTGGGAAGGGTTGGAGTTAATTGGTTTTGCAGGGATCTCTCCTGGGGGAACATCAGTGGGTTTCCACCTTCCTCCTCCTCCTCTTCACGGAGCCCAGGACCCCTCGAGCGGCCGCTTTGCAGCCAAGTGGGGTCCCCCGCAAAGTGGGCAGAGCCTCGCTGACCGCGGGATGATTTCCCCGGGCGCAGGCACAGCTGTGAGCGCCGGAGCCTGCCAAGAGCCGGGAGCGAAGCCCTGATTAATGCCACAGCACCGCCGGCCCGCGCTGCAGATGTGCGAGCCTGCTGACTCGGCAGCTCCCGGCCGCTCCGCTCCAGCTGCCAGCGGGAGCGCTCACAGGGAGGTGTCTGATACGCGCCACGTTGTCCCACGGGAGATGTTGCTCCGGCAGCGCGGGAGCGCCTGGGGACACCAGCCACCTTTCCCATGTGGATGCACGGCACAGGCCACGTGCCAACTCTCCAGCTCGGGGGCATCTCTGTTGGTGCTCGGTGTCCTCATCAGACTTGGAAACAGTGTCCTCACCAGATGTCAATCAGAGAGGCCCATGGAGATGACCAAGATGCCAGCAGACTCAAGAAGTCAGCAGAACCGTCCACACTCGGTTGCCAGTCTGGAGGGTGTCCTTGCAAGCATAAGGACCAGAGACCTATTTTTCTTCCTTCCTTTTTCTCTTCTTTTTTTTTTTTTTTTTTTTTTTTTTTTTTTTTTTGAAGGGGTTATTTTGTGAGGACTACAGATCTCTGACACAGTTTGCTAGAGAGGTGGTGTAATCTCCTCTGGAGATGCTCAAAACCCCCTTGGATGCCACCACGGGCAAGATGCTCTAGGTGACCTGCTTGAGCAAGGAGTTTGGACTAGATGGTCCTTCCAACCTCAGCCCTTCTGTGATTCTGTTTTTTTGTGTGTGTGTATTTGCTGTTGCTGTTTTTTAAGAAAAGTAGAAACTTGCATCATGCTTCTGCAATGACCCGCGGCTGGACAGCTGCAGAGCACTGCTCATTCATATCACCCATTTCTAATTAAAGCAGAGCGCCTCCTTTCCCACTGGAAATTAATCAGTGGTGACCAATGTGAGAGCAACAGTGGAGGGGAAGACATTTCCACCAGCCTGAGTCCTGCCTGATTAGATGGGGAGGTGAAGTCTCCTCGCAAACAGCAATCGACTGTGGTCCTTTGGCCCAGTACCATATTGATCCACGCGGTCACATTTAGGAATGTTAATGAGCTTGCACGAAGGCAAAAGGAAATCATTTGCGTAAGAAAATACATCTCTTGATGGTGTGTTATGTCTAGGAAGGGTTGAACCAGCAACTACCTTCCCCCCTGGGGCCTGCCCATGCTGGCATCCAGACAGGTTTCTTCACCACTGCCCTCTGCCTCCTCCACATGCTCCTTCACCTAGTCCATCCCTGGAGTTTCGAGCCAGAGAGGCAGCCAATGGCTTGGGAACAAGGTCACCTGGAAGAAGGATCCCCATCTTCATGGTGGCCAGGCCTTCATGTGGGTCTGCCTGCCTCATAGGGCTCTTGTTTGCGAGTGGTCAGAGTTGAGTTGGTCACCATTGTTAACATCTACAGTTTACGCAGCTCCAGCATTGGGAGTCTCACTACTGATAGTCCAAGGGACTGTTTTCATCAGGCATCACGTGAATACAGACACTGTTTGGAAGCATGCCTTCATTTGAAGGCCCCATTCCTCCACCCAAGACCCACAATCCCATTGCCCCATCCATCTGCCCAACGAACACCTTTCCATTGTGGTCCTTCCACTTCCACCCCATTGCCCATCCCTCCCACCACAAACATCTCCATCCCATTGCCCATCCATCTCACTACAGCTACCTCCACCCTTTCGCCCATCCTTCCCATCCAACCAGAACCAGAACCTGGTGCTTCCTACAGGGGCTGACCCCCCACAGTGTCTCTCACACGAAGATGACCGCGTGTCCTCTTGCAGGACCTCTACCTGGCTTTTACAGGGCACAAAAGGCGACCACCAGGGACACGAGGTGACAGATGCCTCCGCTCACTACTACAGCACATTCATGCATCTTTAACCACTGCCCAAACTTTGTCGGATGTACATTTGTGATGGGTGAGGAAGGAGCGCAGGCCCCTCGCCAGGGCCCCCACACCTCCCTTCCAGCGCGGCACAGCCCCATCAATATTTCATGCCCAACTGCATGGTTTTTGGCAGCCTTTTGCTTGTTTTTTGTTGTGGCTCACGTCACACTCTGTCCAGTGCTCCTTCAGCCCGTGCTAATGCCCCATCCCTGGAGATCCTCAAGAGCCCCATGACTGCTCCTGAAATATTGATGGGGCAGCAGTGAGGCAGGGGCCACTGGACAGGGAGGTAGCTCGGCATGACTGGCAGCCACATGGGCAGCGTGGTGCCACCAGAAGTTGGGCAGAAAGGGCAGGGTGGAAGGAGTTCAGGTGTGTGCAGGTCCTCACCTTGCTGGGACATTGGATGTTATAATGTCCTTCCCTTCCATCTTGGGTGACGCAGAGCCTGCTCCACTTCAGGACACAGTGTTGAGGTCTTCCTCATGTGGAAGAACTGCTTTGGTGAGAGGGTTCTGTGATACTGTGACTAGTACCATCTAATTGTAATTAAAAGTGACCTCCAGAATCCTCCAAAAGGAGGGCAAAAGGAAGGAAAGAGAGGGCTTTTAGTATTGTTTATTCCTGCTATTTCCCCCCAGCAATGCTACTCATGGGTGGTTCACCGGTGGAGGCACCAAACACCTTGGCATCCAAGGTTCCTCAGGGATGGAGACCCTCACGGAGGTCATCTAAGGCCTCTTCTCCCCTTGCAACAACACCAGCACCAAAATTCCCTGCAAGGAGCACACAGAGGAGCAGGGAAGTAACAAAAACATCCCCGTCCCGCTTGCAGAACACCTGGAGGGGATGAATGTTGACCCTGCTGGGGCAACACATCCCTCCCCCAGGCCACCTGGGCAAGCACAGCTCTTCCTTAAAACTTAATCAGCCGCCAATGAATATTTCAGGAGGACAAACAGGCCAGGTAGATAGGGGCGATCTTTTATTGATGAGCACCAGGGAAGGGAAGGAGGGAGGGCTCCCGTCGGAGCTGGTCCAGCCGGGTCTCGGATGTCTCCTGATGAACGATGTTTGGACGGATTATGCTCGTCCTGCATGATGCTCATTCTGGTGCTGGGGCCAGTCCCCTGGACAGTTCACTGCATCCATGGCCTCCCAGAGCATCAGAAAGGGAAAATGCATCCCAGCCATGCGAGGAGACAGGAATGCTGCAGCTTCCTTTTTTTTTTTTTTTTTTTTTTTTTTTTTTTAAGAAAATCAGACTTTTAAACCCAAAGTTTGCAAGCAAAGCCAGGCCAGCACCACCCTGACTCTCCCTGCTTTGCAAACGGTGCCTAAATCCCGTTTCCAAAGCTGCGTTGGATCCCAGAACTCTGCACACCCGCATCCCCGCTCACATGCGATGGCCACGAGCGCCCCTGCAATAACGCGTTTAATTAAACGCAGTCCGGTCACAGAGCCCATCCTGACACGTAGCCGGCATCGGAGGCACCGCTAACGAGAGAGAGAAACGTTAATTACCCAGCTTATTAGTTGGCCGCGTTATTAACATAACCCTGGCGGAATTAACCGGGTACAAACTCTCCTGCAAATATTAATTGCCTAAGAAAACTTCCTTGTTGCGCGGTGGTATTAATAAGACCGTAATTATGTATAGATTGTATAGAGGCGAGTTAATGACGTGGCAATTTGATTTGTCTCAGTGAAAGGCGATAAACCCAAGGAAGTGTTCGCCGAACAATCAATTGATATTTAATTAACGGGCAGAACCTGCCGGCGCAAAGACAGATTAAACGCCCGTGATAGCTTACATGAAGCCTTGTGATAAAATAAATAAGGGGTGTCCTGGGGTGAGATTGTGGGAAGCAAGAGAGGGGTCTCCGGTGGGAAGGTGTCCAGCTGCTACGGTGATGGACTTTGCACTGCCAGCATCCCAGGGGGGATGCAGGAATGGATGGACCAACTCTCCCTGCATCCCAGTCTATGCAGTGTGTAACTGGCCAAGGCAACAAGCGCTTGTCTGCCTGGGATATAAACTGGAAACTGGGATTAGTTTTATTTTTCGCCTGTGCAAACAGCATCTCACATTTCCCAGGAATAAACACACAGGGCCGGGTCCATACAATGAAGCACAAGCAGCCTGGGCACTGATGCTCTCATTGCATATCTCGCACCCTAAGGGATGATGCTCCCGCACTAGCGCCCAGCACCAACCCCTCACCACCCAACACTCCCCTGTAGCAAAGGGGGTTTCCAGCCAACAGGAAGCCCAAAGGGATTCATCAACCTTTTCCTTCGGCAAAAAAATCAAGAAACAAGGAAGAAAATAACAGTGTTGAAGTCACACACCCAAAGCCTCCGTTGAAGCCCGACAGCTTTCCCAGTGTGATGCCAACCCGGTGGCCACCAAGGGCTGGAGTCGGGTGCTTGCCAAAGAATAGCAGTCCATGAGCTGTTACAAGCCAATTATGTATATTTTTCCCCCTCTCTAAAATTAGATATATGAATACATATACATATATATATATAAAAACTTATAAGCAGGGCAGAGTTTGGCTGCTTCAGCATGCCAATACCCATCAGGGTGAGGAGCCTGGGGTAAACTGCTGCAACACTTTATTTTGCAGGGCACTGATTTTTTGGGAGGGGATCATTCCATCTTTTCCTATTTGGGTGCCAAGCATCTCCCTCGACTCTTCCCAGCAAACTCCTAAAGTGCAGGCTCGCGTTCCCAAGCTGTCCAGGCTGGCACAAAATGTACCATGGTGGTGACAATGAAATAGTGATAATTGCAATAACACTAGTGGTTACAATAACGCTACTCATTGCAATAACACTACTCATGGTGGAGAGTGGGCATGGGGTGCTCTGGAATCTGTTGGCCTCTTGCAATTTGCTGCCTATTTTACAGAAATCCCAGCAATCTGCAAGGATCTGGTCCATCACCTCCATCCCTGGCTGTTGGGAGCATGCGTCCCACCAAAAAAAATAAAATAAAAATAAAATCACCAGAATAGTGCAAAACTTCCCAAAATGGCTCAAGTCATGCAAAACTCATTCACTGGGCTGCTAAGGGTGCCGGGAGTCGGGTGGAGCTGATGGTTCTGAAGGGATTTAATGGTGCCAAAACTCTTGGTCAGGCTGGGGGTTAAGATCTAACCCTAGGGGCTGGAAACACACAGTGAAAACCTGCAAAAAAAGGGGCTGAGGGCAGCCAAAAACCCATATGCAGCCCAGTAACACATACGCAGCTGGACCTGAGACACACAGCAGGATTAATGTACTGCCCTGCAACACGCTGCAAGCACAGGCAGAGCTCTGCAAAACACTACAAACACACTACAGTCATACAGACATTCATGCAACACACCGCACATGTATGTGCAGTTGTGCAACATGCTGAAAATGCACACATGGTTGTGCAACACACTGCATAAATGCTCACAGCCTTGCAGAATGCACCGACACCGCACATGCAGAGCTGTGCAACACACACCAGCACGCACAGCCTTGCAAAAGGCACCAACAGGCTGTAGATGCACGCACACTCGTGCAACACGCAGTGCACATACTCACAGCCCTGCAATAGGCATCGACACGCTGCAGACACACGCGCAGTTGTGTTACACACAGCTCTGAGATACGCACCGTGCCGCAAATACGGTTGTGCAACACACTGCACGCATAGCCCTGCAACATGCAGTGAGATGCTGCAGTCCTGTGCGGCTGCAAAGGGCAACAGGGAGTGCACAAGGGCGGCCCAGAACCACCAAAACCCCACTGCAGCAAGAGGATGAGTGGCAAACATAGCCCCTTCCATGGGAAGCTGCGTGGCTTTAACTTTCATTACGCCAAGAGCAGACACGGGGCTCTACCCAAAGCTGTCAGAATGGGGGGATGGTCTCTGGCAAAAACAAATCTGTCTCCCATGAGGGACCCCAGTGTTGAGCGGGTAGCCCCACAGAGGAGAAGATCAGGGCACCCCCCAGCTTCCTCTACACCAGGCTAGGAACATCGTCCCATATGGGATTTGCACCCGTTTTACGGGAGAACATAAACCACAGCGAATGGGATGGGAAAACAAAAATCACAGCGGCTGCAGGGGGGTGAGGCCAACAGGTCCAGGAAAGGCGGATCTTATCCCAGAAAGGATCCATGCAAGCCCAAACCCCCATCCAGCACCCCAGAGCCGGGGCCAAGTCAGCGAGGTGCTCTGATTGCAGCAGCCTGTGAAACCCCCAGCCACCTTATTTAAGACCCAAAAACTCGGAGTAGGGATAGATAAAAATAATAAAAATGGAAAATAAAATATAAAATTAATAAAATTAAAAATAAAGAAAAGCACAGAAGGAAGAGTTGCTGCGGGCAGAGTGGCTGGACACAATTCACCCCAGACCGGTGGGACTCCAAAAAAAAAAACTGGTCAAGAGAGCATAGCAGGCAAAAAACAGCAGAGGAAGAGCAATGGGGATAAAAAAACAGAATTAATAGGGTTGGGGGACAACGGCCCTGAGTCCCCAAGGTCTCCTGCATGGCCGCAACAAGGGACCCACTGAGCACAAAGGTCCTGCTGCGCCCATCCAAAAAGAAATCAGAACGATGCACTGGCAATTTGGAAGGGCCAAACTGGGATTCAGATGCACCACAGCCTTCCAGTCCCGATGCACTGAACGGCCAGGACAACTGCCTGGACATGGGGAGATCCTCTGGGAGACTAGCACCAAGCCCTGTGCAAAAACCTAGGGACAGAAATATATAAAATATATCCATCCATATATATACACATCTATATCTATCTATATATATGATTTGGATACCCCTCGGAGCACTGGCTCCATCTACCCCACACACATCGAGGGCTCTGCTCGCAGCGAGGCAGGGGGATGAGCAGCCCCACGAGTAATGCAAGAAAAACCCGAAATGCTGTCAAAAATACTGCCGCCAAAGCCTGCTGTTAGGGGAGGGGTGCTTTCATTTCTTTTTCCCTTTCCCTCTTAATGATAAAGTACTAAAATAAATTTAAAAGAAAAAAAAAAAGAAAATAAAAAGAAAATAAACTATTTCTTAGACATTAAAATAAAGCTCGGGGCTCACCGGGGCCGCAGCAGGATGGGATCAAAGTGGGTCCCGGGTCCAGCGGGGTTGCGGACGAAGTTGATTTTTCTCGGCACTCGCTGGCGGGCTGGGAAAAGAGGTGAAAAAAGTGGGAAAAAAAAAAAAAAAGAAAGAATAAAAGGCAGACTGGGGGCTCGGATTCCCCGTTAAAGGTGACACCAAGGGTTAATGAGGGTTTTTTTCTCCCCCATTACGAGACCAAAAAATGCGAGTTTCATCCCGCTGCCCCGACCCGGATCCCGCCGCGTCCCCTCTCCCCGCAGCAGGAAAAGTCAAAAGGAAACAGAAGTTAAATAAAAAATAATAAAGTGCGAACGAAAGGCGAAGCCGCGCCCCTCAACCCCCCGATCAAGAGAAAACCCGACCCAGGCTCTAGTTGAATATAAGTTTTTATCTTGATGCAACATCGTTAAAACCGTCACAAATCGAAACAACAGGTCGTTTAAAAACCGCTTCGCACGATCAGTACCTAAAATGCACCAGGCTCCCGAGTTCGCTTAGTTGGCAGAAACTCTTGTTTTTTCCCCACCCAAGATAATATTTTTTCTTTTTTTTTTTTTTTTTTTTTTAAATAATCAACTTGTTTCTTTAAAAAAAAATCACGCTTGTCTGCACAGGATCGGCCCCACTTTCTCTTTTGCACGAATTCGCTTTTTCTTTTTCTTTTTTTTTTTCCGCGCAGGAAATAATGTGCATTTTCCTTTCCTCTCCTTCCTTAACCATCGAGGTTAAAATAAGATTTCGTTTCCCGAGGCTTAATAAATAAATCTGGTGCATAGTGAGATAGCAGCCAACCGTTTGCAGTCCATATATTACTATATTGCCTTTCAGGTCACCCTAAAATTGTTACCTCTCCTTCCCCTCCCACCCTTCCCACCCCCCCAACTATTTTTAAGAGCATAGATAATTTTAAATCTCTATAAAACAGTATTATTTAACCCAATTGACTCCTGTATATAGTGCATTCGGCTTCGTCCCAACATCGTTAAATTAACTCGGATATTATTTGCATGCTATTACATACAAACTTTTTTTTAAGACTCGCGCTTTTTTTTTTTTTAAGGATTTTTCTTTTTTTTTTTTTTTTTCTCCCGTAAATCAAGCAAAATAGAGGCTCAGGGGAAAAAAAACGGGGGGGGGGGAGGCAGAAAAAAACCCTAATACGATGCTACATTATGTACAAGGGGGGGAATAAGTTAACGCGTGGCTCAGCTTGGCCGCCCCGGGGTGCGGAGGCTGCGGGGCGGACGGGGCGCAGCGCTGCCCGGTGCGACCCCCCCCCTCGTCGTCCCGGGCGCCACGAGCCCCGGAGAAGTGGGGGGGATACAATAGAATTAAGGGAGATAAAATGATAAGGGGTAAGAGAGGGAGAGGAGGACGGGGGCGAGAGGAGGAGGAAGGCCGGCGGAGCTGCTGCCCGCCGGGAAACACACACGCGGGTAGGGGTGGGAAAAATATAGGGAAAAAAATGAAAATTAAATGGAAAAGGAGAAAAAATTAGGGGAAAAAAAAAAAAAGGAAGAGGAGGAAAGGGATGTGAAGCCAAGCCCCGGCCCCCGCGGTGCCCTACACGTCCCGCATGCAGGCTGGCCCCGGCGGCTCCCCCGCTCCAGTCCGAGCCCCGCGGGGGGAGCCGCCTCTTCCAGCGGCCAACTGGGGAGGGGAGGGAAAACATATAATCATCATTATTATTAATAATAATAATATAACAACGACAATACTGGGTGCTCGTCCCGCTGCGGCGGGGCGGGCTCAGAGGAAGAAGTCGGCGGGCGCCTTGGGGGCGGCGGGCGGCGAGGGCGGCCGCGGGAAGGCGCGGGCCGCCGCCAGCTTCTCGTACTTCTCCTTGTACACATCCCGCTCCTTGGCCAGGCGGGCCACCTCCTGCTTGAGCTGCTCCACCTGGCCCTGGAGCTGGCACTTCTCGTTCTCCAGGATGTGCCGCTGCTGGACGCGCTTGTAGCGGCAGGACTGCGCGTAGCCGCGGTTCTTCAAGGTCCTCCTCTTCTGCTTGAGGCGGATCACCTCCTCCTTGCTGAAGCCGCGCAGCTGCCGGTTGAGCTCCCGCACGGACATGCTCACGAGCTGGTCGTCGGAGAAGCGCTCCTCGAGGCGCACGTGGTGGTGGTGGTGATGGTGGTGGTGGTGGGCGGCGGCGGGCAGCTCGTCGCCGCCGAACGGCTGAGGCCGGAACGACTCGTAGCCCTGGTGGTGGTGATGGTGGTGGTGGTGCGGGGCGCCGATGAGCGCCTCCACGGCGTCCTCGGGCGTCAGGTTGAGCGCCTCGGGGTTCAGGTGGTGCTGGTAGCCCGACATCCAGTAGAGCTCGTCGAGCTGCGGCTTGGAGGGCAGCGGCGCCGCGCCGGGGCCGCCCGCGGGCTGCGCGCCGGGGCTGGCGGCGCAGAAACTGGGCGACGAAGGCACCGAGGAGCACGGGGTGCTGAGCGGCGTGGAGGAGAGCGAGCCGGCGGGCAGGCGGTGGCAGAGCCGCTCCGCCTCGGCCGGCTCCTTCTTCACCTCGAACTTCATGAGGTCGAAGTCGTTGACGTACTCGATGGCGAGCGGGCTGCTGGGCAGCTCGGCGCTCATGGCCAGCTCCGAGGCCATCGCAAGTCCATGGAGGGGCCGCTCCACCGCCGGGGCTCGCTCGGGAAGCGGCAGCCGCCGGGATTGGGGCGAGGGATCGCGCTGGAGGCGCCGACGGCAGCGGCCTCCGCGCTGCAACCGGACCGGGCTCCGGGCTTCACTCTCCACTTCCCAGTGCAAGCGGGACCGGGCTCCGGGCTTGGCTCCGCGCTGCAACCGGAACGGGGCTTCAGCCGGGCTCGAGGAGTTCTGCTCCCCGGTGCAAGCGGGACAGGGCTCCGAGGGCTCCGCGCTGCAACTGGGACCGGGCTCCGGGGCTCAGCCGGGCTTCGGAGTTCCACTCCCCAGTGCAACCGAGAGCGAGCTCCGGTGCTTCTCGGTGCAACCGGGCCGGGCTCCGGGGCTCAGCCGGGCTCGGCTCCCCGGTGCGATCGGCACCGGGCACCGGGCACGCCGCTTGCCGCGAAGTCGCTCGGGGTCCGTGCTCCGCTCGGGACTTTGCTCCGGCCACCAGCCGCGCTCGGCGACTCTCCAGCGGGACTGCGATGCGGGGCCGGGCTCTCTCCTCCTCCTCCTCCCCTGGCACCTGCCCCAGCCCCTCCTCCTTCCCCGGCCCTGCCCTCCGCCTCCTGCTCTATCCCGGGCCGGGACCCGGTGCCTCCCGCACCCCGGTCACCGCCACCACCGCTCGGTGCCACTCCGCGCGCCGCCGCCCGCGCCGCCCTTTTATAGCAGGGCCGCACCGCCCGGCCACGCCCCCTCCCCGCGCGGCCGCCTATGGGCGCCGCGGGCGCCCGCTGGTATTTGCATATCCCCATGGCAACGCCCCGGGGCAGCTGTCAGTCAAATCTGGGGGCGGGGGGGGAAGAGGGCGCATCCACGGGGGGGCGGGGGGGCAGCCCGGACGCCTGGGCCCTTCCCAAGTTACGGAGTTCCCCCACACCGTGCCCCATAACATATTTTATTATATATATTATATATATATGGATATTTATTTATTAAGTGCCACTTCAAGCAGTCGGCGCTGGGATGGGCCGGTCGAGACGGGAGGCAACGGTGATGGGCGCCGCCCCCCTTCCCATCTTGCCCCGTCGGGGAAACTGGGAGAACAGGGAGAGGGATGAGGGGTGGGAAGGGGGCGACGTGGTCCGAGGTGTCTTTGTGAGGCGCTTCCTCCTCCTCCTCCTCCGAGCCTCTCACTGCGGACTCGGGGCGGGGTTATTTTTAGCGGGGGGGGGGAACTGGGGTGTCCCGGACGCCTGGGCCCCTCTGGGTGTCCTGGGGTGGGGGCTGGGGCGCCCCGGACACCTGGGCCCCTCTGGGGGGGGGGGGGGGGCCCGGACGCCTGGGCCCTGTCTCAGATCCCCCCTCCCAAGCTTCCCGACCCAGCGGGGGGATGCCATCCCGGCACCTGCTTCCCAGCGGGAGAGCGGAGCGGGAGGGGTGGGAGGCGGGGCGGGAGCCAAGGCCAGGACCCAGGAGGGGTTTCCAGGAAAAGCAGCCGGTGCCTCTGGACACTTTGACCCTCCACCCCTTACCCCGACCTCCCTAAAAAAAGAGAGAAAAATCATAATAGCCCCCCCCCGAAAATAACTTTAAAAGTGCATTTTATCCCCATGTTTCCTTTTTCTCTCTACACTGATTCCCCCTCCGTCCATCCCATCAGAGCCCCACTGGAAAGGGGGATATTTGGGCTTTTGTTGGCGGCTCCAGGAAGGAGCAAACCTGGGGAACCCTTCCCAATGTCCCATTTCAAGGCATAAAAAACCTTGGGGGCTCCTTTGGGACCGGCCAGGACAGACGGACGATGCCTGTCCCCATGTCCCCCCACCAAGGAAGAGCAGCACCAGGCGCTTTCCACGCAGGGACTTTTATTTAAATATCAAAACGCACCAAAATCCCGGCGACCCGACGGCAACCGAGGCGTCTTGGCGGCGGCCCCACCAAGGGGGCACCCATGGGTGCTGCAGGGGTGGCCAACACGGTCCCCCCGCAAGCTCATCCCTCTGTGGTGCAAAATCCCTCCGGGGCCCTTCGGCATCTCGGGATCCTCGGATGCTTTTGGCAGGCAAAAGAAATAGAAAAAAAGAAAAAAAAAAAGAAGGAAAAAAAAAAAACAGGGTCTCGGTGTGGGGGGACCCACTTGTAGGTTGGGGATGCGACGAGTGGTCCAGGAAGAATGATGATGTGGAGTGATTTTGGATTCCTGAATCATGGAGCGGATTCGGAGCGGCGCCGTTCGGGTCCCCGAAGCGAACAAGAGGCACGGGGACACCAAGGGGTGACGGGGCAGCGAGGGGGGGCCGTGGATGTTGTGGTGCTGCCGGAGGCCGGCTCGGCACCTGGCTCCGCTCCAGCATCCCGCGCGAAATCGCCCCCTAAAAATAAGGAAACACAAGACCTGACGCCTCTGAGCCGGGACACAGAGATGGATCCGGGTGGGCTCCGGGCACAGTGTGTCCCACAGGTGCCCGTCACCCGAGGGGGACCCCCAAACATCTCCCTGGCACCGAAACCATCCACTTAAAAGGGAGTTTATTTGAAAATTAAACAACTCCGACCAAACTGGCTTGCCTAGGGCTGGCAAAACGGGCGCCGCTTCTCCCTGTGCATGGGGGAGCCGTGGGAGATGGGAGACGGCAGTGGGCGCAGGGTGTTGAGGTAGGTGCCGGGCGCCCCGGTGGCCTTTTCCTGAGCTCTTGGGCGCGGGACCGGGATCAAGGTGGGCGCCGGAGTCGCTCAGAGCCGGGGCTTGATCTGCAGCCGCTTGCCTGGAAGGAGAGGAGAGAGGGGTGAGGGCGGCGGAGAGGCCGTCGCGACGAGGACGTCCCCGGAGAAGCCGCTACCGCAGGACACCTGGGCCCCCCAATGTCATCATCCTTTGGGAGATGGGAGCAGCTGGGGAACCCACGCGCCGCTGGCCTCACCTCCGGAGCCTCCATCCTCCAGCGCCGCCGCTTCCGAGCCGCTTGAGGATGCAAAGGTCCTTTTGCGCTTGACGCTTCCTGGGAGCAAGTGGGAAAAAAAAAAAGGGGAAAAGTAAGAAATAGTCATGCTCAACTCCATCCTCAACTTCCCCAGACTTCCCCAGTGTCCTACGGGATACACCGGGACTGTGGTCCCACTTCCAGCTGTGGCTCTGGAGGGGAGAAGCCGGCACGGAGAAGCAGCACTTCCCCGGAGGGCTCCTGGCAGATCCGTGATCCATCCCAGATAAATCCTGGCATCGGCTCTGGGGACTCGGCCGCGCTTCCTGCGCCCGCCGAGCCGGAGAGTGCTGCTGCCATCTAGCAGGCACGGGAATTGCTTCCCATCGACTTGGCCCCGCAGGCGGATGCCGAGGATTTTGGGGTCCTGAGGGATCATCCCGGCACCCGAAGTGACGTCTTTTCAGAAAGAGATGCCCGAGTTCGGGACGGAGAGAAGAGCTCTCAGCTCCGCTGCCAACAGGACATCCCACTCTGTTCCCAGCCGCTCCTCCACTGCCGTGCTGGGGTACACGGACCTCCACTATGGAAGACAGAGTCAGACCCAAATGCAGGAACTTGGGTGCGAACCAAACCCGCGGAGCGCGCGAGCGGTGCTGGCAGTGATGCATCGCCCACAAGCTAATTTATGTAAAATAAAGAGGGCTCATTTAGCACCTTTCCACCCTTAATGTAACACCCATACATCAGAGGTGGCCCCGGCCGCCTTGGCTATTAGTCACCTTGGCTAACGCGACTCCTGATGCCGGCAAGTGCGCACCCAGTGCATCCCTGCTCCCGGCCAAGGGCTGTTTCACCTGGATATCTCACACTGCCCTTAAAGCTGCTCCAGCTCCGGCTTCCCTGGAGAAGCCAGAGCCTGCGGAGAGCCCAAATCCCGCATTACAGAGAGTCTCAATTGCCTCGGAGCTGCCAGCAAAGCTCCGTGTGCTCTGCACAAACCGCCCGCGTGGCAAAGCAAATATAATAATATTTGCAGAAGAGCAGTAGAAATACAGATTTTTTTTTTTTTTTGGCATACTTTTTAATGGACTGCAATTAGCTTCCCCACCGCTGCGCGGGCTTTTCCGGAGCCGAGCATGTTTGACAACGGACGTGCTCCATTGGAAAGGCTGGGACACATGGACACACACCCGGGACGCTCTGTGAGCCTCCCGAAACCAAGTGCGCCGGGCACGTCCTCCCCTTGCAAAACCCCTTGCAACTCCGCCAAATAAAAAAAAAATACATATATATATATATATAAATAACTCGCCATGGCAAAGCCAAATATATTTTCCGCTTTTTTGGCGCGTGGGAGATGATGCAAATTGCCCGATCAATCTCGGGCCCCGTTGCGCGGCGCCTCGCGCGCTCTGCCAGGCGGGAGCACCGCCATCCATCTCCCGGGAACCAGGTATATCATTTCTAGTTAGCGAAAAGCCGGGCGCCCGGGCCCCTTTTTTTTTTTTTTTTTTTTTTAGCGTGTGTGTGTTGTTTGCCGTGTTTTCCATTCCGATGATTGAAGTGCTTTCGCGAGCAGGGGAGCGGGGCCGGCGCGCGAGCCCCCGGCGCGGCGCCGAGCCGCTTTTGCTGAGCTCGCCGTCCTCGCGCTCTTCCTCCCTGATGGAAAAAATCAACATTTATTTCGCCGGCGCCTAAGCAGGTGTCAGGGAAAAAGGCGTCCCCTCCGCGCGGTAGCGAAGGCTGGGGGGAAAATCTAATAGAAATATATTACCGGGGCCCCAGGAGCGGACGCGGCGGTAAATCACGCATCAGGTGGCACTGTTAGATTTTCCCATCAGACGAGGTTTGTCCTCGGATGTGGCTGCTCCGAGCATCTTCACCTGCGTCCCGACGGATGACAGGAGGGAGAGGTTGAAGGAGGGGGTGGGTTAGAGACCATGATCCGAGCAGGTGGTGACAAAAACAGCGGTCCTTGAGGGTCCAGCACCTTGTGCCCATGGGGTTGAAGACCTCCTACAGACTCCTCCAGCTGTTCCTGATTTACAGCAGTGACACAAATCAACCTCAAAGTCAACGTGAGTCCTTCCACTGCCAGCATCAGGGAAATCTGGGAGATGGGTTGGGAGGAGAAGCTTCGTGCAGCTGGGCGATCACTCAGGGTAGTCTTTCCTTCTGGTTACGATGGGTAAAATTGGGATGTGTCTTGGGAGAGTCCCCGATGCTGCTTGGGGATGGGTGGCCCAGGAGAGCTGCCACATTCCTGTGTCTTTCCTCATCAATCTCCTCTTTTAGGAGGAAGGGAACAACCAGCCAGCAGAAAAGCACCAAAATCCAATCCGCTGTGCTGCTGCCACCTCAAAAGAAAAACTTCTTTACTAGGAGAGTAGCAGAGAACTGCAAGAGGTTGCCCCAAGAAGTTTTGCAGTCTCTATCCTTGGAGATAGTCAAAATCCTCGGAGATAGACTAGGACAGCCTGGACCAGGTCCTGGACAACGTGGTCTAGGTCTTCCTTAGGCAGGGGTGTTGGAGCTGAGGTCCTTTCCACCTTTCCAATCTCAAACATTCTGCTATACTTGGAAAAATCAACACTGGATGCCTTGAACTTCCAAATCCTCCTTCTCCAAGGAGGACCTCCACGTAGGTTAGATGCTGCACAGTACAGCTGCCTCCTTCCTGCTCTACACTGCCTGTGCCAACAGCTCATTCAGAACCAGGAGCAGAGATTTGGTCCCCAGCAACTTGAAAAGATCAGGTGAACTATCAGATATTGTGAATTCCATATCTGCCATCCACGGGCGAACTGAAGTTCATCCCGAAGGAGCTTGGTGGGACATCTGAAAGGATCCTTCCACCTCCAACTGCCAAGGCACTAAATAATGCCAGGGGGAGGTGATGGGGCTCTATTATCTTCAGGAACCCTGGGCAGAGACCCAAAGGCCTGATCTCCATGAGAGGTTGAGGCCCTTAAAGATGGGCAGAAGATTAGTATGGAAGAAGTGAGTTGGCAGGTCTGAAATTTGCCTGCAAAATCGATATGGAAAGAGGATTGGAAACCTATGGACAGTTAGATCTGTGCAGAAAGTAAATCAGAAAGAGTATTTTCAAATGCTGCTCGTGGGACAAGAAATAATGATTCTGATTCAGATTGAGAGCTCAATTAGGAAAAGTAAGGACTCGTCACGTTTTACTGGAAATTCCAACTAAATTGGCCGCTCTGCTACACAGAGACTGAGATTGAAGTTTTTTACCTTGGGACCTCCTGAGAGGCATGAAGTCACCACAAGACTCAACATCTCCAACTCCAGCCCTCCATAAAACTCTGACCATTAGCACTGCCCTAAGCCTACTGTGCTGGTGTCACACCAAGCCACCTCACAGCTGCCACTGGGACACCAAAACCATCGTGATCCCATGTCCATGATCAAAACAAGGATGTCTGAAACCAGAATCCCCATAAAAGGGGATCAATCAAAACCTCCCCCATAGTGGGGATCACTATCAAACTGCCCCCCGAGTCTGTCCACATCTGCTGACACCGGAGGAGAAGCTGCAATCACTAACGATGAACGAATCCAGCACGTTGATGGGAAGCCAATTAGCCCGATTCACTAACGGATCGAGGAATGGGTGTCGCCTGCTACCTGCAATTCAATAGATCTTGCATTAGAAAAGCAATTATATGAGAGGTTTGTTAATTCAGTTATGAAAGAGACTTTGGATGCTCTTTAATTAAACCCTCTCTGCATGCCTGATGTAGCACGTATCAGATTAGAACCTGCAAGGGCCAGAGGAGACAACCCGTCAAGGTTGTGCCCAGGAGGAGAAGGGGACAGCAGAGATGGGGAGCAAGGCAAGGGGACCCACCATTGGGCACATCTCAACTCCTCCTGTCACTCTCCTACCTGCTTCTGAATGGACCCACCATTGGGCACATCTGCAGCCACATGTCCTTGCCCTCCCAACCACCACAGGCTGACAACAGGACAAACCTCATAGTTAAGGCTATGGACGAGTGTAAGTAGGAGGCTGGACTCGACAACACCCACAGGTCATTTCCACCATGAATTATCCTACGATGCAAGGGTTGAAATTGGGATGAAGTACTTCAGATGAGGCTCCTGATGGCCTCATGGCCAACCCTTTATCTCAGAGGCTTTGGAGCAAGTTGGACCCTTGTGCTTCTTTCTCCTCATCATCCCTTCTAGATAGGTGGCATCTCTACAGGGACCAAATATGTCCCAGATTTGGTGACCCACAGCTTGGAGCATGTTAGTGAGCGGAAGGTCCTGCCACGCAGTTTAGGAGTCTGACAATCACCAAAGAAGGCAGGACCTGAAGAGAAAACCTTCTGCCTCTGCAGGTGGCAGGGATGAAGGAGCAGCCCACACGGGCTAACTGGGGGAGGTTCCATCTGCCACCGTTTATGGCAACATCTCCCCAGGGCCAAGGAGCAGCAAGAGCCTCACTAGCTCCAGTGCAATCCTGGAAATGAAGTGGAAGCTGTTTGGGCACCGCGTGATCCAGAAGCACCTACAGGGATGAAGAGGCCCAATCCCTGGCAATGGATCAGATCTGTGTCATGTCGAAGTCGATGACAAAAACCACGTCATGGTTTATCCTCTCCTTTCTCCTTTTACGAGCCTCAGCAACATCTGCTCGAGCAGATCCTCATGGTGAAGGCCCACGGGGCAGCAGCTTGCTCTGCTGCAACACCTCCGTGGTGGCGGCGAGCAGATGGCACGGGGCATGCAACAGTGTCACCTCCTCCTGGTGCCTCATTTCACACACAGAATCATGGAGTCACAGAATGGTTGAGTTTGGAAGGGACCACTAGAGATCATCTAGTCCAACTGCCCACGCAAGCAGGGACACTCAGAGCATTGGGCACAGGGTCACCAGGAGGCTGAAGCAGACACAGACCTGGAGTTGCTGTTGAGTGGTCACTCACTGCCCAAACGAGAGCTGCTATTGCCCCCAAACACAGAGATCAGACATTTAGCAGCTACTGTCACAGGTGAAGGCCATCTCCTGACTCTTGTTTCTTGTCCCACCGCACCCCATGTCACAGGCACTCCAGCAACCACACTATGAAGCTCCTGTGGATTGGGAGAGTATGAGAAATGGGGAAACCGAGGCACGTGCAACTCAAACACTATGACCCTTCTAAAAACCCTGTTTCTGCATAAATGCTTCAGCTGCTGCTGTCACCTGCCATGGCCAAATTCACTGTGACCAAAGACCTGCACATTGATGTGCTACACTGCACTGCAAGGGGAGGCTGAGGAAACTTCTGAGGACCATGAGCAGCCTTGCTATCTAGAAAGCAAAAGTGGAGATGATCCAGGGAAAGCAGTTTTTGGCCCATCACTCCCCTACTCTTCCCAGTTAAGTGGGTGATCAAGCTGGGCAGGTTGCAGTGGATCCATGGTGTCACAAGCCACCTCACTGCCTTTATTAGACACTCTCCCTGGACTGGCCTCACAACTCACTGAGTTTCTTGTCCTTCTGAGTGACCAGGGGACTTGGAGCAGGCAGGGGTATAGGAAAGAGCAAATTATTGTCACCCTTGGGGTGATGCACCAAAGATCTTCAAACAGGTTCCTCATAAGTTGCAAAGCCTTCTCCAAGCTTCTCCAACATCTGGGTCAGACTTTGGGGAAGACAGGTCCACTCCAGCAACAAGTTCTCCAACAGATCACGACAATGTTGCCCATAACACCCTCACCAGCTGCGGAAGAGATCACCCATGCTGCAGGAGCAGGCACCCTTCCTGCTCAGAAAGGGAGTGCTGGCAATGATGACCTAGATAGAAGAAGTCTAGAGGAAGGATGTACAGAGGAGGAGGAGCAGGAAGGCTACATGGGCCAAAAGAGCATCCCTTAACCAGGCTGTAGGAGACTAAGAGCCCATGCAGGTCAGCCCATCCAAAGAATAGGTGACATAGGTGAACACTTCCAAAACAGAGGTGATGAAGGTGGACCAGCCACAGGAGCAGCCACTGCCTCATGATGCCATCTTGGCCAATATTTTTTCCAAAAAAAGACAGCAGCCTCCCACAACAAGGACCAAGGCCTCTGCTTCCCATTAGTCATGACCTGGACTCTCAAGGAAGTTCCAGGTGTCTCAGTTAACTCCACAGAGTAGCTAGGAAGGAGGAGATAGACCTCATTTGCTTGATCAAAGAAGAGAAGGGGACTAATGGAGGACTTCTTCAACTATCCGTCTTCCCTTATCTTCAGCTCACCGCTGCCTTCAGACACTTAAAGAGCAGGTGGAGATGCCCTTACCCATGGAGATGCACAAGAACTGATGAAGCAATAAAAGACACTACATAAAGAGCTGTTCCCATGGATAAATAGGAGACTTCTGAAGAAGTCCTAGAGATAAGTACTAAAGCCTGTACCACATGTCTCATCAGAAGTGCTTTTTGGGATTGAACTGATTTGTTAATACTGAACAAATATTGGTCTCTATACAATGCAAACTTTGGTGTCCAGTCTGAGGCTGCACAGTACAAGAAAGACATAAAACATATGCCTATGTTTTACCTCTTAGACAACGTTTCCTCCTAGGCCCTACTGCCAGGAGAAAAACTAACAACTCGGTCACAGCGGCGCTGATGTTCCAACACATTACTGCATTCCTCCTGCTCAACAAGGTTACCATGCACCAGTTGAGCTGCAGCGACTGTCCACGTGGGCACTCTCAGATTGCAACGCAGCAAGAGCGTTAATGTAGCTCCTTTTTTTGCCATTAGCTAAGGACCAACACACGGTTCCTTTCCAAAGTCCATTAGATGGTGGCCATCATGATTCCAGGACAACCTGACCCTTGATCATCCACCCAGGTGGATGCTCTCCGCATCTTCAAGGCTTCTTCTGCCAATGGCTTACACCAACCAAGGGGGTTAATTTTCACCTGCCTCCCCTGGTTGCCAAGATGGCTTTGAAGAGAAGAGCCAGTGGGAGGAGAAGTGTTAAATGGGACACTAGAGGTGGTGGAGGGCCTGTGGGACCTTCTGCACTGCAGCCACGAAGGGGGTTTGCGCGGGGAGACCAGCTGCAGACACATGTGGGGTTTGGAGTATGGGCTTTGCGTTAAATAAATGACATCTGCTCTCTAATTCTGGCAGCTGAGGAAGAAAGAAGGAGAAACCGCAGGGAAAGCACCGGCCTAGAACGATAGCGGAGGCATCCCAAGAAGATGCTACCACCTCAAACACGCTCCGATGCTGGAGCTGGAGGTGTCGGGTGAAAAGACCAAAAGAGGCTGCATGTCCAGCATGTCTAGGACACCGCTGAAGAGCAGCTGCATCTCCTGCATCGTCCACTGGGCTCCGCGCTGCCTGACGTGACGCAGGAATGATTTAACCCTTGACAACGCGAGCGCGTTGGCCCCGGGTTCGGGCGGGCGAGGGGGATTCGCGCTCTCCGAGTTATTCCTCCAGAAGTGAGAGCTGTAAACAACACCAGAAGCGCTGCCCCTCGATGAATTCCTCCAAAGCAAAAGCGCTTGAGCGTGCTCAGCGGAGCCGTTAAAAAAGACTGTAGCGAGCATCTTCCATTAACGTTACGACCGTGAAATATGACAATAAAATGATAGCCGTATGGTCGCAAATTTGCAGCCCGCCGAGTTGCTAGGGGTTTATCGTCACTCAAACGTGCAGAGAGCTGTAAAATGTTTACAGAAAGGGTCGTTTGCAGCTATAAAATCCTCTTTTCTCTCCTAAACAAGGCTGAGTGGAGCCATTTACAAACCCCTGAATGTTCATCGGGGGAGAGGGGAACATCTGTTCTCTCCAGGAGTTTTCAGTGATCTTCTCGAACAAATTAACTAAAATGGGTGCTTTCTAATTAAATTAGCACTCGATTGGAATGGTTTGCATTGGTGCGCTTGCTTACAATTAGCGCGGGGAGGCCAGTTAGGCGCCGGCTCAGGCTATTTAACTGGAAGGTGAAATATGGAAAATCACATTACCTGGAAGTGCTCACTGGAGGGCAGAGGAGCTGGGTGCTCCCTCTGGCTCTGCCCTTCAGCGGCGCTCGTGGAATGAGGGCCAAGGGTTTCGAGGCCCATCTGGTGGCACGGAGCTGTTGGGAAGCCCCTTGTAATGGTCAGATGCTGTTGATCCAAGCGCAGGTTAATTGGGATTAATCCACTTGGAGGTAGGAAATGTGTGAGATGGATGCAATGCTCAAGAGGGACCAACATTTTGGTGCTGTAGCAAAGACTCCAGCCCCAAAAGGCTGTGGGGAGAAAGGGCATCAAGGTTGCTGCAAGCAAGGGAGGAAGATGTGGGCATGGACATGGACCTCTGGTACCCAGCACAGTCCATCCTGGAGTGTCCCTGGAGCTTGGCAGCTATTGTGGATGATGAATTCAGAACAGGAATGTGATGGGCCCTAAAAAGATGGGCTGAGTGAGGCTGAGCCTTTAAAACAAGTAGTCATTGTTCTGGAGCCAGAAGAGATCTTTCAGATGATCCATACCTGAATCCAGGTCCCTCAAAGATAAGTAACTCTAGGGTCTCAGCCTGATTCTAGTGCAGGACGAGCCCTCCCATTCCCAAAGCCCAGGCACAAGACGGGGACAGCAGTGACAATACTCATTACAGATCCTGCAAACTGGTCCCTCAGGATCTGGTTGGACCTACTGGTCCTTCCAGCCATGAGAAGCCCCTTGGGCTGTAAGGGGCTCCAGGGAAAGCCTCTCCATTGACTCCCAGTGACAGGGTGCCACCAGCGGCCCATGGAGCCGATGGCTCTCCTAGGACAGGACATTTTTCTCTCATGAGGTATGAGGAAACTACAGCTCTTGTCTGTCATGGTTCCTTCCACACTGCAAGGAAATGTTGCAAAAAATAATTTCTTTGCAGTTGCTTCAACACTTTCCTTCACCTCCTTTTTTTTTTCACAAACAGTTCAATTGACCAATTTGCTCAAAACGCCTCTGAAAATTAAAGCAACACCAGGGCAGAAGCTGCTTGCTCAATCCTGTCAGATGCCACGTAACTGTCTGGCTCATCCTAAAGTTGCACCTTGCAAAAAATTGCACCAATTTCCAAAGCTTCTTGCCCTTCCTGCTAACGAAGCAGCAAAGACGATTAGCTAAAACTAATATGGGCTTTTTCACATCAGAAAACAGGTGCAACGGGTGATTTGGGGATGGATGGTGAAGAAGACCATCCTGGTAGGCTCTGGAAGGAAATGAGTGACCGTGTCCTACCTGGCTCCTCGATGGGCTCGTCGTCATTGCCCGCTTCAGCTCTGTGCACCCCGTCCCCAGGGGAGGAGGGCGACTGCAGTGAGATGAAGGATGGCAGCTTGGGGAGCCCACTGCTCCGTGATGGGTCCACGTCGTGCCGAAGCGTCACCTCGCACTCCTCGCCGGAGGGTCCTGGCCTTGCCCTGTCCTCGTGGAACTGCGTGGCAGTGTTTCTGGAGGGGACACATGTAAAAAATAATAAAAAAACACACAAGTTAACCCTCTTGGTGAAGCTGAGTATGTGTATTGAGAGAGGCCAGGGTGAACAGATGGAGTTGCATAAGGAAGTTCTCTGCTTTCCATTCTGGGCTGCCTCATCCCCAATTTCCAAGGAACTCGATCAAATTCATTCTCTTTGCCCTGTGTTTCCCCACAAAAAGCCATTTTGAACTGCCAGATGCCTCCCAAAGTCTTGGTTCTCTGTGGGGATGAGGAAGGCCAACGTCTCGATCAGCCTACAAGGCTCCGTCTCCAGCACCCAAGAACTTTATTTTTGTCCAAGAGATGCTCTAGCTAGTGCCTTGCTGAGGAAAACACTTCCGATGGGAACTACCCTCCTTGCTGTGAACATAACAGCACTGGAACAGATCGTTGAGAGAGCTGGTAGAGTCTCCATCCTTGCAGATGGTCATAATCTAACTAGACATGAACCTGGACAACGTGCTCTAGGTGACTCTGCATGAGCAGAAAGGTTGGACTAGATGACCTCAAAGATCAGTTACAACCTCAACTATTCTCTGACTCTGTGAGAAGAAACCACCACCCAGTAACAGTAGTGGGATCACGGCCAAACAAAGGGAAACGTTGTGTTTGGGATGGTTCCTGCTTGACCTGGCCAAGAAAGAGATCCAAGGCAAAGATGTCCAACACCAGCAGCTCTCTTTTCACATCTGTTCCCGTCTCATCTTATTCTACAAGACTTCCAGTGTATATCAGAAGGCTGGTGGTGATGACACTCTGCCAACGAGCTCCCCCTCACTGCCACCACCCTGTGCCAAGGGTCAAGGGCATGACCAACTCATAGGGTGCTGAGCTGCAAGGCCAGAGCAAGGTGGGAGACAGCAGAGGTGCCAGGAGAAGAGCAAACCGTGTGTCCTACCTGCCTGTTTCTCCGCCGAGCCGCCGCCACTTGGACGGCGGGTGGCCGTGGTCGGCGTCGCCGGCAGCGCTGGGCTGGCGAGGGCGCCGCTTCTGCTGTGGGTGCCGCAGCTTGCACTGGGCGCCCCTGGGGCAGACGCCCTTCTTGGCGAAATCCGGGCAAACCAGCGTGTGCTTCTTCTTGCACTGCAAGGGAAGAGGAGAGCAAGGTGGGGAAAGACGGTCGCAGAGGGCATAAGGAGCTGATGGCGCTTCCTTCTCCCACTGTCTTCCTCACCATCGCTCTTCCTCTCTGCTGTGAGAGCTTCACCTCCAAGTGCTGGACCCAAAAGGATAAATATCTTAACAGCAATGATCTGCCCAAAGGTGGCAGTGCTGGGATGTCCGGAGGAGGCTAAGCAGGATGGAGAAGATGCTGACAGGATGGTCATGGGACAACTAATGTTGTCCAGGCTCTGTTTCTGACCTCTCCCTGCACCAGGTGCTCTCAGGCCTTGAGGAAGAGCGGGGAAAAGCAGGAAGAGCAGGAATTGCCGGGCCCTGCGCTTCGGCACCGAGGGTGGGAGAGCCGCCGCGGGGGTTATTTATGGGAGGGATGGATGGAGACAAGGGGAAGAGGGGGGATCAGATTCCTGCAAAGGTGCCCAGCGCACGCAGCAGGGCCGAGGAAGCAGCGCGCGGACACGCGGGGAGCGCCCTCCTTGCCGGGATCATCCGATCCCTTCCACCTGTCAGCATGGCTAATTTTATCCTCCCTCCTCGCTTCTCTCTTGCTGCAGGTTGCACCATAAAAAGAGAAGCGGCATCTGGGTCTGGGGCAGAGGCCAGGAAACCGGCAGGTCCCCCAGACGAAAAAGCCGCCGTCGAGGAGGGAGAACCCACTGTCACCGCTGCACCCGGTGTGGGTGCTGCCAGCTACGTCGGGAATGGGATCATCCTGTGAGATCAGCTTGTCCTGGATCCATATGGACCTTCCCTGCTGGGATTGAAGGTGCTGCCATCCCCAAAGGATGGTGCTGCCGTCCCAAAGGGAGCAGCGATTCAGCAGCGAGCGGAGCAGGGGTGGCGCAAGGACGTGGGGATTGGCACCGTGCAACCTCCCTTGGCACTGTGTAGGCAACAGGCGGCCGGGCGGCTGCCCGGTGCCAGCTCGGGTCGTCCCGGCTCGGCCTGGGCACCGGCTGCCACGACCGTCTTCCATGAGCGTCCTTGGCACGAGGAGCGGCGTCGGGAAGGCCGAGCTGGGTTACTGGGACGGCCGGAGCCGGCGGCTGACCTTCCGTGGGGAGCCCGCGGCGGGCTGCCAGCAGATGCCGGTGGCCTCCCTGCGGACGGCAGGGAGAAGACACATTCCTGCTGCCCAGCAACGGGAGCAGCACCGAAAAGGGCTGCCTTTTAACAAGCATGGCTCGAATTGGGACATTTCCACCCACCCATGTTTTTGGGTTAGGTCTTCAGGAATAGTTACAGGCAAAGAAAAGCCAGCCAAGGTTGACTCTGCCATGCAGACTCCCACTGTGGTCTTCTCCACCCAAACCATCTCCACCAGCAGAACTTCTAATGAAGATCAAGGGTTTCCTGAACCCACTGCTCAGCTCCTCAGCTTGCAGATGGAAGTAGCCTTAAAACTTGAGGTCCCCTGTGGTTAAAACCTGGAAGATGACGTGGCTCTGTCAGAGCACCCTGCTAGCTGCCCCTCTGACCCAACATCCCCCACCCACGTTACCTCAGCAGCAGCCCGAGTGGTGAAAAGTGAAGCAGCCCCTTGCTTGGGCTGCAGCCATCAGGTTAGTGACCCCAAAAAAGGACACGGGAGGCTAATGTCAACCCCTGCCCCATGTGACACTGAGAGCCCCTGCTAAGAGCTTATCTCCAAAACAGCTTTCTGCCTCAAAGCAGAGTCCATGAGAGCTTGCACAGAAGCAACGGATTCCTGCAGATGGAGACTGACAGCGACTGACTCTCCAAAAGAGACCAGGAACAACTTGGCCCATGGTGATTTCAGCAGGAAAAACTTTTGTCACAATAAAGGACACGGTAAGTAGGGCCAAGCGGCACAACCCAAGTTACGCTCTTCCTCCCCGCTCGTTTTGATGGCCTCATCCCAAAGTTGTCTAGGATCTGGGGGGAGATTGAAAGCAGCCAGTGATGCAGCAGGTCTCAGAGCTCAGCTGAAGCATCTCAACACTGCCACAACACAAGTGTCACTACAGGTGCATGCCGCAAACATCAGGAGAGGCAGGACATGAAGAGCTTCACAGAAGCAAACATGACCCAACACCAAGCTGCTGAGCTCTCCATCAATGATTGCAGAAGATAAAACAGCACTCAAGCTGTCAACATCGGAGCTGGAATGAGAACTGGACAGTATTTTAAAAATACTGTTTACAGTATTTTTAGTGTTTTAAAAACTAAGTGTTTTAAAATTACAGTGTTTTAAAAATTAAGAAGCACCTAGTACAGCTGGCATATCTCAGGTCACCTTCATAGGACTGAAGGACATCTCCTGCAAAGGGACTGGGCCTTTTACCTGCAGGGTAGGCCTGCCTGCTTTGATCCAGCCCAAGCATCAATGACCTAAAGGATGGAGCTTTCTCTTGCCTGTCCTGCCGATGGCTCCTGCTACGTCGTTTCTTCTAATCTTGCTCCTCCTTGGTTCGGATCTGCCATTTTGCTGACTCTCAGATGGTATTTTTGCTAACGGAGCATCTGCAGGGCACATTGTCCTACAGCATCTCCTGTCTGCAGAACGCCCTGTACCGCTTGGCGCGGGGCATCGAGTTGCTGTGATCGATCGCCCGTGGCTTTTCCTGCTCCTCTGCTCTGCAATTTCTGCAGCTTCGCCTTCGCTTTCAGAAGAAGGGTCCTATTACCAGCCAGATCCTTTATTCTGCCAAGGCCCAAACGTGAAATGCAATGATGAAGATCGCCCCTAAACACGGAGAAAATTAACTCACATGAAAGCTATGAAATTCTCTTCTTGCAGTGGCCAACGATGATGTTATGGTTCTCATCAATGTCGGGCAACAGATATGGACCCACTGAAAAAGTTGGCAGGAAGTGGCGATCATTGGGGCAAAACAACACGGTATCTGTTAGAAGGAAGTGGACACCTGAGCTCTCTGCTTCAAAGCCAATGTCTTTTTTTGGAAAGAGCGAAGGAAAAGCTCAAAATCTGCATAAAATTGAAAACTAGCTGCTCGGTGACACAGGGACTTAGTAACATCACGGGCAGGGTGATAACAGTGCTTGATAAACTGCCCAGGTAGAACTATCACAGCCTGGAGGAAAAGGCCCTTATTAAATTCTTCCATAATTGGAATTTTCCATGGATGAAAATGATGTTAGAGAGTTAGACATTTCACTTCCACAATGCGGGCAAATACAACACCTCCAGACCTCACCAAAAGCACCACAGTTGAATATTTCCAATTATTTTTGGGTCTAATTACATCTTCTTGTTTGAAAATTGCCTCTTGACTGCTTGTATTGCTCCCTCCCAATTCTCTGCAGACTTGGAAGAGCTCTGCCTGCCGTCATGGTGACCAGAGGTTGGCCCTTTTCTGGCTTGGTTTCCATCTGTGCCCCGTATCAAGCTGGAGGACAGTCACACAACTCTGTAAGACTCCCCAACACTAGATGTCAAAACACAAAATAAGAGGAATGAACCAAGATGAGATGACCAAGAAGAGTTGGCCATCATCAGCAAGGCCCAAAACACCCTGGTGATTTGAGACTCTGTAAGGGCAGAGATAAGGACTTAAGGAGGAAAGTGAGTCACCAGCTGAAGAACCAGCACCAAGGACTGGTATCGGGAACGTCTACAGCACCAATTAACCATCTCCTGCACTACTTCAATGCATGGTGCTTGGGGAGACCATTTCCAATCTCACAGTCTCCTCCATCTCACTTCAAAAACGTGATGGAGGCAGTTTCCCATGAGGAAGCCATTGATGGGGTTCCTCACAACCCCACGACCACATCCCACAACCTAGGATGGAGCCAGGCAAGTCAGAGAGACACCACAGCATCCTGCTTACAGGCTCGTGTTCATCAGAGATGACAGGGGATCTGTCAGATACATTATTCCAGGTCACTCAGGGAAGCTGCTGACCCAGAATGCCAGAGATCAGGAAGACAACATGTGGCCCGTGGTCTCCAGAGTGCACAAAGAGCTCATCAGCCAACAGAGAACAAATGGGAAAAGAGGTAAATTCCAGAATGGGAAGCAAAGATGTAATCTGGTCTTATTTGTGGCTGTCTCTACAGAAGTTAGAGCTGCAATCATGGACTCTCTGCCTCCTCAGTATATTCCCAGTTATTAGCTGTGATTCAGAGACTACTTTTACTCTGGACTTCTTAATTTTCATGTTTTGTGATGCACTTTCCCCTCCAAAGATATTAAAGCACCAGAGAGAAAATCACAGACCTGTATTTATCTAAGTGCTATTATCAACTAGCCCAGGCTATTAAGTAGTTCAAGTTTGCCCTGATAAGCAACATCTCTAACGTAAGCATCTGAACATTGCTGAAGATACTACTGTTAAATTAAAGGAGCAATGAGAACCCTCATTATGCCATTACAGCGTTCGGTAAATAAGATGCAACTGGAAACCCACGAAGATTTCGGTGCAGATACAGGGAGAGGATGGGGCAGAGGGGAAACCTGATTAGTTTTAAACCTCTTCTGCAGTTTACAAAGCATTTTAAGTGGAAAGCTCCCATCAGCAACACGGAGATTTATCACTTGCTATCAGGAACACAGCTTTTGCTGCTGTTTTAATTCCAGTTGAGTATCAAACCAGGGCACAGGGTAAAGGGATTGACCCCTTGCCAAGATCAGCGAGCTGGAGTTGTGCAAGTCAACGCTCTCCTGCAAGGAGGTACCAACGTAGCCCAATACTGAGCCAGGAAAACTCCTCTGCTTCCTTCCCAGTGTATCTCTGCTCCCAGCAGTAAATCCTTCTCTCTGTAGACTACGGGAAAGACAGTACAGCTTAAATTGCAGAATATCATAGTCACGACTCCCCAGTTCTTCTCGGTGCAAGCAGAACTCTGACTTTTAAATCTATTTTACCAGTAAAGTCCGTTTGGTTCCTTGCTCCTGCTGGCACTAGGTATCAAATGCATTAGTGGATCCAGGTCTGTTTGCTGGATCCCAAACCACAGTCTTACCCTATGTTTGCAGAGATGAGCTCCAACCTCATTTGTGATCCAAGAAGCTGACACTTTTGTGATCGTTAACAAGCCTACTCACTTTGTCTCTTTTATTTTAAATAAAGAATTTACTTAGTGATCAGTTTGTTGACTGAAGATTTCTGCTACACATTACAGAAAAAACAAACATATTAGGCAGGCGGCTGCAGCACCCAGTGAACATCTGTTAACTCAAGCCAAAATTAAAGATAAACAAAACCAAGTTGCCTTTGTAGCTGATTTTTATACAGCTGCACTGGACTATAAAAGAGCTATCAAAGGCATCCAGAGGTATCCCTCAGCTAATCCTGAACGACGGGGGAATGCCAGCCTCAGACTTCCCATGGCAGCTCAACCGAGGGGCTGCTCATCATCATAGACTCTTGGGAAGAGCCGCATGGTTCCAGGTGGTCAACAGACAACCTTCTGTTCATGGCAACTTTGGTCATGAAGTGCTCATGATTCAGGGTGCAGCCATAGGGGAACATCACAGAGGCTTCTAAGATTGGAAGCAGAATGAGAAATAATTGGGTGGATGGGGGCATTGGCAGAAGTCCAAGCCACACCACGAATGACCTGAGGTCTTCATGATGATGATCACTGCTCTGCTAATGAGGTGTTACTTCACACCAGTGCCTCGAAGACAACTTGAAGACATCTGCACAAGTCAAAAACTGGTGGGCAGGTCAAGGTCCCTCAGTTGTTATCATGCTGGCCCAATGAACCTCATGAGCTTGTGCAGGCAGAGCCACTGCTACCATTCCTGGAAATGTTTGGAGCACCATGAGGAATTCCTAGCTCTGACGTGATCCATGGTAAAAAGATGACGGAGTCAGGAATGGGCAAGAACTGGAGGCAAAAGCAGAAATGCGCCACTGGTAAGAAATGAGATGAAAGATGAGCCAAGCACTGTATGGACCTGAGCAGCCAAGTAGCATTGCAAGGCACCAGCACGGCTGCATGTCCGGGTCATGCCCAATTTCTTCAGTGAACGCTTGTTGTCATCAGTGCTGGGCCAAGCAGAGAACAGTGCCAGGAGAAGTTTGCCATTAGCTGGAGGGACAGCCTATGCTGAAGGATCAGCAGAGATTAGAGGCCAAATCAACCTCTCCTCACCCTCTGTCATATTGGAGGTGTTCATGTTCATGATCTGCCACCCTGTGCCACATGCTCTAGGTGTCCCTGCTGGAGCAGGCGGGTTGGACTAGATGATCTCTAAAGGTCCCTTCCAACCTCAACCATTCTGTGATTCTGTGATCTCTTCTGAAGAAGCAATTTGCAGGAGTATAGACCCCACTGCCTCTCCTTGTATGTTCAAGCTCCACTACAGCAGTGATGCGGATCTTGGAGAGAAGGAGGACCAAACTCAACCATTCGGTGATTCTGAGGACAGTGGAGCTCAACAGGACACAGACATGATGGAGGAGTGAGAAATGATTTTTAAGGGATTTATATTCAGTTAGTCCTTATGGGTTTTGTGTTTGCCGGATGCAGGGTATTCACAGAATCACAGAATCATTAAGGTTGGAAGGGACCTCTACAGATCATCTAGTCCAACCCCCCTGTTCAAGCAGGGACTCCCAGAGCACGTGGCACAGGGTGGCATTCAGGCAAGTTTTGAAGACCTCCAAAGGAGACTCCACAGCCTCCCTGCGCAGCCTCTTCCAGGCCTTCATGGTGAATAAGTTCTTTCATGAGGTGCCATCATGAAGCAGCTCACAACATTTTAGTGACAAGAAGTCCCTCGACTGCTAGGATAGGACAGCTTTCATCTGTCACCTCTGCGCTGGTACATAATGGACACACCACGGTGGCGAGTAGGATGGCCAGAAGCATAGAGGCCAACTGAAGATGAAGCCCAGATGTTGCAGACCTAAAAATCAGCCAGCAGCTACGTGGAGGGAAGGGTTCCTCAACAACCTCACATGCCTCACGATTTGACAAAAGGACAAACTACGTGGCAGCAAAGAGAGCAGCAGCAGCTGGGGTTCAGCTTACATCAAACGAGGTAGAAGGAGGACTAAGAAAGACCAACATCTGATGGCCATGGTAGCAAAAAAGAGAAAGATGCTCTTTTGCCCAAAAGACAGCATGAAAAAGCTGAGAATATGCAATATGAGCAGCTCCAATTTTCACATTTGTGAGCTGAGAGACCAGGTTGTTGCTCTTCAGCTCAAAGTAAGCACTAGATAAGAGAAAACCACATCAAGATACACAACAGGTAGTGGCCATCAAAATGGTTAATGTGGATTAACCATCCGAAAGATTCAGACTTCAAGATTTGGACCGTGCTAAGTTTAAAATATTAGACACTTGACACCAAAATAACTTTACTGTGGGAACCTATTAAACCTCTACCAGTAGATGAGAAACTCCAAGACAACCTCAGACAACCCCAGAGCAGAGAAACAGAGAAGAGAACAAGACATGAGCTAAGAGAAAGTCCCCACATAGGAGTTTTCACAGAATCACAGATTTTCTGTGGGAAATCCAGCAGCTGGCACTGTGAGAAGCAAACACACTGCACCTGGGGGCAAAAATCAATTTTTTTTCCCCCCCAAGGAAGCGGCACTTCCCTAAGAAGCCCTGGTTAACTCGAACCAGACAAGTTAACATGAATTACTGTCACTTTACATGAATAAATGACAAACCGAGGTCAGAGCTCCGGGTATCTTGAGTCATTTGAGCAATTCCTCATGTGTTGCCAGTGCAATAGCAAAAGCTCTAATTCACCTCTGGTTTCAACCTCAAAGTTGCCTTTTGCAAAGAGGCCGATCCAAAACTCCATCAGCCAGGACCACCCTACAAATCCAGAATCCAGACTTGTTTAGGAATGAGTCTGAAAGCACCCGAAGCTCCCGCTGGCTCCGTTTGCACCTTGACTTTCCGCGTGCCGATCCCGCTTCCCGGTGATTTATTCCAGCCCATTTCCTCGGGCGCTTGCACAGGAGCCTCGGTGTTTAATCGCAGCGTGTCTCGCGCCGCTTAATGCTTCCCCGGGGGGAACAATTTACCCACAGGCTTCCAAGCAGCTGATGGCACCAATATGAAGATAGGTATTTACGGCACCGCGCTTGCTAACAGACACTGTGGGGAAAAGGCTTAGTTAACACTGACTGATCTTCCAGATGCTTGAAGGGGCTGGCGGGACTTCCTCACCTTTGCTCCAACGGGCTGTGAGGGTTGAACGTTGCCTATGGGCAATGGCCCCTCAAACTGTCCTGTCTACGCTTATTCCACCCGTCATCCAGGTTTTGTAGCAGGAAAATGTGTTACAAGGTGCCCATCCTCGGCACCGTCTCCAGATCTTCAAGCAAGCCCCATGTCTCCAGAACTACTGCTAGCCTTTGGAAATGGTGGAAAACGCTCTAGCTGAAAGGAGATGTGAGGTCTCTGGATGCTGCCCTGGGGTGATCGTGTCCCAAAACTCCTCATGTCCATGGTTGTCCAGCATTTCCCAGATCAGGATGTAAGAATGGGTGAAGGTGCTGGAAATCCAAGTTCTCACCAGCTGCCTCCTAGAAATGACCGATATTGAGGATTGATATCCTCCATAATGAAGCAGAGATTTGTACAGGAACTGTCTCCTCTCCAAACAGGTGGAGGAGCTTCACCACCTTCCACCTATGCTCCTCAAAAGGGAATATGCGGATGCAACATTAAAACATTCCCACTTATTGTCTACTCCTTTTGCAACCAGAACAGGCCAGCCCTGCACAACGGCCAGCATCGTCCTCATTAAAAGCCCACAAGGAAGGGTCCGTGGCAAGCGGGTCAGAGTCACAACCCACGACATGAGCAAAGGTTGATCTTTTCCACTCGCGTGTCCTGGAAGCAAGAGCAGGAAGTGCTTCAGGCAAGGAATTGCAATAAATTATAGATTATAACAGGTATTTTTCACGAAAGCAAGAGGAAAAGGTGGTGGGAGGGAGAGCCAGGCGCCAATCCAGGGCCAACACCGACGCCAAAGACCCCAATGTCTAATTACGGGGCGTCCTCTTTGGAATTCAGCCTTCGAGGGGGCCCCTTCGCCTTCCTTGCCTGGGCTTCTCCACCGCTTCTCCAACTCGGCAAGGCAGAATGAGGCAAGATTTACTCCTGTCCTAAATTATTCAGAGCGAAAAGGGACGGTGCATCTTTAACAAGCCATCGTTTTATGAAGCAAGGTTAACATTTTTACTTGATTCAGGAGAATATTATAAACTCTCCGGGGTCCATTTGAGGACTTTCTACTTTGCGCAAAGGAGCGGACTCAGCACTTTTTCTATTATTTAGAGAATAAAATTAACCCTTAATGGCCCACGCTGGTATGTCTCCTCCCCAGCTAAATATGGCCCGCTCAGCAATTTCTCCCCATATATAATTACAGGCTGCTATCCATCATCTGTAGGAGAATGCTTTTCTGACACTCCAAAAGCGACGCAGTAAGCACTTTTGCTAATAGAATAAATATTCTAAATATCTCTTTTATATTTTCATTTAAATTGGAATATTTTAAAATAATTGTAGGGACACAGCCGGCGCGGCCAGGGCTGGAGGGAGCTGGCGGGATGGCTTGTTTTTCCATCGGAGGCCAGGTTTACCCTGCCTGCTGTCTTCTCCGGATGCTGCCACGAGGAGTAATTAGGCAAAGGTTAATTTATTAGCGTGGTTATCACCTCTTGCTGACATCCTGCTCCTTACAGACGCGAACGCCGATGGCTTCAGCCCGTCCTGTCCAATCCAGCTTGGACAAGCTTGGACAAGTCTGCTTGGCTTCTCCTTCCCTCCCACCAGCTGCATTTTGGGACTGCTCCTGCCACTGAACATCCTTGTCCCCTTGGCTCTGCATCTGCCATTTGTGCCCCAGTTCTAAGGGCAGCCCAGGAACTGGTTTTATTGACCTCATTTATTCGCTTTTTATTGACATTTGTCAATGAGAACTACTGGAACACAATAAAGGTGGAAACGAGCCACTCTAGGCTCAGGTTTGGAGAAAGACGTAGCTCTGAGCATCCATTCAGAGGTTCATACAGGCAAAACCCCCACTGAAAAGCACCCTCAGATATGAGAAGGAGGGGAAAAGCCCCTTCAGGAGCAGCACACCTGCCTAACCATACCTAGGAAGACACTTCTTCACACGTCTTTATTAAATGCAATAAAATCAGATCATCCTACAGGCCTGCAGGGGCATATTTGGGCCGGTGCCCTACGATCTGGCAGACTTTGCATAAACAAAATTATTGTTTCATTAGCATGTCATTTTTCGTTCATTTTTGCAACCGAAGAGCTCATTTAAAGCCATGTTTGGGTGGTTGCTATCATGTCAGCACCATGGTACCCACCAGGGTGTCCACCTTTGATCCAAGGATCCTGCAGAAGCTGCTGCCTGCTCACTTGCCATTGGTATCTGACAGCAGCTGAACCCAACCACACACGTTTATCTGATGTTCTCCTCTACATAAAACCTTGTAAAAAGCTTCCTACTGATGACAGGTGAAATCTCTGGAGAGAAATGGTCAGAGAGAGGAGGATGGATCCCATCTTCTAGCTAAATCAGCCTAAGGTTTCCAAGGATGGTACAACATTGAGCAGAACATGGTTGAATGCTGGACCTAAAAGCCACCACATAACTCATTGCAGAAGAGAGCAGGCCACCAGCTCTCAATTATATCAGAAACACAAAACCTCTACGTGCCTCACTGCCCACCTTCGGCTGTTTATTCACCTTTTTGGCAAATTTACTGTCTACGTTTTCTTTCAAGACAGACAGAAAGGTCAGGAATATCCAGAAAGTACCTGGGAACCTTCTCTCCAGCAGTGGAAGATGTTCTCTGTGGGAGGCTGATGATACTACCAAGAGAACTAAAACAGCACTGGCAAAAGTCACCTCTCATGCTTTTTGTCCTCACTGATGTCCCTTCTGATGTCCCCTTTTACTATAGCCAAGTCCCAACTTAGACCACCTGGGAAGTGTCCCACAGACTTGCAACTAATTCCTATATCATGAGAGGTTGGGACATCACTTGTCTCCAGAAGTTCCCAATAAAAACCACTGGCCCAACATTAAGGAAAGAATCAAGACACTTTCAAGACAGATTTCTGCCTATTAAAAGGCATTTTTTTCCGGACAGGCTTTCACTTCATAGAAGCTGCCATGCTGCAGCACAGCCACCCCAAAGGAACCTCAGAAGATAAGGCTCCACGCACAGAGAAATCCCAAGGAATTTGGGTATTTCCAAACCTGGGTTGGCACGTGGTTAAGGTGGTTCACAGCATCTACCTGCACTTATGCCCGTCCTTCAGATCTCCATGCTGTAACAGCACTTCCCTAGGGCCATGTCAAAAACAAAATCTAAAGAGGAAATTCCTGGCCCAAGACACTTGGAGGAACAGTCTGGAGAAAGCCTAGGACTCAATCACAGTAGGTCCACATGGTAGAACAGGAGGTTACAGATCCACGCTTAGCACACAGGAAAGACTTCATGTCATACTAAGGCTACGAACTCCAGCTTACAGAGGAGAGAGAAATTCATTGCTATTTAAGGCCAAGGAAGGTCCATTCCTGGAGCACTCTGTTGCTCTTCACCACTCCATCACTGGGATAAGGAATCCTTAAAAAAGGTAGGTATATGGTATGGTAGGTATTAAATAACCCATCATGGCAAAGAACTCCTTGAAAACCAGATTTGGTCTTTCAGGATGACTACGGCGCAGTAATGACACACCAGGGAACGCTGGAGCCCTGTATCCTCGAAGATCAGGAGAAGTAGGTAGATCCATGGTCTACCTTCTCCCTTGGCTCAGTGTTATGGCCATGTGGAGGAGTAAGCCATGGAAAACACCAAGCAGTGGGGAATGTTATGGAGGCCCTGGGGTGGCTCCTACCAGGAAAACATCAGTCTGGCAACCTCAAGCATCTTTCATATGTTGCCTACTGGTCCGGCAACAAAATCCTTTGGCCCATAAACCTCTGGAAAGACACGGGGCTGGCATTCACCACATTCAACTGTTTGGCAGCTTCCAGCTCTATGGCTCCCTTTGGTGCCATAGCTCGCGTGAGGAACAGCTTGTGGGCATCCATCCCAGCCGTGGTGGGGAAATCGGCGCGCCGAGCCCCTCTTTTACCTTCTCTCCCATGGGGCAGTAGCCTTTGAGGAAATCCTGGCACACCTCGGCTTTGCGGGACACGTAGACATGGCTGTAGGGGCAGTTGCTGTTGCTGCAGATCCCCTTCAAGAAGTACGAGCACACCGGCATCTGCAAGGGCAGAGGAGAAGGAAAAACCATGAGCACGTTCCCCCGGCCGTGATCACGTAGATTAGGAGCCGCTCCAACGCCCAGGACTGAAATAAAACCATGACATGCATAAAATACATATTTTTTTTTGCCAGCCGCTGCTCCCCGTGGTATTTGTAGCTCTTCTGCTGGGCTCTTGCAACACGGCTCCCTGGTGCTGCGTGGTACCCACTGCCGTAGCATCCTCGGGGCCACGTGTGGGAAGAGCCAAAACCGCCGGCGCGGAGGAAACCGCCTCTTTATGCAGCACGGGGAAGGGAGAGGAGAGCTGTAATCAACTTATCCATCACTGGTAGGGCCTTCCCTGGATGTCCCCTGACACTGTAAAGTTGCCAAAGTGCCTGGCCGACCTTGAAGGGGTGAAAAGAGCAGAAATTCTGCTTGCAAAAGGCGTCAATCCGAGCGCGCGGCTCTGCTGCTTTGGACTGTAAGCCCCGTTTTCCCTTCCCTGCCCTTTCCCAGGCCCCGGACCCTTCATCTCTCTCTCCTCTGCCTCCTGCTGGCGCCTAAATGCTGGATTTACTTACAGCCCGCCGCGAGCATCCCCAAGGCGACGTTTACAACCGTGCACTAACCGCCGTTGGAAAGACCCTTTCCCTGAAGGGCACCCGAGGGTTTTAACTAAATCTCCCGGCCGGAGGAAAAGCAGGAAAAAAAGAGGAATGGAGCCGGGAGGGGGAAAGAAAACAAAGGGTGCTTGAAAAGAGAAGAGTTTAATTTTAATCGTCTTTTAACTGCTTGCATTACCGTAAAGCACAGGACTCTAGGGCTATCTTTTTTTGCCGGGGGGGGCGGTGTGACCGCAAACGATTCCCTTAATGCAGTTTTTGATATAGGGCCCAAATTAGCTCTAATAAAAAGGGATTATAAAGGCGGCTCTTAGGCCCAAATAAACTCCTCCTAGCTGTCAAGCCGGAGCCATTATCAAGAGGAAGCAGCGCTCTCATTTCAATTAACCTTGTTTGCACCCCACTACGTCCACGCAAATAACAATAACATTAATTCAAGGCGCTGGCGCGCCGCGGCCCCGGCTCGAGAGCTCCGAGCACGGCCGTGCGCTCCGGAGGCAGCGCCTAATGAAGCCGCGAGCTCGCCGGGAAACACCAAATTGCTCACGGCGGCCTTTGGCGGCTCTATTAGGGAGAAAAAACGCTGATTCGCATCCGATTGCCTCCAGGGAAAAAGCTGGCGGAGCTTCCCGGAGCGTGGCAGTGGATGGAGCGGGAGTCTGGGATGGAAAGGAGGCGGGTGTTGGGAGAGGGAAACGCTCTTCACTGGATCCCTGCCTGCAATGGATGAATCCACGCAGCTTTCCCGGGTAAAGACGAGGGTCTCCAATGAGACGGTCCATTTCTGCATCCCACACGGGAACCTGGAGTGTGACCAAGAATCAACTCACGGGACACTAATGCTTCCCAAGTCCACGGGAAAGCAAGCAGCAAGCAGTGGTTGTGTTGGCAACCTCAGCATTTCCTTGCCCACGAACCCATACAGTGAGTATGGATTGGAGACATGAGTTTCTATGAGTCCCCCAGGGAAGATCAGGTCTCATCCCAACCACATTTCAGCTCCTACATCCCTGGAGAAGACAAGGAACTGCTCCCAGCACAGAGACACTGCTCCAATTGCAGCCTTAACACACATATGGGATTAAAAGTCATTCCTGTTGTCTGTGGGGTCCTTTGTCATGGAGAAACATCTCTGCAAGGCCACCCAAAGCTCAATGCATCATGTCCTGGCCATGAGCTTGCAGCTGCACTTGGCCAACCTTACCTGGGCTTCAATCCTTAGGAACACAAGGCTACATCCAGCTGGAAATCCCAGTCCCTGAATGGGGATTAACTCGCTAAACTGTCAACTGAGAATCGCTCAATGAAAAACAACTAATTATTTTTCAATCCTCCCCTGTGTCATAAAAATCCAAGAGCCTCAAATACACTGAGCACAGCAAAAACAGTCCTTAACCCAATATACGTTCTTGATACTGCAAAAACCTTAACCCCAGGTGCTCTGAGTTCAAACATGCTGCTTAATATGGGTATTAATCCTGCATTAATATCCCACTTTGCTGCTCTGAATTGAAACTCCCACTTTGCTGCTCTCCCATTGAAAGCTCTGACTCCACAATGAGCCTCAACTCCTTGGCAAGCAAGCCACAAACTTGTCTTGCAACGCTGCTTGGTGATGATGTCCCTTACAGCCACCATAAACGCCACCCCTTCGGCTTCGTTCCGCTGGCAAGCTGGAAGAGGGAGCCATTTAGGAAGCCGTACCAACCTTCTCCTTGGAGACTTTGTGAGAAAAGGAGCAGGTCCCGTCTGTTTTCTTGCACGTGCCACGGAGAAACCTGCCAAAACACAGGAGGGGAGAGGGTTCAGTGGTAGAGTGAGGCTACTACGCACTGCAGTCCAATGCAACAGCCCATTACACAACACAAACTGATGCCTGTCTCTCCCCTCAGAAGAGCAGTTGGGGTCTCCTGAAGGACCTTGCTCTTTCTCAATGGATTGCTGCTTCCTCCAGCCCCTAACCATGATGTTCGGACAGGAGGTTCACAGATTCACAGATTCACAGAATATTTAAGGTTGGAAGGGACCTCTACAGATCATCTAGTCCAACCTTCCTGCTCAAGCAGGCACACCTACAGCATGTGGCATAGGGTGGCATCCAGGCGGGTTTTGAAGACCTCCAGAGTAGGAGACTCCACAACCTCCCTGGGCAGCCTGTTCCACTGCTCTGTCACCCTAACAGTAAAGAAGTTGCTCCTCACCTGGAGACGGAACTTCCTGTGCTCCAGCTTGTGGCCATTACCCCTCGGCCTATCGCTGGCCACCAGTGAAAACAGCTTGTCCCCTTCCTCCCTGCATTCTCCCTTCCTGAACTTATACATATTAATCATATCCCCTCTGAGCCGTCTCTTCTCCAGAGAAAACAGGCCCAGCTCACTCAGCCTCTCTTCATACGAGAGATGTTCCATTCCCTTAATCATCCGGGTTGCCCTCCTCTGGACCCTCTCCAGAAGCTCCACGTCCCTCCTATACTGGGGTGCCCAGAACTGCACACAGTACTCCAGGTGCGGCCTCACCAGAGCTGAGTAGAGCGGCAGAATCACCTCCCTTGACCTGCTGGCAACACTCCTCCTGAATGAGGTTCATGGGAGGAATGTCCTTCCTACAGACTGGATTACACAGGACACTCAATAAGGCTCAGGGAGGCCAGCTCTGGCTGAAGAGGAGGACCAGAGATGGTCCTCTTCAGAGACAGATTTGCCCACGGGTAATTTCGACTTGAAGGCACCTGGAAGGCATCTCGACTAAAGGTCTTCCAGGAGCTACCACAGTGAGCAGATATTCACATGCAGGCAGCATGGTTGGATGACAACTAGGCCAACAGGTCCTTGACATCTGGAGTAACCCTTCAAGACATCCACATGTGAGCAAAAAGGGACAGCTTCAAATGGTGCTGAGGTAGAAGATGATGGCAGAGATACAGAGAGGGAGTAACGCCACAAGGCACCAGGTTAAGATGACAAAAGACCAACAATGTCTTCCAATTCACAGAAGAGGGACAGGATGGAGATTCACAAGATCTGTGATCCCCACAAGCTGCACAGAACATCTAAACATGTGTTTTTAACTTGGAGTCTGGTTGTGCAATGCTTAATTGACACAAACAGCACTTTGTAGAAGTAAAATGCTGTGTAAATTCCCTTACTAGAAGAGATTAAATAGATCATGATTCTCCACGTTGGTGAGTTTGAATAGAGAAAGCAAGGGGACTATACAGAGTCATAAATGGTGCCAAGAAGATGGATAGGGAATGATTATTCCATACTTTTCACGAAACACAAATGAGAAGGTCCCAAGTACAATTGTCAAGCAGTAGGTGGAGGAAGCACTTTGCTTAATTCAGTTGGGCAACCTGCTGTCATAAACATGACAGGTTAAAGAAATGACTACACAATGGTTTGGTTGCAACTTCTAACAGTTGAAAACTCTACCAATCAACAGGGCTTCGTTGTCACAAGCTGAGAGGTTCTACCTAGGAGAAAGAGCCTTCTCTGAGAGCCTCGATACTTGGCCTGCTCCTCATGGCACCTTCCAAACCAACCAGTTAGACAGACCCTCGGCCTGGACAAGGACAGCAGGTCTTGTGTTCTGATGTGCTTGTTATTTGGATGTTTCCCTGGAGAATATCACATGAGCAAGCACCAAAGCCTATCAATATTCACAGCCTGGTCTGCTACCACAGGCCAAGGCACATGCTTACTGGTGTCCATCCATACCTCGTGCAGACAGCCACTTTCTCTGGATCATGGATGTAAGGGCAGCTGTCTCCACGATTACACTTGCCAAAGCGGTTGTAGTACATGCAATATTCCTTCTTCTTCTCTTTCTTCTGTTTGGCTTGACGAATGATGGCCAAACTCCGCTGAACAGCACGGCTAAAGGGAAGGAGACAGACAGGTTCAGGTGACATCTCCAACATCAACGCAGCAACCTAACTTGCACAATGACATAAAGAAAGGTGGGCAACAACACCTCAAATCAACGAAAAGGCCAAGTTCTACTTTAAAGACAGTGAAATTCAGGAAATTCTTATCAAGCCATAAGCTCTTACATCATTTTGATTTTGGGGCAAGTTTACCCTGAATCCTAAAAAACTGCAACACGTCACCCATCTCCCAGGATACATCTGTGCTTGGGACAAAACAGCCCTATGCAGCAGGACAAGCTGGGGCCAACTGCTTAGGAAGCACCACTGCAGCCAAAGACATGGGCATCCTGGGGGACAACAGGGTATCCAGGGGCCAGCCAGGTGTCCTTTCAAGCATCTTGGGCTAATTTAGCAGGAATATGGCCAGGATGATGAGGAAGGGAATTCTTGCCCTCCTTTTGGTACTTGTAGACCGTAACTGGACAACAGGTCCAGTTTGGGACTTCCAAGTGATGGGCAGCAACTGGCAAGGAGCAACTTCAATGGAACTTCAAGGAGCAACCACTGAGATGGTTGGGCTTTAGGCACAGGATGCCCAAGGTGAGGCCAGAGGTGTTTGGTTCAGCCAGGAAAACAGAAGGTAAAGGGGGATCTTACCACCCTCTGCAACTACTTAATGGGACAGTGTAGAGAAGGTGGCGCCCAACTCTTCTCAGAGGGACACCATTGAAGTGCATGAGCCACAGGGACAAGCTAGAGTGTAAGAAATCACCATGAAATGGAAGCAAAAAGTCTTTCCCACAAGGGTGGCCAGACACTGGAGCAGGTTGTCCAGAGAGGCTGTGGGACCTCCATCCCTGGAGATACACAACTTGACTGATCATGGCCCTGAGCAACTCACTCTAAGGGGTCTTGCTTGGTACAGCAGGCTGGGTAGAGACCCCTGGAGATGCCTTCCCACCTCCACAAATCTGACTCAATCCTACCATTTTAGGGGTATGGAAAGAGCTTCCTACAGTTTTCAGGAACACCGTGAAGCTGAAAACATCCTTTCCCTTGCTAGGATCAAAAGCACAGGATGACACCAAACAATTCAGAGGGCACTTCAGCGCCTGCCGCTGCCAGCTGGCCCATTGGGTTCCCTGGGGCTATTCAGGGGCTTCCAAGTGGGCACCTGCTTATCGACCTCGGTGAATGAGGGCCTGCATGGAGGAACATAGGGCAACATCAAACATCAGGCAAGCTCTCCATTAATCGCCCGGTACCGCTTGAAGTTACTTAAGGATATCCAAGTTGCTTAGTGCATATTTTCCATAAGCTGGCAGCTGAAGAAGTAATTACACAGGAGCTCTAGAGCTGCACGGGATGAGGAGGGAGAGGGGAGACGGTGAGATCTGGGCTGAGGGCACACGTTTGATCTGTCAGCGTGCCCATAATTACGCAGTACAGGAGGATCAATTCACTTTTGCAAAGGATATTGTGCTCTGGAGAGGGGCAAACAAAGCCCTTGCCTTCAGTTCTCTGGATTTTTGCATGTGTTGCTTCCTCAGAGACACAGACATACACAACATATACATACACATATGTATTTCCACTGTCTTAGGTCTCCTGGTGCCAGAATCACAGGCCCATGGGTCGCAACACATTTACCCATGATAAATGCCAGTTCAAGGAAACTATCTGGGGGGGAAGACACATTTTTAGCTCCAAAATGCCTGTCCACAATTGTCAAGTTAAAATGCAAGGAGAAAAAAATATCTTTATATAGCCAAAATATTAAATGTATAAGGCCCTCCTCAGCTTGCTCCCTACCTGAGCATCACAAGTGTCATCAGCTCTTTCATTAGAAGTCTTTTCTTCAACTATTCAGCGACTACAGAGCGGGGCTGGCAAGCTCTACCATAAATTACCTGTCGGTCCCCGTGGTGTTTCCGAGGCTAATACAAGCCAAGCCATTACAGAGGGATTTAAGAGAAGCAGGTTTCTTGGTTTAAATTATGATGTTCGGAGAGGGCTCTCCTGACTGCCAGGGCCCGGACCTCGTGGCTGCCCTGCCTGCCAAGCTCGCTAAGCGCTCCCAGCCTGGGCGCGACGGTAATTAATCCTGATGGCAAATTTTATAATAATTGTTCCTAAAGACCCACGAAACGTCAGGCCGGCTTTCCAGACGACCAAGCAAGGTCTGCCTGCAGAGTTAGAAAGAAGTAAGGACAGGGAAGGATATTATAAATCGTTTGGGCTTTGCTTATGGCAAATGGGAAAGTTATTCTCCAGTTATCACAAAGGATGACTATATTTTATACGAAGCACATGTTCCCGAGCTGAGGACATGTGACGGAATATGCAACAGGGCTCAGGGTTATTATTGAGATGTTCTTTGTCAGGAAGAGATACGATGAAATAGAGCTAGAACCTGGCATTCTCTATAGCCACATCTGGAACATCTGGTATAAGGACACCTCTGGAACAAACACACTGGGAGAACAGCAGCCAGAGCCCCCATTGGTGGTGACTGAAGTTTCCTACACCGTTACAAGCAGAGGCTGGTGTCTGGGATGCACAGACCTGGCAATGTAGCGGCTCGTGGCTGATCTGTTGAGGTAGCTGGATGGAGAGTAACCAGGACTGATGGGCGTAGAGGTCAACCTCGCTGGAAGAAAGAGGAGAAAAAAACCACAGACACGTTCACAACTCTTTGTTTTTATAGGAATTCGCAGGGAGAAGAAGGATGCTAAAAAGTTCAAACAAAACTCTCCTGAGCCCCAAGCACAGGTGGATTTTTAGCATTTTGCAGAACTTTCCTATCTCGGAATATGACAAAAATTCCATGTGCCACCAAACCTGCCCTCTGCCAACCTGTCCCAGCCGGGTTCCATCCCCTTTCAACACATTTTTGGGACAAAAGCAGTTTAGAAACTCCAGGATGTGCCACATCATCCAGTAAGTGTCAGTTGGTCCCACATCCACATATGCTAGGGCCACACAATGGCTATTGAAAGAAATGAAGAAAAATAACTTCACAGCAGTTATTGTCCTTGCTGAATGAGGCTGTGAAGTGAAATCACCTCATTTTGCTCCATGGTCCCAATCTGGTCCTCGGCAGCTCCTCGCAGGAGAAACTCGGCCACATCCCGCGCATCTGGCTAGGACTGGACCATTATTATCAGCTTATATCAAACAAAAACTACAACAACATACAACAAAGGATATCGGGAAATCTGTCTTATTATAAATAAACTAAAAACATTAAAAACCATCAAGTGCACCAAAAGTTTCCTGTGATGAACATAGGAAAAGAAACCCTGCAATGTCGCAAAACCAGTGGCCAGTTAAACAAGCCGTAACTGCATTTAGCCTTTGGCCACTCTGCAAGCTGTGAGTCTCATTTCTCCCCTGCATCCAGAAAAAGGAAACGGGGAGGGGGGGAAAAAAACAGACAGGGAAAAAATAAAAGCTGCTCAGGGAGAGCAGCGAGGAACTGCACATTAAGGGTTTTTTAAGCAATTGCACGCAGCAACGCGGCGGCAGGCTTGATGTTTTATATCTTGCAACAGGGGACAGGTGTTTTTCTCTCTCCTCTTTTTTTTTCCCCTCTCTTTTAAAATGATGTAGCTGCTCGGAGGTGCCTCATCCGTAAGGAAATACGTAGCCCATGCGAAAGGGGCTACATCACCCAGAGAAGCGCCCGCTGGACCCAGCCCAGCCGTGGTGCCGCTCTCCGCGGGGACGGGGAGCTGTCGTGTTCATTAACCGCATGATTACAGCGATGATTAATAGCGGGGCCTGCAGCCTGGCGCCTTTTATTTCCCCCCTCTCCTGCCTCCTCCGAATGCATCCGCGTTCAAGGCACTTTCTGTGCCGTGCATCCCACCGTGCCGCTCCAAACAGTTGCTCTCCGTCGCGGCGCCGATGCGGAGTTGCTTATCAAGGGGGAAAGGGCTCCGCGTCGCTGCTGATCCGAGCAGGATCGGGCACGTCGCTTTGCAAAGCAGGGCAGGACGCGGCACCCACGGGACCTTCCTGGCTTAATCCTACGGAGAAGCGACGCTCTGGCTTGCGCAGGACTCGCGTCTTGGCATGCTGGGGTGGATGCTCCACCAGCACCTGCTTCCTTGAAGCTTTCAAGAGCTTTCTCTGCACACCCTTGAAGTGACAGCATTAAATGCGACATCGCTTGGAGTCAGGAGCTGCGTTATTCACCACTGCCACCCCATGGCATTTGGGAATGTTTTAAGAGCAGCACAGTGTGGATAGCATTCCCATATGGATTGGGCCCAGAACGGGACCACATGGGACTTTCGGATGGAGTGCGCTGCAGAGATTTGTCTGGCTGAAGTCAAACAGAAGCCACCCAGTGTCCAGAGCGGTTCCGCTATCCCAAAGATCTGGTGTCTGGCGCTCTCAGAGAGCAGAAAAGGCATTTTTACCTCTTTTAAATGCACTTCGGGAAGTGCTTCAACACAGAGTGCTCTGCAAACGTGCCAAGACTTGTGCACGTGGGCAGCAGGCGGGAGTCTCACGTGCCGCCAGCCGCAGTTATCACAAAGCAAGATAAATGGGGGTACGCTGAGCCTGGCCTTGCAAAGTACGATGGATTACGGCAACAGCCAAAACGCAACACAAAAGCACTGGCACGCACCAGAAAAGGGAGATTGCTCATATTTAGAGGAACCACCTGAGATACCCCCAGCAAAACCCCATCCGTCGTGCTGCTGTCCCAGACAAAAACCCCGTTGTATCCACAGCTCAGCCCTCCTTCCAAAAACTGCATTTGGGACTAGTGTTTCTCCCCTTGGTCTTCTAGAACATAATTAAATGGATCTACTGAAAATCAAGCAGCAGCTGGAGTCATCAAGTCCATATCACCACAAGGCAGGACCACCTCTACCTATGTCCTCCTCAAGTGGGAGATCATGTCACCGTCCTTTACAAATCCCAATGTCATGGTTAAACCAATCAACTTCCTCCAGCTCTTCACAGAATCACAGAATCACTTCCTAATCCTCAATCTTCAAAACCTCTCCTCCAAGCATCAAACCCACATCTTGCCACCGCTCAAGACCATTACTTCTTGGCTGATCCACCTGGCTGTGCAGAAGACACCATTCCCTTCCTTTACTCAGTTATTTATGAATATGGAGGCAGTTTTCTGATCTTTAGATGGAGATCCTTCACTTTTCTAACCTCTTAAACCTTCTCACTGTGCTTCAGGTCCTTCAAACTGGCCTGTCCTTGTCCCAGAACCCACTTTCCAGAGTTGAAGCCAGGTCTTTCCACGCAGACTACAGCAGAACGGTCCCTGCTCGTATCTCAATCGTTTCATCCTCCCTTATACACCTCAGCAAGATGTTCACTGCCTTTGCTAGTTGCTGCTTCTGCACTAGATGATGCCCCGGAGAGACTGGTCCTCAACAATAGGACTACTCTTGACTTAGATGTTCCCCTTTGGTTTTGTGTTGCTGCCTGCTCCTGCCCTGAGGGCGTCATGTCGATCTCATCTCCATTAATGGGCTTCCTATTTTATCAGGCATTCTTTTCCCATTTCTTACGATTGTTTTGAATTAACACATCCCGTAACAGCAAGCAGCAGCTCTACAGGAGAGTCTCTAGAAGTACTTAGAAGTGCCTGATCCCACAAACAGGCATGAAGTGTTAAGAAGTTCAGACACTCTGGAAAATCCCACTGCTGGAAGCAAAGCTCTCGGAAATCCAGCATTGCTAACACCAGGCTTTGCATGGGGGCTACCTGGTCCTGAGCTCGCTTTATGGAGGGTTTTACCCAAGCCTTTGAAAAGTCAATTCCTTCTCCTAACGCAACAGCAAAGCCAAGGGTTAACAGCTTACAGGAAGGATTGTGGATGTCTGTGTAAGCCATATGGACACACCTCGACGTTGCTGAGCCTCCCTTAATGCTCTTGGGTGGGACATTACCTACAATTACCTGACATCACCATCACCAATAAAGCAAATATGGAGCAAAACATATGCGAGGCCCAGGCAGAAACTTAAAAAATTGTTCCAGGCACTGTTAAAACCAGCATCAGGTACAGCAGGAGTAGCCAACTTGCCTTCAACAGGCAGAACTTGGATTTACTTGAAGATGAACGTAAAAGCATCAGTATGACAATATTTGAGTCACCTGCAGAACGAGCCTCGGCTCTCACAGGTCAACAGGAAACGCGATCAGACCTTCAGAAGCTGTTTCAAACAGCCAAGGATTTAGCAAAGATCAAAAAAAAAAACAGAGATGGGAGTAAAATTAACTGCCACACTCTGAGTTAAGAAAACCTTAATTGTTAATTGAAGTAATTGCTTCTTAATGCAGAGCAGGACAAATACTCGGCGCTCACCTGCTCTGCCGGGGCTCTTGGTGCTCAGGTCCCTGCTCCGGCCAGGGGTGCTGAAGGTCTTGGAGAGCTTGTTGGCCGACACCCTGTACATGATGCCCCCGATGCAGCGCAAGCCTTTGCCCCGCCACCGCTGCTGCATCTGCGGTGACTTGCTGCTCGGCAGCAATGGGCGCATTTGGTTCAAGCCTGGCGACCTGCAAGGAAAGGGGAGACGGAGAGGAGGTCAGTGCTGAGCCCAGGAAGTGATCACGAGAGGTTGCAGCTTCACAGACAAACCCAAGGCTGTGAGAAACATCCAAACGGAGACTCCATGCTCAAAACTCCATACAAGATATGACACTGGATGATGGAGAAAGAGCTCTCCAGCATTACAGAAAGAAACTGGAGATGATCTTGCTCTGGACTGTGGAAAAGCTCCGATTCTCCACTTCTTCCAGATCTCACAGTCACAGATGTTGCCTTAGATCTCTACAGATGGTTCACGGGGGGTCCCATGAAGCCAAAACTCATTGAGGCAGCTCCAGGCCCATCAGCAAAGAAAGAAATGAGCATTGGTACCAGCACGGACAGGAGAAGCAAACAGGAATGTGGGGCAGTCCCTGAGCTTAGCAGAGCCCTGCCACCTTTGGGATGGCTGGAGCTACCTCCAACCCCAGCTCTTGGTTGTTGCCACTATGGCTTGAGACTGCTGCCATCTTCCATTTACCACCACGCACCCAATGCCTAGGATGGAGCTGGTAACATAAGTTGGATCAGAGGGCAACACCAAGGTCCCTTCTCTGCAAATTTGGTAGTGATGGAGAAATCTGAGAGAGGGGGGATCCAACCTCCTTGGGTGCCGACGCTGTTGAGACAACAGCGCCCTTCTAGCCAAAGCAGATCGCCTCCGCTATCGGGCGTCTTTGGCATTCAGCGCTAATCCAAACAGCAATTTGTTTATGCAAATTGAGAGCTCTAATTCTGCATTAGCACAAACTATGCCCATAATGCTATTAGCCCCACGTACATAAAGCGCGCATTACTGAAGAATATCTGTAAATTAAGGCCCGCTATCCTATCAGCAGGATGCAAGCCCTGGAGAGCATTGCCTTGCAATGAACGGGTGCTGCAAAGCAAAAGGGAATTGCACAACTTAATTTTATATTTTATGTTTTGTATTTTTATATTTTTCAGCACTTAACGTCACGGGTCCAGCAAGGGCTACCGAGTCTCGCCAAAACACCATCAACTGAAAAAAATCAGTGTTTATCCCGAAGGATCTACAGGTTCAGAGCGGGAGGATAAAAGCACCACCGAGGCCGTGAAAAAAGCCACGTTGAGTACCTAAAAATAATAAAAAGGCAGGTCAAATAAGTAATAAAGAAAAAAATATATACGTCAGTAGGTAAGTATGCTTGAGAAAGTGCCCGAGATCATCTGCATCTTCCGCAAGCTCCTGACGCAAGGGGAGGATCCAATTAATGAGCCACGAGCGGCCAGCCTTGCTGAACACGGCACCGGCGCCAGGTCCTCGTAATTCCTTCTCGGACACCGCGAGCTCCGCGCGCACTCGCAGAGCGCTGCCGGCCGGCCAGCCAGCCCGCTCCGGCAGGAAATTTCATTAACGCTGGAAAATAGGAAAGGTATTAAGCGTGGATAATGAAGGCCGGAGTGTGAACAGTGCCTTAAGATAGTCTTCTTTCTCGCCTTTGTAATGGGAGGCATGAACTTTCCCTTCAAATCCATCTCTAATCCATTTGAAATACTACAGCAAATTATCTCCCCTTCAGCCCGAGAGCGGCCAGCCAATTTACTCCGCGGAGCGGTGACAATGCGCCGGGATTTATCGCCATAACCTTGACGGCGCGAGGGTGAGGGTCAGCGTTCCCCTGGGTGGGCCAGGGAGGCCCCGTTTTCCCGTGGGGAAAAGAAAAAGAGGGAAGTTGGGAAACGGAGGGTGGGCAGACGCTGTCCGTGGTGCCGCGACATGGGCGGCCAAATCTCAGCGCGGCACTAAAAGCGCTAATAAAACGTTGGCTACCTCGAGCGCCGGGCTCTTCCACTTGGTGAAAAGGAAGCTTCACTCAAATCCCAGGACTTCCACTGCCTCCTCATGCAGATCTGGATGGAAGAGAAGAGGAGCTCCAGCAGCAGGGGAATTTCCAGGCCAAGGACTTGAGAAATGAGGTTGAGTAGAGTGAAAGACCTCAGTCAAGGTTCAGATTTGGTATCTGCAGGCAATGCACGTGCAGATGCCACTGGCTGTAGGTGTGAGGACATCTGGCCCAAAAAAGGTGCACACACACATCTGTACACATTTACACGCTGAGTATCACAGAGCCTGGTGTATGTAAATTAAACAGGAAACCATGAGAGCAAAATAGAAATCTCCCACCAGCTTCTTAGCCAGAGTAGAAAGGATTTCTTGGAGCTACAAGTGGTACCATCCTGTTGAAGGATGGGTTGCTTTTTTATGCTGGACGTGTCCTTTAAGCCAAGGTTGTTGGGGTGGGTGGCAGGATTTGGGCTCAAAAGTGCTCCTCAAGCCCACCAACAGCCTTCCATCTCCTGCAACCTCTCCCATCGCCAGTATGAGCTCCTCCAACAGCCACGCGTACACCCGTCTCCATAGGGGACATGAAACTGTCCCCTGGAAGCTGAAAAGGAACAAACCAAGTTTCTTCTTTCAACATCCAAATCTCAGTGATGCCACCAAAGGGGATCCGTTGGCTTGAAAAGCAGTGACCAACAATGACATCAACTGAGCTACCAACAATTCATCATTTTTACATATCGAATGATGAAATCTGTGCTTAAAGCTCAGCGTGGACTCCTGGGTGACCAGCACATCTCAGATAATCTAATAAATACTCTGAAAAACTCTCGTAGTTATGTTTGGGGGAATCTGTGTTGGCCTTCAAATGCAGCTTGGTGCTAATCTCGAGGTAAAAAAATGAGTCCTGGTCTCATTTACCATTTCCTAACCCCAGGAAAAGTTATGAAGCTCAAGAAGCATGTATTAAGTTATGTAACTGCCAAAATGAAAACACACCTCTGTAAGAAATTCCCCTCATTTGCAGAAGAAAAATAGTTACGAGCATATCACAACAGTTAGCAAGCAATGAGAACAAAGACTTGGCTTATAAAACAACTGGGGAACAAAGACATGGAATGAAATCAAACCCAATGGTTTAAATCAAGGGTTTCTCTCTTGGGGATTTAAATCATGATCAACCTCAGCAATATGAATCTGTGTCATCTGGGCCAGGACCACCGGGTGTCCTCAACAGCCCCAGCAAGAATGGAAAGAAGGGCCTTGGATGACTGGTGCCACCTCCAATGTCTGGCCACCTCCAAAGGGATGGAGACATGCAAAGCGGCAGCAGATCTACAGTCCCAAAACAAAGTTTTCAGGTACAGCAGGAGAGAAAAATACGAAGTCTGATGAAGGATGAACTAGAGAAGGTCAAGAAAAGGATGGGAGGACATGAGGGCTTGGGAAAGGGCATCTCCAGCTCCTGAAACACCAGGACTTGGGGCCTCAAACTGGCCAGCCTTTCAGCAGAAAGTCTTCTCTCACTAGCCATCGAACTCATGACTTTTCTAATTATTACTTTAGCTCTCCTGCATTCCCAGAGCTGGTTGCGATCATTTTCGGCATGGCAGACGTGAATCCTCCAGGTGACACACAAGCCAGGCTCGAATGCCCAGCGCTGTAAAGCCACCGGGCTCGCTTGCAAACACTACAACTTACCTTCCAAAAACAATATTTTCCTCCCCACATTTAGCTGCTTTCAGCTTTCTTCCCCGTATGCTCGTCTCCACTACCCTTCCCGGGACATCTAAACGGATTTCTTCATCTTCACAGTTCAACCCCTCGCTTAATCCTGCCATTAAAAATATCGCAGTCATTTTTACGGCTCCGCGTTACGTAACAAACATTTGATTATACCTGCAATGCAGGGCTGCTGCTCTTCTCCTTTCTTTTCTTGCTTTTTTTTTGTTTTGTGGTTTTCTCATCTTCCACATCCCACAAGCATGACACTTCCTCGCAGCCCTCGCCCGAGCTGAAGAACTTCCCCGCTCAAATAATTACACTCGGTGCGAGGCAGAAAAGGGAATAATCTCGCATTCTTCTCACGGCGCCTTCTCAAAGGATCTCTTACAGAGCAACCAAATCGCATCTCTGCCAGAAGGCTGGATGCTTCCAATTTACACTTGATTATTATTTTTTTTTTAAAAACAGCTGGACAAAAACCATCTCAGTGAGGAGAAGCTACTTGCTCAAGGTGAGACGCTCTTGCAAAAACAGCACTCCACGTCCTTTCCTTAGGGATTATAATGCCTGCTTCTGTACAGCTAAAATATGGATTCACACAGAACATTTTTTGCAGGTGTTTTGCCCAGAATACTCCTAGCCCCAGCCAGTGTTTTCAATCTAGGTCGCTTAGGTCAAGGCTTCAGTTCACTAGTCTGGCCTGGAAACACCCTTACTGTCTTTCATGCAATATTGATACCTGACAGATGAGGCTAAGTAGAGAGTGTGACACAAGCCAAGTTGGAGTGGAATATTTGCACTCCTGAAGTAATGACTAAAAAGCAGGTTAATTTGGGCAACTTTAGGGGGGTTTAAAGGTCTCTCTGCAGGTTTCAAACCTGTAACCCTGGCTGTTGTTGCCAATCCAAGGTTGAGTTCCCTTGTAGAGCTCAACTAAGCTTATCCAGTGGCCCATTTGTGAGCAAATCCCAGCTAGCACGTTACCTGCAAGCACTGTGCTGGCACCTTCCTGACAGCAAGCTCAGAAATTATATCAAAGATAAAAAAGGGAGCAAGCTGAAGAGATTTGAGGTGAGAACAGGAGAAAACGGTTGATACCAAAGCAAACAAGCACCCCAAGCTCTTACCATCCACTTGGACCGCTTTGAGACCAGCAGAAGGATCCAAAAGGGACAAGGCAAGACCACAACGCAACACGAGTCAGCAAGATTTGGGATCTCTGAGGTTTAACACCTATGTCTTGGAGGACAATGCGTTTGCCAGGTGATTATTGAACCCGTGGACTGCAAAGCCCTTGACAACAACCAAACGCAAAGCACCAGGAACCTTTCACAGATGTTTAGGTCTGTCACACGCCAACAGCATCAACCAAGTCAGATACCAGGACATGATTAGAGACACTCTCCCACCAGTAGTATTAGCTACAAAGACTCCGCCTTTGGCCAAATACAGAAGCACAGAATGGTTGAGGTTGGAAGCGACCTCTTGAGATCATCCAGTCAAATTCCCCTGCTCCAGCAGAGACACCCAGAGCACATGGCACAGGGAGGCATCCAGGTGGATTTTGAAGGTCTCCAGAGAAGAGATCCTTCCCCACTGAGAATTTGGCCCCTTACTCCCTACATTCTCCCCTCAGGTATTTGCACATGTTGATAAGATCCCCTCTCAACCTTCTCTTCTCCAGGTAAGACAGGCCCAACTCACTCAGTATCTCCTTGTACGAGAGATGTTTCAGTCCCTTAATCATCTTGGTTGTCCTCTGCTGGACCCTCTCTAGTAGCTCCACATCCCTCTTGTACTGGGGAGTCCAGAACTGCACCCAACACTCCAGATGCGGCCTCACCAGAGCCGAGTAGAGGGCCAAACTGCCCCAACCACACAACTAGCCCAAACTCAGAGGGATGATTCAGTAGAACAAGCCGTATCCAGTGTCACTCAAAGCATCCTCACGTGTTACAGAATCACACAGAATCACAGAATATTCAAGGTTGGAAGGGACCTCTAGAGATCATCTAGTCCAACCTTCCTGCTCCAGCAGGCACACCTAGAGCATGTGGCACAGGGTGGCATCCAGGCCCGTGGGTTTTGAAGACCTCCAGAGAAGGAGACTCCACAACCTCCCTGGGCAGCCTGTTCCACTGCTCTGTCATCCTAACAGTAAAGAAGTTCCTCCTCACCTGGAGACGGAACTTATACTGGGGAGCCCAGAACTGCACACAGTACTCCAGGTACTCACCAGAGCTGAGTAGAGGGGCAGAATCACCTCCCTTGACCTGCTGGCAACACTCCTCCTGATGCAGGCCAGGATCCCATTGGCCCTTCTTGGCCACGAGGGCACACTGCTGACTCATGGTTAACTTGGTGTCAACCAGGACTCCCAGATCCCTCTCCGTGGAGCTGCTTTCCAGCAGGTCGACCCCTAATCTGTACTGGTGTTACGGCCACCTTTTACTCTGCTACAGGAGGAGTAAGCAAACGAGCTGGCAAGTTGATCACCGACACTTCACCCGCGGCTCTGCCTCCACTCACAGTGTCGCTTGTTGGTCAATAACAGCCAAAGAGCGTACGGGAGGTTAACGGCTTGAGCAGCAAAAACAAATTGAAAGGAGCAAATAACCTTTAATGTCCCATGACACGCTCAGCCTCCTGACTACTACCTCGCCTCTCTGGCCTCTTTATTTTCACTGATTATGCAAGCCAGCAGTACGTCACCGGGCTTTCTACAATGTCTGCAATCTTCACGCTGTTCTTCCTGCCCCTGGCAGTGCCGCGCACAGGCTGAACTGTAAATTTAGGCAATTTATGGTAATGCTGCAAATCGCCATTAAGGAGGGCCCCTTAAATTTATGACGCCTTGGAAGATGCTTTGACCCAACATCACTCTTCTCCCAAGTGCCAGCGGGCCAGGGGATGAGTCTTCAGAGTGGAAAGGAGTCTAGGTTAGTTATCAATACTATTTTTTATGAGTCTAGGTTAGTTATCAATACTAATTTTTATGTTTTTCCCCATGCAAAGCATGGATGTAATGCTATTAATGCCCAAGGTGCCATATCTGCCTTCTCATCTCCGTGTTCTCAGTTTTGCAGCTCTTATGTCCTCAGTGGATCTCTCTCCTCTTCTTCATGAGCTAGAAGGACATAGGCCATGCCTGGAAGTGCTCACAGATGAAGGACTGGATGAGACAGCAAGGAAACACTGCGATGTCAGCGGGGTCAAGGCAGAAGGTGGTCACAGTGTCTCAACTGCCTCCCATCCTTGGCCATGGTAGAAGAACCATGGATGGGGGACATCAAAGGAAGGTAAGCTAACAGTGCTGGAATGAGTACAGAGCCCCAAACATGGGGGACACAGGGGACCCCATGGGATTGCACGGGGAGGTGCTGCGTGTCGGCTGCCATGGGATTAATCCAGCAGGAGCAACCCTGGCTCTCTGCAGTCTTCTCGCTTGCACAGCCCTCCTTTTACAGCCACGGAGGATTATTTTAGAAGAAGGTTATTGACTGAAGGTTTAATTATTTAGGGATAACAAGAGAGTTTTGCCGTTAATTCAAAAGTGTTGCTAATGCCACGAGTTTAATCGGTCTCTCCGCTCTAATACGACTGGCACTGAATAACAAGGCAGCAGGGGCAGAGGGACAGGCGAAAAAACCACCCGAAAAAAACACCCGATGATGAAGTCGCTGAACTGGATGTGTCACAATCACTGCCCCTAGAACAAGACAAAACAAGATTTCATGGATGCTCAAGGGTCGTTCTGGCTTTAGCGCACGAGCGAATCGCATCCGCCCTGCGCAAACACAAGCGTCTCTGCTCGGGGATCTTTTTTTTCCCCTCACCGCGTGCTGCTGCATCAGCAGATTTCCCCAGCACTACGGCTCTTCCTTCCCCGCTCGCAAGCAAGGACAGGACGAAGGGACAGGGATCTTCCCACGGAGCCAAGCCAAGCTCCTGGAGGCTTTTTGGGCTAGCGGTGCTGAAGGGTGCACCCCGCTAAGCCCCTCGCCCCAAGGAAGGGGCTTCTCCTTCCATTCGTTGCAGGATTTGCCAACACTTAAGGAATTTCAGACATTAGGTATGAATTGAATAGTACCTGAAATCATTTTTGATCCCTCTTAATGGCTTGTAGAGTCTCACAAGACCTCTGAAGCTCCAAAAGTCAACCAAAGCATTCCAACATGCAGGGAATCCATTCGGATTTATATGTAACGGAGAGTTACATATAGGAAATTTATGCCACCCACCCATTTCTTGCCACGAGCAATTCTTCCGGGCACGCGACAAGGCTTCAGCCCCGTTTTTCCTTCTGCTCCTTCCACGGCATCACCCCAGTGAAGGTGGCCAGCTCAGACGTGCCTTCGCAGAGCTGCCAGCGGGACAGCTTCGCTCTCTGCAGGATGCCACTTCTGCCTTTAATTAACATTTCATCATTGTTCTGGAAAGCAAACAGCTGCTGCGGTCTCAATCACTCATCTTCTTGCAGCGGCCCCGCTTGCCACATGGGCCTCCTTTTCCCATCTTTCTCCACAGCCTTTCCCCAAGGTCTACAACCGCTCGGTTTCTTCTGCCACCTCATGACCAAGGCCTTGGCCAACTTGGCTACGACCAGACTACATGACAAGATTTTAATTTTGGGCCATTTCACGATACTTCTGGCCAAGACCATCACAATACTTATCCCAATGACCAAGAGTTTGGACTCTTCTGGTCAAGTAGGGACTACGGCAGCTTCTTCACCAAAGTCTACTGCTCTACTGGCTGCTTTCTCCTGTTTGTTTGCTTCCTCTCCCTCCATTTTTTCATCAATTTCTGAAAAAAACATAGCCTCAAGGTCCACTTCATACTGCTATCTCCCTGCCTGGTGCAATTCCTCGTGTTTTTGGATCTCATGAAGCTCTTTTCCGAAGCTCCCAAGGATTGAGAGTCCTCCTTGGTGTCATTACGAAGCCCATTCTGAAGCATCTCCACTTGTTCCCTACTCAGCTGAGACCTCAGTCCAAACACCCCCTGCCCCATTTGGACACAGGTCTTCCCTGTAGAGCGCAGTTGGTGTCACCTGCTCCAAGCCACCCAAGCATCTCCCAAAACACCCCAACAACCACGTGGGTTTCCCAGCAAAGCCTGGGAAAACTTCTCCATTGCAACAGTCGCTCGGAGGAGAAAGGGAAGGCAAAGAACCAAAGCCCAAATCCTCCCGGAAGACGCGGTTGTGTAGATGAAACCACTTTCAAGGTAGGTCAACTTGCAGCCCAAAGCCCCTGACAGCGTCCCGTTAAACCGCTTAAGCTAAGATTGAGAAAGGAAGTGCTGACAGCCCCTAATGCTCAGCTTTCCGAGGCGCTTTCTAATGCCGCGGCGGCTCAGCAATTATGCCAGCAAGACCGGGGGACCATTGTACCCATTAATTAGATTCCTTTCACCCCATTAGCTCCGACGATTGGACAAAGTTCATTACGGTTTAATTCTGCTGAGCTGAAAGGGATCTCCTGCAGCACGCGAGCCAGGCAGGTGGCAGCAGCTTTGGGTGCTCTGCTCGGGCGGCCGTGCCGGTGACCGCGCTATATTCGGGCGCCGGGAATAGGATATGGGATAACGCTTCGCCCTTCTGCAGCGGCGTGATGTCCCATCCAGGGTGCAATCACGGAGCCCTATAAAACAGGGAAAAAGCAGGAGCAGATCGGAGAGGATCTCCCATAAGGATGCGCAGGCAGGGATGGAAAAGAGCTGGGTGCTACGTTGCTCTGCAGGCAACGTTCCCAAATTTTGTGTTCTCCTGCATGGTCATGTTACCCCCACGCTATGCAAAAGTAGAAGCTTTTGAAATTCCAATCAGCAAGCTCAGTTCCCAAAGCAAAATGTTGCGGGACACACGTATCCCAATGTGGCTGGAGCAGCAGCACAATCTTCCAAGCAATTAAAGATCCCAAGCAGCCAAATAGAGCCTTCAGCGTCACCTCCAGGACTGAGACAGCCTTGGCTTCAAATATTCCCCCAAACAAGCCTAAAAAAAACCATCTCCAAAACAGAGACAAATCCCAACCAAGCCTTTTTCTCTCCTGTCTGTATTCCCAAACGCTCCGGTGTAATTGTTTTTTTCCGGAGATAGCTTCTTTCCAAGCACTTTTTCTTCGTGGGCAGTAAATAATAATAACGCTAACGACGGGACCGGCGGCAGATGCGTTTTAATTAAGAGAAAACTAAATCGGAATAGGGGCAGCAGGGCTCAACGGCAAGTGGGTTATCGGGGATGAATTAAAGGGAATGAACCCCCGAGATGCCGGTAATTGCCGGCCGGCTCTGGAGACCCCTGTGCCCAGTGGCTAGAAGGCTAAATCTGCATCCCAAGTTAACCCATCTGCTTCAGCTGAGCCAAACAGCTCCTGCCCCTCTTGTGCTGCTCTTTTCACTGCGTTTGCCCCTTAGTTCCTTATTTCAGCATGTTGGGAAGCAAAGCGGCCCTTAACTCCCCTGCCCAGATGTGAAGGCACCGTCCCAGATGTGACTCCGCTGGCTTTCGTTAGGGGTATCTACGGCACATGGCTTTCGATACGGGTAACTACGTACCCATGGGGACATATTGTTTTAATTTAAAGTTCATTAACCCCCCTAAGCATGTGCAAAACGCACTCCAGAATTTCCCCCGCGAGAGCCGGGATTGCTGCTCAGCCCCATTTGCAAGAGAACGGGCAATAAACCCGATTCTCGGCAGAATTTTAAGGCATAAGCGACTCGTCGGCCAGATATTTAAAGGCAGCCAGGCCGCGTGGACTCCGCATATCGGGTAATGTATAAAAATGATTCAAGGGCACCGTCCGCAGAGCAGCACGCAGGTTAGCGATCCTAATTGCATCGCCTCCTTACAAACGATGCCGCGCCGGTATTCAAGGGTCGGGCCTGGTTTTATGGGGCTCCCGTCTCTGAGCGGGATGTGGATCGATGTGCACATTACAAGCGATCCCTTTAAGGGCCTAATAAACAACGAGGTGGCAAAGGAAAAAAGCGCCATAAAACGGACACTTTGCAAAAAGCCATTTCAAGTGCGGCGCCCAGGACACGGTGGAGACGGCGGCAAACTGACCCGAAAGGCGCTCACGTGGGCTCCAAAGTTAGAGAGTTCAGTGCTTTCTGCCAGTTTTCCCCTCCAATTTGGGGAGAAAATGCTAAATTTGCATAACTATGGAAAAACGGGATCTTTCCATACCCCAGATGTTGGGACCGTGCAAGCGGAGGATCATTGGAAGATCAGACTTCCGCAGGGTGCAGGTGGCGTGAGATGCGCCTGCACTTTGCAATGTAGAGCGGGAAGGAACCTGAGCGCACGGCAAGGCTCTCGTTAGAGCTAAATGAGGCTCTCGTTAGAGCTAAACGAGCCCTCCGGGCCGTGGGACTCGCACGGAGCTGTCTCCCTCTGCTGGCATCTCGACCCATCGCCTTCCTGGAGACCAAGAGACCGCGTCGGGAGAGGGATGCGTGTTAAGGGATAACGCGGTGGGCGGTTGGCATCCGTTAAGGGATATCCTTAACGGATATTCGTTGAAGGATAATGCGGATGCTTGGCTGCCCATCTGCCCACGAGGGTGTCCGAAATCTTGGGGCTGAATCTCAAAGTGGCCTCTTTCAAGTTGAGGACGGTCCAGACCTCTCCTCCATGCTGAAAAAAGCACAAGCGACGGCGGCTGCACTTCAAACTTCATAAAGTGCCAGCATCTACGAGCGATGACTCCACGACCATTAAACATTTACTGCCAAGAGTCCTTTAAACATCGCATTAATGGCTGCTACGGATAAAAGCTGGAAGCGGGGGGGAAAACTACAGAATATTTGGCCATGTGAGGAGCAGAGGGAAGCTCCTCTCCCAAGCGCTCATGGCTGCAGTGGAATAAACTCCCAAACCAGCGTGAAGGCAACGCCAAGCGTCCCGTTCCCCCATCACTTGCTCAAGTCGCTGTCAAAAGGTGGGACGTTGCTCAATACTTTGTCTTCTGCACCGTCCCTTTGTCTCACGGCAGAGAGGAGCCTTCCCTGGTCCTCGCAACACTTTCCTGAAGAGCTAGAAGAGTTTGGCCCAACATCTTGCCCAACATCAAGGAGGACTGAGGTCATTGCAGAAGACAGGCCCTCATAGCACATATCTGAGCTGCCTTCCTACATTTTACAAGTGGAAATGAAGGTGCTGAGGTGTCTCCAGAATGTCCAAGTCTGCCTATGGCGCATGGGTATGACCATGCTTGCCCAGGGCTCTCTGCACTTGATTGTGTCCTCTCTCAAGATCCCCCTGGGCCTTCTGCCCTCTTATACCTCTACAACTTTACAGAATCACAGAATACTTAAGGTTGGAAGGGACCTCTAGAGATCATCTAGTCCAACTCCCCTGCTCTAGCAGGGACACCTAGAGCACATGGCAAAGGGTAGTGTCCAGGCGGGTTTTGAAGACCTCCAGAGAAGGAGACTCCACAACCTCCCTGGGCAGCTTGTTCCAGGGCTCTGGCACCCTCACAGTCAAGAAGTTCTTCCTCACATGCAGATGGAACTTCCTATGCTTCAACTTGTACCTATTACCCCTTGTCTTGTCACTGGCTACCACTGAGAAGAGTTTGGTCCCTTCCTCCCTGCATTCACCCTTCAGATATTTGTACACATTGATCACATCTCCTCTTAGCCTTCTCTTCTCCAGGCTAAACAGGCACAGCTCACCTAGTCTTTCCTCATATGATAGATGCTCCAGTCCCTTAATCATCTTTGTCGCTCTCTGCTGGACCCGCTTTAGAAGCTCCACATCCCTCTTGTACTGGGGAGCTCAGAACTGCACCCAATACTCCAGATGTGGGCCTGTAATACTCTACCCTCACTGAGTTTTGCCGGTCCTTTTGAGACTCTTTTTCCATTAAGAACTGATTCCTGTCATCTTCCGCAATTCCTGCACCTGTCATCTTCCACAATTCCTGTACTCACAACAGAAACCAAGACACGTCTACCATGCTGCGGGCCAATCATTTGCAAGCACAGGGGTGGTGGCATCTGCCTGGGCTTCCCCAGGACTCAAGTGACTGGTGGGTGTGCAATCTCCAGGTGACCTAGCCCCCAGGTGGGAAGCGTGCTCCAAAATCCACGTTTTCATTCCTAGAGAGCTTTACACATACCTACCACTGTGCAACTTCACACCTGCTACTCAATCCCAACCTTCTTAAGATACCAACTCACAAACCTTCTTTCCTGCGCTCCAGCACCCAATCTGCCAAGCAGAAGGCCCTGGTTTTTGGCTGATATTTTGGCCATGACGGCGACTTCCCTTCCCTGTCTTTCATCACATTCAAATCTCCCGCGGTAAAAGCAACTAAAGCATCAGGTCACGGCTGCTCAACACACAAGTTGGCCCAGTCCCGAGCTGGAGCGGGTCAGGAGGAGCCGAGCAGCACAGCAGCACCCGCGAAGAGTTGGCGAGATGGCTATAATTTATCCTCTCCTGCCTATACTTTATGGCTTTCTTAATTCGGCTCCTGCTACTATTAATGTAGTTAATGTTGAGATTATATCTATTTTCTGGCGTCAGGCGGTGATTTATTCAGGCCATTTTTCCGGTGCCGGCTCCCACGCTGTTAAATCAAGCGACTTGCCAATTAAGTGCTGACTGGGGAAGTGGATGCAATCTTAACAGATATCTAACCGCAAATTAAACGGGGCGTTTCTGCCGCTCCGTGGTTGCACGGGGCGCCGAGCGCTGCTGAGCTCGGAAAAGAGCAAACAAAAATCCACCCTGCAAAAAGAGGGAGGGAAAAATACAATGCGAAAAACACCTTAACTTACAGCAGGGAAAACCACAGACTTTGCCCTGGGTTGTGCTGCCCTCCAGAGCTGTCTTCACCAGGGTCCAAATACCACCAAGTTCTTCAAGAAGGGGCAAGGTAGAGCACCAAGGAGCCCCAAGGAGCACCAATGGAGGAATAAGGGGCTTCCCTCTGGTTTGTGACCACAGGAAACTTTGGGAAAAGCATCCTGAAGACCAGCTAAAAAGAGGCTGCCATGGCTGGCCAAGAATGCCCTTCGCTACCTGGCTTCGAGAAGCCCAGAGCAGCTTTCTCTCCTTGGTGGATCTTCTCCGAGGTGGCCAACATGTCAGATCTCCTTATCGTAAGAGGTCCTCTTGACTTGAGCTGAAGGAATGCCAGGAGGAAGGAGTTCACACCGTCACACTGGACGGATCCATCTGGTTGCCCAGGTTCAAATCTCATGAAACTCCTCAAACATCGTCCATGAAAATTAGAAGCTTCAGAAGTTCCTCAAACGCATCAGCAATTTTTCCATTCATAATAATCATTAAACTTCAGCAAGAGGTACCCAGCAGCAGGGGACAAAACTCTCTTTAAGGGGCATATATTAAGGGTAAACTGTTTGAATTTTGCAGGCAAAAATAGACACAGACTTTCTGGCAAAGCACTTCGCGGTCACCTTCACCGCAGTTCTCAGTCACACTGCAGCGAATCGGGAAGATTAGAGACGAGGCACTTGGAGGAGATGGGGGCTGGCAAGTTGGAATTACACATGTAGGTTAAAATCCTATCAATTCTTTTAAAGGCAGCTTTCTACAAACCTTATAACAGGCATAAAAGCAGTATTTAAAACAGCATTTAATTAGGTGAGCTGACGACATGGCAGGGTGAGCAGTGATGAAGTTTGAGTTCCGTTTTTTCCCCTCTTTAACTTCTAACTCAAAATCTCATCTAGGACCTCCTAGGTGACATCGTTAGTTACTTCTGATTAAGCCTTTGGTTAACTAAGAACCAATTGCTGCGCAAGGCTTGAAGCCAAAACCACCTCTGCCCAAAGAGTCCACAAGAAAAGAAGTCACAGGTTGTCCTCTCGGCTTAGCCCAATACGCAAGCCCACTGAGCAGGTATTTTAGCAGGCATGGACCTGTTTTGCACAGAGAAGACTGAGAGGACATTTGATCACCCTGTGGCATGCACTCTAGGTGTCCCTGCTTGAGCAGGGTAGTTGGACTAGGTGATCTCTAGAGGTCCCTTCCAACTTCAACCATTCTGTGTTGATGGGTTTAGGGTTAGACTCAATGATCTTGAAGGTCTTTTCCAACCATAAGGATTCTACGGTTCTATAAAGCATGCACTGAACTCGATCCAACGAATGGAGTTCCAGTGAGACCCAATAGCTCATTTCCCAACTACTCCTGGCCACCAGGTCATCCCAGCTGCACTGTAAAGGAGCCAAGAGCTGAGTCCACGTTTAGCTTCTCCCTCTCTTGCCTTCAGTTGGACTCGATGATCTTAAAGGTCTTTTCCAACCATAATGATTTTATGATTGGCAGTTTCCTACACGGCACTAGACACATCTTCCCCTCCCCAATGAGCTGCTTGACCCTGCAGGTTGGAGCTTAGCAAAGCCCCAGGTTCATGTCCAAGCTGGTGTTGCACCAAAGCAGGGGCTGAATGTGGGAAAGAGGACAGCAAACCACCTACAAACACACCTAAAAAGTGCAAGAGAGGAGGGCAAACCACCTACAAAAACACCTAAAAAGTGCAAGAAGCAGAGAGAAACCCCCATTTAATCCCAGCACCGGGATTAACGTGCCTCAAAATTCAATAAAACCCAGTAAAACCCCTCAGAAAGTGGCTCTGAGGTCGCCGAGCCCCTGCTCGCTGCATCTGCGGCACCTTCCACGCAAAGAGGCAGCGCGGCCCATTTGTTAGAGTGATGAAAGCAGAGGGATCTAAAAATTGCACTCCTCCGTTAATGAGCAGCCGAAGGGATCGGTAAGCATAATTTCAGAGGCTGGTAATATTTTATATAATCGCCGAGCGGTTTAAATTGAAAACCCCCAGCTGAATCAATATTTACTGCATTGAAACGAAATGAATAGTAATAAGTCACTAAGCTCCCTGTCCTGTTTCATAAAGTAAAAAATTATAAAAATGAGCCCAGGCGCTCGGAGACCATCGCATTAACTCGGACGGCATTTGGGGAGCCGTAACTGCCTCTTCTCGTAAAATAAAAGCTCAGGGAAGCTGCCGGTGGAGGCGTTCAGCTTCAGCGTCGCCACCAGGAAAAGCAAAGCCGGAGCCAGGAGCTTCACAGTGGGACGGCTGCGATAGAGCTTTTGGCAGCCCAGCTGGTGATTCCCAGCTGGAAGGTCCTTAGGAATTTGCTGGATTGGAGCGGAGGGGAAAAAAGCATTTCCGAATGTGATTCCCACCCCAAAAAAGCTGCAAAGCTGTTTCACTGCCAAAAATAACACTTTCCTTTTGCCCGCCACTCATTCATTTATTTAAAAAGCACTTTAAAGTGGTGTTCATGATCTTGACACTATGAGTGCAGTGGCTGAGCTATGTCCTGAATGTCCCGTTTGAGTGTCCCGAGCCCTAAAAATGTTTTTTTCCTGTGTAAAACTTGACAAAAAGGAGCGAGATGGGAAGTGATTTGCAATCAAAACACACTGTCCTGCAGAACGGCCGCTGCCTCCGGACAGGTGGCCACAGCACCCGTGCCAAATGCGGGAACCTGCTGCCCTTTTTGTCCCATTTTCCCAGCTTGGACAGCTGTGACCTTCCCAACCCGTGAGCATCCTCATCCAGATCTAGCTTCAAGCTGCAGCCAACAGCCACCGCAAGGACCTCCGGAGCACCAGGATCTGCGGGAACATCTGCATCCGGCCCCGCGGAGCAGCCCAGGAGCCGGGACGGTGCCGGCCGCAGATGTTCCCGGCGGTCCCGGGATACCAGCGAGGCCATCGGTGGACCCGAGCGGGAAAACCTGCCAAATTCCAGCATGGAGCTGCAATTTGTTCACAAATGTGGGACCGTGCGGATGGCTCCCAGCTTCCTGGCTGTGAAGCCTGGAGATGCTCTGCCCGGAGATGTTGTGATAACCAAGGAGATGCCACCTCCACCCAGTAGCAGACAGGAGATTTTGCCTGCCCCTGTTTGGAGACATCCAAAATGCCTCCTAGATCCCTACATGAGCTCTTCCCACTAATTATAATCCCACGTGGAAATCACAAATCCTTCCTCCTATACAAAAGGATGCTCGGAGGATCCTGTAGAAAGCTTCACTGCCGCATTACAAAGGAGCTTCCTCCAGCAGCCACAGAATTTGAGGCTGGAAAGCTTAAAACACAGAGCTCTGCTTGAAATTTTAAAAAAATCCTAGCTGAGCACAAGCAGCGGGAGGGGGTGCAGGCACCTCCCAGAATGAGCGCGCCCGTCGTCTTTACGATACCTCCAGGTGCTACTTACTCAGCACTAAACAAGTTAATTCCCATCATTTCGGAAGCAGCTGAAGTAAATAAATTCATGGTGGTTGAGAAAGGGGATTACACGGCTCTTGTGCGGGAAGAGGCGGGAGAGGAGGCTCTGCTGTGGAGCTTGAAACCAGCTGTGCGGTGTGCACTGAGTGCTGCCACCTTCTGCTGGTGTCTGGGGAAACCTTGGGCTAAAAGGGAGGGATATTAGGAGGCAAAAGTGCCTCAACAAAAATGAGGAGTCTGCTCCCTGTTGCATCAAAGCTCCCTTCTTTCTGGAGTGCGTTGGAAATTGGAGAAATGCTCTTCATAGGCCAAGTGTCCTTCCCCCTACCATGCCATGTGATGCCCTACCTTGTCCTCCAGACAAGAGGAGCTTGTCCTGCTGGTGAGTGGCACCCATTCCTTCTCCTTGGCACCGTGACAGCAGTCATCCAACTCATGATGTGCAACGTAGCAGAGGGCAGCACGGCCCTCTGCCATGTGTACGGCCACATGGACCCTCTTAGGATGTTCTGCACAACCTTGAGCTTCATGGTCATGCACAACCATGGACAACCACGTGCAAACCAGAAGCTCAACACAGCCTGTTTCTGCTGATACTCCTCCTGCTTGTTAAGGGACCAACCACCCGGGAGCTTCACATGGATCACACCAGCTTGCAGCAAAGGAAATATCCACCTCAAAAACCCACCAGCATCTCCATCTTCATAACCTGCAGACAATTCCCTGCACCCAAGGCATTTCTCAGCCTCAGCTCTTGCTGTTGAGAGATGGGATTCTCCAGCTCTCCCTCTCTTCCATTCAATACTGTTTTTCCTGCCAGCAAACGTCATGGCAAACTTCTCAGATCCATCCAAGAGGCCAGAGAAGTGCCTGCTTTTTGCATCAGAGCAATTCTGCAAACCCAGGTGCAGGAGAAAAGAGAGGAAAAGTCAGAAGAAAAAGCAGAAGGGGAAAAAAAAAGGAGAAAATAAAAGTCCTGCCATTGCTAATCTAGCAGGGTAGAAATTTGGAAATTAAATACCTCGTTGCTCGCGCAGCTGTCACTGTCAGGTGAAAAAAAGCAGCGATTGTAAATACCCTGCACCAGGAAAAAAAAAAAAATCAAAATGCGCTGCTGTCAGGGGTTATTATGCTTAAAAATCCTTCCAAAAATTAAAAATTGCTCTACCCTGAGTTTAAAATATGGCGCGTGTGCAGTTTTGCAGACTGGATCGCCAAGCAGATTTCCTCTCTGTCACGACTGCTCCGGTGCTCTTGGTGCACATGTTTCAAAGGGGCAAGTTCTGCTCTCAGAGAAGATTTATGATTTTTTAAGAGGTTCAACTGGCACTAGGGGAATTTGGAGGGGACAGAAAGGCAGAGAAGTACCTGAAAGCACCTGAGCTCAGGAGGGATTTTGCCCTGCGGGGCTTGGGTGAGGGGAAATGGATGCCCCTGGGCTGAGCAAGGAGTGGGCCTGGGAGAGTCGCTCCTGCAAGACGCTCAGTCTGAATGTGGGGAGAGGAGTGTAATGTGATAGACAGTATGAAAACTCTCCATTTTTTGCTTCAAAAAAGAATAAAATTAGGAGTTAGCACTGTTTTTGCCCTCTAGAATGCATTGAAGACCTCCTCCACGGTGGACTCCAATAGAGCACAGGCAAGCAGCGAGCTATCGACTTGCCAACGTCCCACTGTTTTTAGGACAACCCGGACACATCCTTGAGGAAGAGGCAACTACTGCCATCACCACGTCCCCACTCTGGGGGTCACAGACCTTCCCAAAGGTTGTCTCTGCCAAAGGAGCACATTGGGGTCCTCCTTGAAGACTAGGAGATGCCTCCAGGTGCCTTGGCACAAACGTTCCCCTCTCCCTGCCGGGGCTCCCGCACCAGGCAAGGCAGCCCCGGCTCAAAAGTGCTGATCCTTCGCTCAAAACGCTCCACTTTTAATCCGTGTAAACCTCCTTGTTAAGGATGTTCTGCTTTTCTTTGATACCTACTGTTCTCCCAAAGCCGCCTTAGAGCAAGGAGAAGCGATCACAAAAGAGCAAGGGAGGAAAATTCCCAGCTAACAAATTCCCACTCATCAGCAAATCCTCCAGCGAGCGACCACGCTTGTGCACGGGCTGCCCGTTAAGTAAAAGATATTAGCTTAATATGCAAAGGGCTGGGAGCATCTGCTCTGCTGATGAGCACTAAGCCATTAAGGAGAACCGTGATCGCTTGGGATCGCATCTGAGCCATTATACAACCCTGGAGATACGCTGTACGGCACTTGAGGTCCCTCCAAATGCACAGTAAAGATCAAGTGGACTTGCCTGGTGAGATCTTATCCTCGCTTTGAAGACTAAACTTCTTGTGGTTTCCCTCCAACATGAGCACGGCTCATAGTCTGGCTGAACTGCAGAGGATTTTGGTTCTCCATCAAGTTTGGGTATCCTTATCCTCTTCCGTAGGGCCATTGGGTCCCAGGTTCCACAGCATCTCCCGTGCATAACCATGCTCCTGATCTGAGGAGATGCTGAAAGCTGCATCAAAGAGGCCTTAGTAGAAGGCCTCTGGTCTCTGCGATCAAACACCCATTAGCAGCTTGAGAACATCTTGAGGCTTGGTTCCCTAAGAGAGGGGTCAAGTCTGAGCCCTCTAAGAGCACTGGATGAAGCAAAGCCCAGAAATCAGGGGATGCCCCAGAGATTTGCTTCTAAATGCTGCGCTAGACCCAACTTAAAACACCCCAAGAGAAGTACGGTGCTTTTCTCTAGGAGGCTACAGCATCAAATCCTGCTTTCCAGGCAAGAAGCTGGAAAAGAAGGAAGACCTGCTGTCCATACGTTATCCACAGGAGAAGGAGCCAGGCCAGGAGTTTGCAAGGACATCACTCTTAGCAGACACACAGGCAGTCAAGGAAGAGCCTGGTGGTAGAAACTGCCTCTCGTGTATCTTTAGCTTGCAGGAGCCATCTGTGTTTTGCCATTTTTAAGCATCTAAAAAGCCAAACTATACCCAAATGAGGCTCAGTGAGAAGGCACCGCTCTAACTCCAACTCTGCTCACAGTTTACATAGGCACACGAGCCCCTGGCCACCAAAAATGCAGCTTTCTCCCCTGTTCTAGGTGTACATTGAGGGGCTGTGCTCCACATTTGGAGGCCGAGAGCTTGGCTGAGTTAAAGAAGCTGGAGGTGCTTGAACCCCACAGGACTTTGGGGATCTTATGAAAATAGGTTATTTGGGGGAATCTGCAGTTTCTTTCAAATAGGAATAGCTCTGGGCATTAGGAAAATTTGGGCTTTATAAGGAAGGCTCGTGGAGCACATCACCTTCTCCACAGATGGGAGAAGCTCAAGAGAAGGTCAGCACTGGAAGAACTTGTCCCAGAGCACAGCTGGTACCTCACTGAGTAAATAACCCATAATAACCTGCCCCAGGTTGCAAGCCATGGGTTGGCTTTCAATGGAATTGCTGCAAAAAATCTGCTATTTCCATTAAGCAAAAATATCGCAGGAAAAGCTCGTTATTCCCATTGACCTCCCTGAGCACTGCTTGGATTTTGGTTTCTTTAGTTCCTCCGAAGTGGAGCTCCAGAAATAGACAAATAATAGAAATAAAATTAAAATTAAATTAAATTAAAATGATAAATAAATAGATATAAATAATAATAATTTAAAAAATTCAAGAGAGAGCATGGAGGCACCTGGGAAACTGGGATCAGGGGATGGAAGGGGAAGGAAATAGCCCACTGCTCCTGTTGCAGTTATTCCAGCAGCTCCGTTTTGGGGAGGGAAAAGGCAAAGCAAGACTGAACACTGTGAAAACGTCTCGCTCTCCGCAAGGAGGGGAAGCGCGGAGCAGACGCAAGATTAATCCCCAGCTTGGCCCAAAAGAGGCGACATTGTTTTTTAAAGCCTCTAAGCAGGCGCTAACAGAAAATGGATTATGTTGGGCCGGATGTCAGGACTTCTCCGAAACAATGCGGGGTTGTGTATCTCCTGCCAGCCTCATTAGAAAGATTAAAAGCGCTCCCGATAGAAAATAAATAGAGATTTTCAAATGGGAGCGGCGCTTTTCCCCCTGCCTCTCCCCGCTTGCAGCGGCTCCAATCCCAGCAGATGAATTTCCCCTTAATGAGATGTCATTTTGGAGAATGGTTTAACAGCCCTTCAAAAGAGGGGCAAAGAAAACGGAACAAGGGGGAGGAACAAGTAAAACTTATCCTCGCAAGCACGCGGAGATTATTAAAGGGAAATTTACCACCCCGGCAAATAAAACTCGAATCAAATAAAACAAAACGCGGGGCCGCCAATTCGCCGAATCCATGACAGGGCCGTTTTTAAATGCGATGGAAACGGCTTTCCCGGTTATCTGCGCGAACGCAGCCTTTCTGTTTACTCCTCGCTTTCATGTCACCCGCGTTCGGCGAGGGCTGGGGGGGCGGAAAAAAGTGACAGCGACTTTAAGGACATTAGTCACATTGGAGATTAAGGCGCCGGAGCCCGGGATGAGGACGCAGCGAGGCCGCACATCCCGAAGGACGGGAATTAACTCCCGGTGCCCCGGCGTCCTAGTGGGAAACTGGGCAACGGATCTGCTCCGAAGGCAAAACGCCCACATACCAGCTCAGAATTGGGAGCTGAATCCTTCCGGCATCGCTCCAGCCATCAGCTTTTCCACCATGGATCTTATTTTGAAGGTTTTAGAGGGAAACGCTCTCCCAATCCCAAGGCCATCTCCAGCTGTGGATCCCGCTTCCCACCAGTCCAGCTGGCAAGATCCTGCTTGTGCTCCAAGCGGTTCTTCCTCCTAAAGCAGCATGGATCCATCCCTTAATACGGGGGTCATGGTTCATTCTTAATTTGTATTTTCACAACTATATGAGATGGAAAAATAAAGTTCTTAGTAGCTCCCACTGAGGGCTCAGATGCTAATCTGATCTCCACAGCCACCATCTGCAGATGTTCTCCAAGAAAAGATAGGCATCTCTAGGAAGGTCCCCAGTGACGCAGCCAAGGGAGACCTTCTCTTCCCAATTATACTAACATGACACAATCATTGCAGTTGACATAACCCCAGGCCCATCCAAGGAGCAGCAATAGGCACAGAGCTAAATCAGGAGATAATTCTGTCAATAAGCTCCAAAGTGTGGAAAACACAGAGACTGATGCTACCACTTGCTCTCAAACGAGTCTTGGTCAATAGTTAATTTGGAAAGGATATCTTCATTTCCTACCAAGGCCAAACTTCTTTTTGCCTTCTTGTTATCTCAGTCATTTAAGTGTCCAGGAATACGGTCCATGATTTTTCATCCCGGACAGAAGTATCCTCCCAAAGCTCCATAAATCCTTCTCCAGTAAATTCCAAGCTCTCCTGGTGATCAGAGCATAACTCAACGTCGCCAACGTCAACCCAGTAGTGAGGACTCTACCTTGATGCCAATAGGTGAGACCAGACCCCAGATCATGTCCAGTGGCATCCTAACCAATTGCTTCTGTAATTATAAACTCAAGCAAAGCTAATCAAATGTTGAGTTTTCAGACAAATTACTTGGGCAAAAAGCATCAATAACTCAAATCATTCTCAAGACTTTTGGAGCGTTGCCACAAGAGTTGGCTGAGCAAACGCACATGACAGCGGGGCCTGGCCGGGCACAGCTTCCCTGGACAGTCACAAGGATATGCTGTCTCCAAGAGTGGATATACTGGGTTTCGATACTTCTCCTATGCAACTAGCACTCACAACAAGACCACCATGTGTCTGGTCTGGTCTATGACCACCATAGGAGCTGGTGACATGTTTGGGAAAGCCTCAACTCAAGAATTCAGCTCGCTTCCCCAAGGGTTTAGCTAGAAGTGGCACGGAAGATTAAAGCACATGCCATAGGCAACAGCATGGGGGCACATGTACAGCTCTGGAGACCAGCACCCTGTCGTTCTGCTCCCTGTGCTCTGTAGTGCAACTTAACCATGGCCCTCCATCCCAAAGGAGGGACCGGAATGCTCTTCTGGACTATGCCGTAATGGTATCTTGTGGAGGCAAAGCTACTCCTGCTCCTGCAAGGATGACTGCAATAGGAAGGGGTCAAGTTCCTCTCAGTGCTGGCCAGTGACAGGACAAGGGGATATGGGTATAAGTTAAAACACAGGAAGGTCCATCTCCAGGTGAGGAGGAACTTCTTCACTGTGAGGGTGACAGAGCCCTGGAACAGGCTGCCCAGGGAGGTTGTGGAGTCTCCTTCTCTGGAGGTCTTCAAAACCCACGGGCCACATGCTCTAGGTGTCCCTGCTGGAGCAGGGGGCTTGGATTGGATGATCTCTAGAGGTCCCTTCCAACCTTAGCCATTCTGTGATTCTGTGACTTGAGAAATGCCAGCAAAACGTGATCAAGAAGCAAGGAAAATGGAAAAGGCGACCACTGCCCTGCCAAAAGCCAAAGGAGGCCAGGGCAGTGCTGAGAAACATCAACTTCCAGCTCTACCTCCCAGGGACGGCATGGAGTGTGTGTGACGTGAGCTGGAATGAGCTCAGCTCTGCTCTTCCAGGGCTGCCAGAGCCACCTCAGATCAACTGGATCCAAGTCGGATTGAGTAGCTAGTGATAGTGACAGATACCCAGAAAACCATGGGTATGAGAGCCAGAAGAAATCAAAAATCAAATCAAAAGTCACCTATGGTGAAGGAAAGGAGGAGGACTAGACAGGGAGGTCAACACGGCCAAGCGATCTGGAGCACAGGGGTCCCAATCTCCTGAAAGGGTAGTGACCAGGAGAGCGACGGTGGCTTCTCCTTCTCGCAGACATGAGGATATAGAGAGGAGAATGGCCGTATGCCAGGGAAAATGGTAGGAGGACGGTAGCATCCAACAGATCAAAAGGTAACAGGGAAACCCCACGCGGGTCCCAGCTCCTGGATTCGTCTGCTCAGACTTGCTCCAAGGGATGACAAGAAAAGGAAGAAGAAAACAAAACTAAGACACACAAACTCATCCTCTGCTGACAAGTCTTTTCGCTTCCACTGAGCCGGCACTTTCTCTGACAAGTGTTATATTATCTCGTTCTTTACTTATTCATAGTGCTGGAGGGGTAGGACTGTCCCTCAAGAGGAGCTGCAAAGTTTTCTGAAGGAAAGAGCCGAGTTTCTCAATCGGTGCCAGACTCCATTTACAGATTGGTTGCTTTTCTTTCCCTCCCCTGGCCTTATTTTACAAGAAAACTGCTCAAAGTGGGTCAGCGCTCAATTCCCCACACCAGTGAGGGTGAATAAATGCAAGATCAGCTGCTATGTGCCAGCCTTGGAGAAAGATTTCTTTTAAAACGGCTCTGTCTCTCCATGAGAAGGTGAATCGTGGTCCCCACCAACAGTTATGGGCGCCTGGTGTTTTCTACTCCCCACCTCGGGGAGGCACCGTTAATCCTTCGTTGGTGTTTGGGCAAGACCTTGCTCATCTTGAGGAGGCTCCAGGTCACGCTCACTGCCACTTAGGTAACCAAGGGCATTTCCTACCTCTTCCTTGGGGGTGACACTCAACGGCAGTTGCGTCTGCCCTGTTCGCCCAATCCCATCAGCATCTCCCTTCGACTGGTTTTGCAAGGAAGGGCATCCTCCTGCCATCACCCTCATCTACAAACTCCAAGCAAGACATGTCAAGGTGCAATAACTGGACCCCAACAGCCCTAATGGAAGAAGCTCCAGCTCTCCCGTTGGACTTTCTATAAGCCTACAGCACCCTCAACCCCAGAAAACACCGCTGGGTGCCTCTCAGCAAGGTACAACAAATCTGGACTTGCTTACTGGAGAAATTGGTCAGCTCCTGGTCATGTCTGCTCATACCAATTGAGCCATCGAAAAAGGCAAGGTGAAGGGTCTTCTTCATAGAAGAAATAGAGGAAAGAATGCAAAAAATCGCCAGTTCTTGCTAACGCAGTCAAAAATCAACATGTCCCGTCATTCACGGCGACTCCGTCACGTCAACTCCTTGAGCCCTCTCCTGGCCACCACGGGTTCAAGCAGGGAGACAGCAGCCCCGCGTGAGATCCAAGCGATGACCAACCACAATGTCAACGGGAGAGAATGAAATTTGAGGCAAGCAAATGAGCGCCTTGCCGAGCAGCACGCCTGCAAAGCAGAGCGAGATAACGGGGAGGAGTGAAGAGGAGAATCAATAAATCTTAACCTCATTCACAACGATCTGGAGCTCTTATTAAGTAAATTAATTTAAGTTAATTTAACTCGATCATGACTCCCGATCACAGTGATTTAGTGAGGGGGAAATTGCATTAGGAAAGGCCACACTCACTAGATAGAAGAACGGAAGAAAATTAGATCCACTTAGCAATGTGAATTAATATGGAAATAGCAGGTGTAAATTTAACCTTATCAAGAGAGTGAAAATTATCTTCATAAATTTGGAGGAATAGCCCCCGAGCTGCTTATAAATCTATTTAAAACAAAAATATTACAAAAAGTGCAGTAAAATTAATTTAAAATATACTCCCACCTACCGCCTCCGGAAAAGTCAGCAGCGGGCGAAGTTGAATACGATCCAGCAATATGGGGGGAAAGAGCCATGGGATTAGCACAGGGAACCAGTGGGATCGGCAGCGACTCATCCTACTGCTCCCATTTCCCAGGGATGTATCCATCGTCATTGCCAAGCCTACGGTTCTGGGGGAGTTTGAAGGCTAAGTGGAGCTTGTAGGAGACGCCTGTCAAACCAGATGCATTCCTGGATCCAGGAGCATCTTCCAGATCACCATCTTCCAAAGCTGGTCCACACGCTGCATCCTCAGCCAGGAGAGAAGTGCCTTTGCTCCCAAATATCTACAATCTGACTCAACCAGCCACGTGGAAAAACCAGCTCCCATCCCAACGCTTCGGTCCGTGTTGCACATCTAAGGGGATGCGAGTGACAACGGAGCAGGAGGAAAAACAGGGAAAAAAGCCAGGGAGAAGCCCTTGCCACGTGTTTTCCCTGGATGATGGATCGCGCGCAACACAGGTAACGGCCAGACTGAACACACAGATTTATTGCTTCTTGAAAATATAATTGTTTTAATTTGCTGATGGCATTTTATCAAGATTTGCCCGAAGCGGCCATAAGATCTAAAATCGCCTCATTTAATGAAGTCAAAGATTAATATGGATAAAATTACTCGGTGAGCAAGGGCTCTCAGCAGGACGGCGCGATTCCTGCTCCGGAGAAATCCCGATTGTGGCTCAAAACCCCTTCCCCTCCCATCACATTTCACCGGCTGGGAAAGCCAATGGCAGAACGTCCTCTACTAACCTAAAGTGGGGACAAATTCCCCTTGTAGGAATAACACCAGGATGATAATGGGGCTGGATGAGCTCAGCCCAGCTCATATTTTCTCTTTGGGAGGCCCTGGCGAGTGAAACGTTAAATGCAGAGAGACTCTGAAGCAGCAGGTTTGTCCTCACTAAAAGCAGAGAGAAAAATCAATCTTCTCGTGGTTTTTCCTGACAAAAGAGAAAAAATTGCAGCAAACACAGCAATGGTGGGAAAAGGGGCGTTGCAAGCATGAAAAGATAGGAGCAAACACCTCCATGAAGGGTCCTCCTAGTGCAAGATGAACTGCTCTGAACTGCTCTGAACTGTCAGGTCAGGACCAGGAAAAGGAGGTGCTTCCCAGACCAGCAAGGATGAGCTTGAGGTCAATAAGGGATGGGAGCACCCATTGAGGACAATATGCCTAAGGTCATCCGAAGGGTCTGGAGGTACCATCAGACACCAAAGAGATGGCCAAAGGTAAAGAGAGGAAGGTTGGGCTGAGGAGAACCCCATTGTGAAGCCATCACCAGGAGAAACTCGTCCAGACGGACGTTACATGAACATGAGAACAGGAGAAAAAGCTTCTTGGCTGCAAGGGTGACAGAAAACAGGCTGCCCAGAGAGGCTGTGGAGTTTCCATCCTTGGAGATATCCCAAAGCCACCTGGAAAGGCGCATTAGGAGCCTCTGTTTGAGCAGGGAGTTTGGACTACATGGTCTCCAGAGATCCCTGCCAACCTCAACCCTTCCATGATTATCAGGGTAATTCATCACCAAAGCACATCAAGACTCAACGATGGCAGCAATTTTACATGTAACCCTGGAGCTAACCTGAAAAACATGAACCCGTCAGCGCTCACCACATTTCTAAAGCCATTTCCTACTTTTCTCCCCTGCCCTCGAAGCATCTGCCACCAGCAGAGACCGTCGCCGGGGGAGTGACCCGAAGCAGAGCCAGGATTATCCCTGCGCCGCAGAAGCAAATGGGAGGAGATTACAAGCTGCGAGAAACAAATCTTCATTTGCACACAAAATACCAGGCACTGTAATTACCAGCAGCGAATTATGAACCTCGGAGAAGCAATACAATTTCAGAGTTCACCGTAATATACTTGTAAATTCAGGAGGCAAAAGCCATACTTTAAAACACAAACGCAACAAAAAAAGAACATGCTTCTATTTTGGCTAAAGAAGCAGGAGAACAATTAAGTGCTGGATGGGCTGGCTCTCTATCATAGTGCAACAGCACCGGGCAAACCAGGACTCTGCCTGGCAGATAAGATACAAACATATGTTACGTTGGTTCAATGTAAATGCAAGGGCATGGAGGAGGAAAAAGCGAATTTGGGGGGTTTTGTGAAAGCAAAATGGACAATTTGGAGAAGAATTAGAGGAGATGTGGGGGTCTGAGGATTAGAAAAAAAAGGTGGAAGGATATTATTACACCAAAATGAAGAAAACGAGGGAAAGCCATATTGGAGGAGAGCCAAATTCTCCTAACCCAGCAGGCTGCCTCTGACAAATTGGCACTGCAGGAGGAGCAGGATGCCAGGAAAGAGCAGCAGTGGAATAACCCCCTCTCAGCCTTCTCTCAGGAACAGCCCTGATCTGAGTTATGGCCAAAACCATGAGTTCTGAGCGTGAGTTTTGAACAGCATCATCAAGACACCCTTTAGTCATGCGTGAGTTCTATATTTTGCCTTGGTATCTGAAATATTCTTTGGTAACGCGCTCTATAGGTAATTATGGGTCAAGTCTGGCAACCTGGGGGAGCTGAGCGGTCCTCTGCCTCTAATATGCTTTCCATAAGCTCCTTCTTGGCACCCATATACATTATAACACTATGGAAAGGAGGGCAAGCCTGGTCTTGGTAGCAGGCTTGACCCTTCTACAAGACTTGTTTATCCCCAAAACAGGCAGCAAGTCTCCTTAAGTGGTCTGGAAAGACTCGTATGCTTTTATGCAGCTTCCTTATAGCTAATTTAAGTGGTTCATGGAAACAATTCAAATGGGGAATAAATACAGAGCAACAGGCCGGGATAAGCTGTTTGCCACCGGCTCAGCTCGGGCTAACGTGATTACTAACAAGATTTTACACTTTAAGTCAATAAATTCTGCACAGAAGCAGCTAAACAAATAGAGAAATTAAGTCATTCTTGAGATTCTTACACCACAGGAATATAACAGAGGGGAGGAGTGAAGCCCTTGAAGCCAATGGATCCTTGGTCCCGACTCATGCTCATCGGTGGGACCATCAGGAGAGTTACCTGGATGTCGCAGGGCGCCTCGTCTTCCAGGTGGGAACAGGGCTGGTGAAGGATGATGAGGAACCCACGGAAGCCACCACGTTCTTCTTCACTATCCTATAGCGCGTCTTGATCACCTTGCTGCCCGGGGGGCTGCGGACAAAATGCACGTTGGCCCCTGCAAGAGAGTAGAACATGGGAAAACAGGACTGAAACTGAGGGGCACGTTGAGAAGAGGAGGACAAGGGATCCACCCAACTCCATCCTAGGGAGAAGAGCAGCTGCTCCGGCTTCAGCCAGCAAACAGATCCCCCCCAAGACAACACCTCCATCCCCAACATCCCCATTCAAACCGGATCGATGCGTTTACTCATGCCCCTTTTTCCGTAGCGCTCAAACCCTGCGCGCACTCGACTCCGGTTCGGCCCCGCTTGATAGCCGGCGATTTTTTTCCGTGGCTTGAAGGAACGCATCTAATTGCCCGACTTTTATAACATACAGCTATAACTGCCCAGATAATTAAAGCTGACACGACACGCTGAGCCCAAGTCCTCTGCTTTTATAACTGATTTAAAGGGGGCCGCTGTGCTTCTTGCGGAGACTCTCATTAAAATTATCGCCAGGTTCAGAGCCAGGGGGAAACCTGGAATTGTTATTTCCCCTGAAAACATTGGACCCATCCCGTGTTGCAGAAGGGAGCACAGAGTCGCTTCCCAAGTAAAGTGATATTAAATAAGGGGCTGCCTCGGTGTCTAAATGCAAAAAATAAAAACAGTGACCGCATTGCAGATTTTTCCCTCTGCTTCTTCCTGCATGTCCAGTTTCAACTGAGCTCCTAAGGGAAAAATCCACCTTTTGCAGCATGGATTTGTACTGCCGAGGAGTTAAAACCGCCGCTGCGGCCTCACAAAGTCACAGATTTAGCCTCCTGCTGCCAAAGGAGCTTCCCATGCTCCGAGCACAGGGGAAGCGAGGAGGAGACGTCGCGTTGCCAAGAAAGACACCCCATTCCGAGCCACCTAATGTTGGGATACCCGTGAACGTCCAGAGCTTTAAAAGTGAGGAAAGAAAAAGAAGGGGGAGGAAAAAAAGGACAGAAAGCAAATTAATTTTTGCCTTTTCTTTAAAAAAATCACTGTTTCCCAGACTGGAAACTTTTGCATTAGACTTGGGCACCCCCCCTTGCCGCGACCTTGCAAAATTCTTAAGAGGGTGATTACTAAAATCTGCCCCCCAATGTTATTTTTATTTTTCGGATCCCTTTTCAAGCTCCAGCTGTGGCAACTCCACGTGGACCCCGTTCAACTCCGGCAGGAACCAGGTGCCGCATCGAGACGTGGGCATTACCAGTGTCCCGAAAGAGCCTCTCCCAAGAGCTCGCTCCTATTATGACTTGCTAGCGGAGGGGTTTTGTGTAGATAATCATGTTATTTAGATAGGCGGGTGGTTTAATTCCCTTCATTACAGGCTCCCGGGGCTGCAATTTTTCTCCTTCTCTCTTTTTTCCCCCCGCCGCGGGATGTATTCCCCGTGTTCCGCTGCAATCCCGGCCTCGCCGCTTTTATTGCCAGCAATACCCCGGCGTCCCCCGTTATCAGCCCCGCGCACGCGCCCGCAGGTCACTCCTAATGACTAATCGATCTCATTAGCTTTCCTAATTAAAAACTTTTATGGCCATGCGGGAAGACAAACTGCAAAGGGGAAAGAAAAGAGAGGAAAGGAGGGGGAAAAAAAAATTCTGCTTGCATCATTCGCCAACGGGATATGAGCCCCATTCATCAGCCAGAGCCGGCACCCGCGCTGCTGAGCTGGTGCTTTGCTCCTGGTGCTGCTGGAAAAGCGGGATCTGGATGCGCTTCCAAGCCTCGCTTCACCCAGTGTCCTTAAATCCCACAGGGAGGCCCTAGGCTCCCCTTACAGCCTCTCCATCCATACGGAATCATCCCTGTGGTGCGGGAAATGCTGCTAAAATTCCCATTTCTCCTCTTGCAAGACGTTGCGGCATGCCTGGAGAGAAGGGATGTCCTGGCATGCAAACAGGAGGGAAACCTAGAAATCCTGCAAGTTAAAAACCCTAAATCCCATGTGTTCTATCTCATTTTTCCCACCTGCAAAACAGGGGCCTCGGATGACGTAGGTTTCAAGCTACACTTTTTTAAGGGAAAAGAAAAACAAAATAAGATGTGGTCAGGTCCGTTACAAATCGTTGCAAGATGTGATGTGCCACGTATGTTTTTTTTCTCTTCTTTTTCCCAAAACGCTGCAAATTGTAAAGCATTCAAGCAGGTCAAGAACAGCGGTAGTTTTTCAAAGGAAAGAGAATAACCCCAAGCTGGTTTAGCACTTAAAATCCCTAAGTCTGAACCAGATGTTGCCAGGAGGGGTTGCAGGAACTTATGGGAACGGTCAACAACCATCGGGGAGACGGGACACGACTCCAGGCACTGCAGCAGGCACAGGTGACACCGGGTCTAAGTGGCATCATTAAGGAGCAAATGACCTCAACAAGGCAGCCTGATCCGGGTGAATAAAACTCAACCAGCACCCACACGGCGCGACTCGTTTCGGCATCGCACCGGAAACTCCTGCAAAATTCCCGCGTGGAGCAGCCCCACAGCTTTTGTTTTGCGTCCCCGCTCGGCCGAGTCCCCGGAGCTGACAAAAGGCTCTGGGATTACTGTAATACTGTTACGAATTCGGTGTGAAAGCAGCCGCCGGTATCAGGGGGGTGATTACCGCCGAGCATGTTCAATATGTTCGCGCAGAATGGCGCAGCAAGAGGTTAATTATATTGCTCCGGGAATCTGCTTCCAAAAGGACCGGCCTTCAGTGGCGGAGGGGGGAATTTAATTTTCCACGCTCGTTCGCTCCCGAGCTCTTGCGGGAGGAGGCAGCTACTTAGGCCGGCGCGTAAACGGCGGTTTATGATCACGAACGGCAGCTTAAGAGGAATTAAAGGCACCCGATGCAAAGCGCTTTCTACCTGTGAGGCCGACCGAGGTTGCCGTGCTGCAACGCTCAACGAGGACAACGGGAGAACCAGCTCTGCTGCTCCAGCGTTTTGGGTGGTTTTCAAGTGGATTCTCCTCTTTTTCTAGCACGGCCAATGCTTCCAGCTGGCAACGTTTGGGGAATTGATTCCAAATTCGCTTCACTCAACTCCTTATGTTGAATGGAACACAAGCAAGGATGGAGCAACTCATCGTTGGTGAGCGGGGCCCTTGCTGGAGAGCAAATCCAAGGAGATCCTCATTTTAGCAGGGAAGGTATCCAAAAAATCCACATATATTACAAAGATAGACTGTATGCGCCCACCAAATATTAATGGCTTTTAGTAAGATCACCAGGATTTCTGATTCCTGGAAACGTGGACACAGCAAAGGATCTCATGAAGGTTGTTGTGGACAGTCTCAAAAACTCACCCAGCCAAAGCAAGCAATAACACTTCCAAAAACAGTTTTTCTGAGGAGCTTCTCATTGAGCTTTTTTGGCAATAGTCAGACTTGGATTATGGTGCTGACCTGCAAGAGGGAAGGAGTAAAGTCTTTGTAGGATGGAAACTGGAATGATTAGAGGGTTTTTCCAGATGAAGTCCAATCATCTCTGGTGAGACACAGCTCCCCTTTCACCAAATAGCTCAGGATCTGTTTCAAAACATCATAGTTCTTGAAAATCCCCCAATTCCTCTGCTCAACAGCAGTCTGGCCATCAGGCAAGTCCAGGTAGGTCTGTCCTGCAAGAACGTGTTTCTGGGCTTCAACCCTGGAGAATAAGGTACCTTGTCCTGGACCTTCAGGAGCTGGCACTCGCCTTCTCATTGGTGCTACGTCACAAAAAAAATCAACCAATTTCTGGTGGGATGACTGAATCCTCAACAAGATCAAATGTCCTTCCATAAATCATTTTTCCTCATTTATCTTCTTCACTCTGTCCGGAAGCCCTCAACATCTTTAGCATCCCACACCTCTTGCAGAGTCCACTACTGGTGAGCGTTTCTCCAGGTACCAGGGAGGACCCATCAAACCAATCCATGCCAACCTCATCATGCATTGAAGCACAACACCGGTGACATCAGTGCTACGTTTGCACAGGGATGACATAGTTTGAAGGCCATTAGACAGGTACAAAGTTTACCCAACACAAAGAAGAGTATCTCTTGCTCCTTGCTTAAAAATGATCTCCCGTTGACTGGGTTTCTAACCTCCACGGTGAAGAAGAACAAGCTACTCTGCACGGAGATGCCGTATGGACCAAGGGCTGGATTTTTCCATGCCTCACATACCTTGCTGCTGTCCTACGTGTCTACAAAGAGCTGGATTCTGGCACGGCCTCTACAGCTCAATGGTCAGGCTTGCAACTTGGAAGAGGTGAGCAGCAAAGATCCGCCAGAACCGCCCTTCACCAACTAAAAAGCAAGAGCATCCGCACATACGTTCATATCGAGGACGCTGGCAATGCGGAGATTTATTGCATCCACCTCTCAGATCTACCTATCCATCTTTCCCGTCAATCCACCCATCTGTCTAATCTCTCCCAGCTCCTCCGTGCTCCTCTACCCGCTCGTCCTCCTTCCGTAGATGGCATCTGGCATCAAGGTAAATAGTCCCCTCCCTGTGCAACACTCGCCAGAAGGCGCCTTGCGTGTTGAACGTGCAGCCTCTCATCCCGAAGACACAAAAAGTCCTTCCCAGTGTTTTCCAGTCGCTTAAATCAGAAGCGGCGGGGCTGATGGATCAGACACCTTTTCCCACTGAGCCATGAGGGGCAGGATTGGGATGAGACCACCTGCCCTGGGGCCTTGGCTTGCCCTTTAATCACAGCAAGAGGCAGGGACACGTTAACAGACCCCAGCAACGCGCTGCTGGGGGAAGGAGGACGACGTCACGCGGCCTCCGCCGCGATCCCCAAGAGGTGGTCGCAGCTAACGCGCTAACCACGCAGCTAAAGAGCCCCGATGGGTCCCCGGAGCTTTGAGCCTTGTTCCAACACAACCCTTATTATTATAACAAAAGAGGAGGTTTTTGCATCTCCCTCCCGCTTCCTTCGGCACGCGGTTATTGATGCGTTTCCAGGAGCCGGGGCCATTCCTCTAAACGAGCCCGGGGGCGGCAGCGGAGGCGGGAGGGAGGCTGATAAACACCCGCGGCCCCCCGGCCTCGCGGCGGGAGCTGCCAGGGGCTCTCGTCCTAACAAGCTGCGCACGCAAGACGAGCGGAATAACAAAGTAGGCATTTTTATGAGCCTAATAAATCACTCCACTTTTCCTCGCTCTTGATGGGTTGCAGCACTCCGAAACCCCCAGCGAAAGCCCGGCCGCGAGCAGAGGGATCTGCGGCTGGCGGATGCGTCGGCCTGCGAGGGAGCAGCGACGTCTCCCTCGCGCTGGTGCTTCCCTTTTTCCCTTTTTTTACATTAATAATGAGACGTTTGCAACCATTAGGCATTCCAGCACTGTCAAAGCCACTTAGGAAAGTGACGGCCAAGCTGCTTTTCCCTTTTCCCATCTCTGTTTAGAAAGTCCCCGCTCCAGCTGCTGGGAAAATAAATTCCCCCAGCTCCATGTGAACAGGGGAAAATATTGCAGCGAGCAGACTGGTTAAGCTTAATTCTCTTTTCTAAACTTCTATATAAACATGCCAAGAACAGGCTCCATTTCCATCCCAATCGGGAACAAAAGTTGCTTCCAAGTTGCTAGCATCACGCGTGGGTGCATCGGTGAAGAACGTCCTTGCAGACGGCTTGAAATCGCCAAGTTGGAACTGTGATGAACGCCACCAAAAAAAAATATGGATTTTGCTCTCTTTATTAAACATATACTTGAAGTTTCCTTAAAGAGTGGCCGCGATACCTAGGGAAGGGTTAGAGTGAAGCTCCAGGGAGCTCCGGAGCTCATAGCAAGCACGACGTGGATCACAGCCAAGGACCATGCCCATGGGCAACCTCTTCGAGACCCAGCACCCAATCCCAACGTGCAAATGAGGATCGGAGCTGGAGCAGCTCTCCATGCCAAAGGGAAGCGGGCACAGTGCGTGGGAAACCTGCCCTTCCCGTCATCCTCCCACCCAGCCCACATCGTGTCCTGCCACCCGCCGCTTCCCACTCGCTTCTCGCCAGCCCGGCGCCGCGCCGGGGAGGGAATTCATCTTTGACAAACATTTACCGATTATCAAATCACAACCACAGCCGCAGACAGGGGCAATAAGTCACTTTAAGCAGCCGTCCGTACTGCAGTCGGCGGAGTTTGGGCAGCTCCGCGATGACAAATAACTCCTGTCAAAGCCGCGTGTTCCCGGGCGCTCCGAATCCGTGTTCCCTGTTGTTCCACACTACCTGGTGTTTAATGACAACACTGTCAGACTAAGACGAAGCCTCTGCGCCGCGCACTGTCAAAGCCCTATTAGAGGAAAGATTGAGACCCTACTCTTCTTAAACTCACTCAAGCAACACAACCCGCTAGTTTTTATAATTATGGTACGAGGGCCATCGATCGCGGGCTGACACCTAACCTATCTGTATGAAATGGGAGTAGTTTGCTGGGTGACAGTTGCTATAGATTATTGTGGGTGGGTTTGTGCTTCCCCCCTTCTTTCATCCAGGGCTCTCCAAAGCCTAAGATAGATGGGAAGGGAGAAGGGGAAAGCGGGTGCCTTCGCTTAGGTGACTTCTCCATCCCGGCAAACAAGGCGCAAGGGCGTTGGAGGTTGGTTGCTCTCAGGTTGCTTCGTTGAGGGGGAAACTCAACTGCATTGGAGCCACGGTTGGATTGCACTTGGAAATATCCTGCCTTCCAACAGTGCTTGGGGAACATCCTCATGGGGAGGTGCTCCTGCTTGTAGACCAAGAAATAATGGATGGGTATGGTAGACCCAATGCACTCAGTCAGCAGAATGCAATCATTGAAGGTCAATCCTACAGGTAGCTCTCAGCACATGGCATCCATGTGGTGCAGGAGAAGGGATGAAACCCATGCTAACTGGTGAGGCCGCGCCTGGAGTACTGGGTGCAGTTCTGGGCTCCCCAGTACAAGAGGGATGTGGAGCCTCTAGAGAAGGTCCAGCAGAGGGCAACAAAGAGGATTAATGGAGTGGAACATCTCTCCTACAAGGAAAGACTGAGTTGGGCCACTCCTCCCTGGAGGAGAGAAGGTTGAGAGGGGATCTTATCAACATGTACAAATACATGAGAATGTAGGGAGGAAAGGGCCAAACTCTTCTCACTGGTGGCTAGTGATAGGACAAAGGGTAATAGGTACAAGTTGAAACATAAGAAGTTCCATCTGTATGTGTGGAAGAACTTCACTGTGAAGGTGTCAGAGCCCTGGAACAGGCTGCCCAGGGAGGTTGCGGAATCTCCTTCTCTGGAGCTCTTCAAAACCCGCCTGGATGCAACCAGGTGCCCTGTGCCCTGTGCCTGCTGGACAATCCTGCTGGGTTGGACTAGATGATCTCTAGAGGTCCCTTCCAACCTCAACTGTTCTGTGATTCTGTGAACTGGGTGCACAGTTATCACCTGCGACCTCCTTCCCTTTCCTCCTAGTGCAGCCAAGGAGAGAAGACTCAATGAGTCAAGATCTGGGATCTTCTCATCGCCAGGCTCTAGCCAATCTATGTCACCCTCCAAAGCCCACGCCACGTACTCTGTGCCTACATCTAATAGTACTCTGTGCCTACATCTACTAATAGAAAGCAACATGTAGGATCCTGACACTGCCAAGGGCTGCAAGGTTTAATTTCCTTTTAAATACTTGTCGACCTTACCTATTTCCATTTAATACAGCAGCTTTGGAGCCATGAAGATCAACGGAAAGGGAAGAGAGAGATTGAGGGAAGGAGGCCCTCAGCTGAGCCAAGCAAAGCTCAGGCTGGAGGAGGAAAATCCTTAGAGAAGTACTCTCCCAAAGGCCAAATCTAGGTTCCTGTAGTGGTTTCTCATCTCTCCTGGCACCTCTGCTGGGATAGTCACCAAGCAGACCACAACAACACACGCACAACACCAGATCACAGCCAGTTTTTGCACTCTCTTTCCAAGAAAGTTTAGTTTACTTGGGGAAAATCCCTTTATTTGAACAAGCCTCCAACAGATCAGTGATATTTTTCTAAAAAGAGCTCAGTCATATAATCAAACATCTGTTAAGTTACAAAAAAATAAGTTTTTTTGGTTGGTTTCTGTTTGCTGTTCTTTCCCTAAAGCATACCAAATATCAAAAAAAAAGTATGAAAAAAAAAGTATTTTTGGTATAAAGTATAACAAATATCAGTACATGTGGTTTATTTGCTTGTATTTCCCCATTTGGGTGATACAAGTGGGTGAGTTTGCCCCAAAACCTCTTCTTCCATTCTTCCACATGCCCAAAGACTATGACCTCATCTGCATTAGAAGAAAAAGGACCCAGCAGCTTCGTATCAATGTGCTTAGATGACACCAAAAGACACCCAAGCCCTAATCACCATCCCATCAAGGTGGTCATATCTGTAGGAACAAACACAACTAGGTCCTAACTGCAACCAAACGAACCAAAAATCTGCATCAGCGTTGGACATCTTGGGTTTGCTCCATGTAAAGGGCCCTTTTCAGGAAGAAGAGTAAAGGAGAAGTTCCTGCTTCCCATCCTTGGGATTGCCAAGGGATATCAGCATGGGAGAAAAAAAGGAGAACAAGAAATCTCAGTCTTCCTGCCTCCAAGTCTGACAAGCAATTCTAGACCAGGGTGGTAATACCTGATAAATTTTCATTTTCCTTTCTAGGTTGTCAGGTAATCTTTTCATTGACAGTACAGCAGGGGATTGGGGTAGTCATGAGGGAAAAGGGCTCAGGTACTTGCTTGTTATCAAATATACGTTTCTGTTGGAGAAAACGACTACCACCCAACCTCCTTCTAGAAATAAATCCTCTCAGGATCAACCGTGACCTACGTAACTCCCTGCTCCTGCAAGGCGAGGGGCCAGGTTCACAACGTGAAGCCCTTGGAAACTCCCCAGCACAAATCCCAAGCCGTAACCGCCTCTAGATCCAGGTCTCCTTTCACCACCCGAGCATCCGTGCTTCCCCCTCTCTCCTTGGGGGGATATTTTTACATTGAATAGTGTTCAAATGCCAAGAGAAGTTTCTGTGGCTTAGATGTGACCACATCACTTCTAATAATACCCAGCAGAGTCACAGCGAGGCGGTGGTTCCCAGACTACCATGTGAGGAAATGGGACCAAGCTCCGTGACGGGCCAGCAGTGCCCCCAAACGCCATCCTCAACCACAACATCACGAGGGTCCACACTGACCCCACAACAGGCACGACTGGAAGGTCTTGATGACCAAGGGAGGGTGAATCTGAGGTGAAGAGCAGCCCACTTGCTCTCCATACAGGTGTCCATTAAAGGAGGAGAGACCAAGATGGCCAGAGTAGAAGTAACTACGGGAGTTGCTGAAGCAGCAAGAAGAGCAGGATGAACACAACTTTTTTCCTTTACAAAGAACAATGACTTGTTGCAATCATGGAGCATGAGTTTCTTCTGCTCAATTCCAGAGACAGCGGCGTAAGTACCTCCTGTACTGATTTTAGTAAGTGTGAGTTGGGCCCACATCTCTACCAAGTCCTTCCACCTTATCCAGATGCATTTCAGCACATGTTGAAGAGATGTCAAACAGCACGGTCGACTACAGCAGTTCCCTTGAGCCCAGCAGAGAAGTAGCATCATCTTCTTCAAGAGATGATCTTCAATCCTTTTTTCTTAATGGGAAAAAAAAAAAAAGGCAGGAAAAAGATGCCATAGAAACCCTATCTTCTGTTCTGGCTGCACTGTTACTGTCTCCCTGCACAGAGTAGAAGCATATCAAGGAATACTGGTCCATTTCAGAGGAAAGGGACAAGTACTTTCTCCTAAGGTTGGTAAAAATCAATAAATGAAGATCATTTCAGCTCGAAGAGTCTTTCCTTAAAGCCCTTCCTTCTTTGCTATTTCATTACCGCATTTAAGGAAAGGTCACAAGGAGAGAAGCCCAAGGTGTCAGCTTCCCAGGGTCATGAACATTCAATCCAGGAAAAGAAATGAAAGCAGAGCCAGAAATACCACCTATAAAGGTGCCAACAAGAAGAACCTCCAAGAACCATAGATAAAATTGCCAGGTCTCCTTTTCAGCTCTAAGTACTGCTCTCAAACCTCTTGCTCTAATAAGTAATTAGAGGAACAGCTTAAGTACTGACCCAGAAAGGCACTCACATCACCCTCCTTCCATGCATAAGGTAGGAGGACTTGGCCTTTCTCCGTTTTATTGGAGGGAAGTGACTCCATGGTGCAGCTCGGGGCACCCACTGGCTCATTGTTGAGTTCCTGTTCGTTCTGCAACTGTTGGCCTCATTTTTCCAAATTCTAAAATCCAATAAGAAGCTCAAGACAAAGGCAGGGACTATCTACAGGTCCATGACAGTCCACCAGCAAGTTCGACTGTGGTTTCCTAAAGGATTTGAGAGAAGCAGGGTGAACAACCCCTGTCCCAAGAGGTGCTCTCGAGAGCGTTCAAAAATTCCACTCTCCAAGTTTTAACACCACCAGGTTCATCCAGAAAGTCAGAAGAGAAACTTGGCTGCAAGTGCAAATTCTCATAAACAACAACCCGACACCACGGCAGGACTGACACCCTCCACATTCCCAGACCAACCTCCTACTATTACCAAGCTGTTCCAGCAAAAACAACTACCCCAGTTCGTGGTGCTGTTATTTTGGGTCTCTAGACCTTCCTAAGAAAGCCCTCTCCTTTCTCCTTGGTACATATCAGTCTAACATGTTGGGTTTTGGGGGTGTTTCTTGTATCCCTGTCCCTTTCACCGAGGTTGTTGCAGGTGGTCTCAGGTCTTTGGGGCAGGAGACCCTCTTGCAGCCTGTCTAGGTGATGCAAAGAGGTGACGTGTTGGCTGCCAGGTGTCACTCGGTCCCAATGGATTTGTTCCAGGTGCCTTAGAAAGACCCATGCTGCAGATCTACACCCCAAAGGCAGGTTCATGGTGAACAGAGAAGACCACAGCCTGTTTGGGTCTTCTCTCCACCCCAATCAAGGCATCTATGGATCCCTCGACCCCAACATCATCTGCAAGACTCCACTGCAGCCTCAATTACTTCCCCAAACGCCTCCATTTCCAAAGGAGATTTAACAGGAATGTACTAAGGACAAACCCATAGATGCTTCCAGCAAGAGCTCTCCCGCAAAACTTGAGTTTCTTTCCTTCTTGGGCTCCTCTTTCAAACAACTCTCCAACTCCTTGTAACGTTATCTCCGAGATTCCTTTTCCTTGAGCAGCACAGATCTTGGCACCCTCGCCGGGGTGCCAAGCTGTCGCTCCAGCATCCCGTACCAGTGCAAAGCGAGCGTGGTTTTAATTATAAACAAAACCAGACTGTTTGTGGTCACGGTGAAACCCGACCTTGCCAACAGGTCATAAATATAACGACTCTGGAGTGGCTCCCTGAAAACCCTCGTGGCCTCACAACACAGCTGTCTCTCAGCTGGCCCATTTCGTTCAGTTATGAAAAATGGTGTTTATGGAGATGCACCTTGTCCCCTTCTGGCATCCCACGGTCCTTCCTCACCTACTACCCACGTGGTGACACTGCTCAACAGGTTGAGGATCCTGCTGAGCAGCCTCATTCGTACCTGAGGGTGTAAAACAGTCTCCTCCCTCCTTACCTACTTTGCAGGTGGTGGCAGCTTAATTAATGCTTGCACAGGCCCGCGAAGATAATTAGTGCTGAGCTAATAAAAGGCGCCACTGCTGAGGTTCCTTCACATTTGCATGCTCCTCTCCGTGTTTATTTTCCACCTCACCCTCTGTATCTATTTTCGATTTATCGCCAACACCAACAGCTCGAGATCCAAATCTTCCCACACCAAGTCTCCGTTCTGCATGAGGTTAAAGCTAATCCAAAGGGGCTCCTCTTTGCAGGCTACATGTAGACCACTCTCATGTGGCTCTCAGTGCTTTGACAAGGCCAAGAGGCAAGGGAAGCCCGTGCAATTCGCTCAAAGGTCAGAAACCCCCTCTCCGAACCACCCTGAGAATAGTAGCTCTATAAAAAGAAGCAGAAGCTCACAGTAAAGCCCACGTGCAAGCCATAAAACCATAATCCCCAACGCTATAGGGGCTGTACGCCTGCCACGAGGCAGCGCAATGAAGGAGGGGGAAGAGCTGGACGCGGTGCCTAGCTCTGCACATCATTAGCACCCACCAAACTTCCACGTTAGTCCTCAGCAGCATCGGGCGCCAGGCCAGACTTTCCAACTTCACAAGCTAATCTAGTAGCACAAACCTCACGCTGCTCCTTGGTTATGAGGCCAAGAAATAAGAGGTTTCAGGTGAGGTTCCTACAGAAGCAGATAGAGGTGTCTCATGAAGCATCCTTATAGCTTCTTCTACAGCAGCACTGTGTGACCTACAGTCATGGAGAAGCAGATGTTACATTTTTTATATCCCCTATGCATAAAATGTTCACATCGTAACGTAAAACAAGATGGTTAAGTAGATAAAAAACCCAGAAGATTCAAAAGGAGGAGGCACAATGAAGGAAATGGAGCACGTGGCATTTTAAGGCATGATGGGGTTGCGTGTTGCCAGCAAATACTTCACAAAAGCTGCTCCTCCCCTTTATATGACATCTGTTGAACATCCTTCAAAAGAGACAATTTTTAAACAACAGAAGATTTCAAGCAGGTCGCTAACTGCTTATCCTGGGTGTCCCAACAAAGGCCTGACTCAGTTCAGATGCTGGGTGTACGTGAGATGCTCCTCAAAAGGACAATGCTTAAGTGGACAGAAGGACGCAGGACCAAAACTTAAGCCTTAGATGAAAGGATTTCATCTCCACACTCTCTCTTCTCCTTGCAGGTTGGCTAAGGTCAGCAGGAGCTACACCTGGGGAGAAGGCAACGACGGACACAAGGGAATGGCCAGGTTAGGAGAAGCTGGTGCCAAAGCCATTAGTGATGCTCAAAGGGTGACCTCTACAAACCCACAAAGGAGCCAAGGAATGATGACAAAACAAGTCAGAGTTGGGAACAGCCTGTTATTAAGCCCAGCTCAGGCAAGTTCGCTTGCCCTGGACTTCAAGCAAGAGCAGCATATGCATCTCCTAACATTAGCAGATGCATCTCCTTGGAGTCTCCTTCTCTGGAGGTCTTCAAAACCCACCTGGATGCCACCCTGTGCCACATGCTCTGGGTGTCCCTGCTTGAGCAGGGGTGTTGGACTAGATGATCTCTAAAGGTCCCTTCCAACCTTAACCATTCTGTGATTCTGTGATCTCCTAACGTTTCGCCCACTGAGAGCTCCTCTGGCACGCGCTGCCCGTGCCAGCCCCGCCACCAGCTCCCAAACACAGCTGCAGCTCTCCTTAATTAGTCTCTGTGGGCAGCGGGCATTAATTTCAGCCTGATGCTTGATTATTTCTGTTCCCCTCCCTTAGCCCTTCTGCACAGGACAGCTCAGCCAAGCACCGTGACCTTCTGGCAAAGCCACCATTGGAAAACATCAAGTTAAAGCTGCTAAGCAATGGCACGGAGAAGGTGTTATCTCCAAGCGGGAAGCACCAACCTGCTCCAGGCCCACAGGTCTTCGGGGAAGCTCAAGGAATCGCCCACATCGGGACCCCATCTCCACAAGCCATCACCAGCATCTGAACATCTTCCAGGTAGGACACAGCTAGTTCACACCATCCAATGCTCCTAAGCACTAAATCAAGTTACACTTGCTACGGTCAAGATACAGCAACATAAAGTCTTCTCCAGGTCATGCCCAAAGACGACAAGCACGAGCAGGCAGCAAGTTCTGCAAATACAGCTGCCGACACGAGCTCTCTCAAGCGTTTGCTGGAAAGCTCCTTTAAAACAAGCTGCCTTCCAAGAAACACAACTTTTCCGCGGCAAATGGGGCTCCAGGGTCTGAACAGAAGGTAGCGGAGAAGATGTTAGCCCATCAAGCCATTTGCTTGACTCAGCAGCTCGGGAGAAGCCTTCAGCAAAACAAAAAAACAACTTCAGCAGGAGCCGGGTCGTACAATAAAACTCAACCCAGCGCGTCCACCTAGTCCTCGTGCTGCGAGCCAGGCTTTTAAAGCAATTAGAACAATTAACTCCCCCCCCCGAAAAAGCTGAGACTTACAACTCCACCACCGCAAAGGGAGCTCGAAGAGACACTCTCATATTTGGGAATATGGAAGACGGTGGTCGGAAGAACATATGGATGTGGATGAAGGCAGCGCAAAAGTTCTGTACAAAGCCCGGTCTTGGGCTCTGCCACTTGTTTGTAAAAGAAGCAAGAGACAAACGGATCCACCTGGAAGCCAAAGCAGCCAATGGCAGCAGAAGGGCAGTCAGCTCCATGGTAGTGGAAGGGCTGTGACCCTACGGGTTGGGCCTCCATTGAGCTCAATCTCTGAAGTCCGGCCAAGCCAAGACTAGCCCTTGGACAAATGCCCATTCAGAGAAGGCTAAACCTACATAACAGACGAAATTCAGTTAAGTCTTCCTCCAGACTCGGTAAAACCAAAGTGCTTCTCGGAGACGCTCCTCTCTTGATGGGCCTCAGCAAGTCCCGGGTACAGCAGGGAGGTCTCTGGATGCAGGGAAGAGATGCCCAAGGAGCAGCATCTTCCCTGGGAGCCATCACCCCTTCAGCAGCTCCTTTTGGACAGAGGAAAGGATGATTCCACCCCGGGTTCCTGAGGAGTCTCCTTCTCATGAGGACTTCAAAACCTGCCTTGATTCCACCCTGTGCCACATGCTCTATGTATCCCTGCTGGAGCAGGCAGGGTTGACCTCTAGAGGTCCCTTCCAACCTTAACCATTCTGTGATCCTGTGAGTTCTCAACACTGCTTCCAGGGTGGGGAAGGTTATCACGGGCACCTTCAGGTCCCAAAAACTTCTCCCTCCAGCTCACAACACTGCTCCCAACCCAGCCTTGCATCGCCTTCAGCTCCTGTTAATTCACTACCTTCCTCCGGGATGGAGAGCTCTTCATTGACCCTGAGCGACACAGACCACGAGCTCCCAGTCTCGACTAACACAGGTGGGCTCAGATGTAGGCAACCCAGCCAGCTGCTCAGGGCTATTTAAAAAAGAAAAATCATAAACTGCCTTTGATTTTTCATATTCATAAAACCAGGGGAGCAATGTGGCAGCCTGAGAGAGCGCCCATCAATAAAGCACAAGCGGAATATCAATATTTAGCTCCATGGAAATTTATAACAAGCCGGACGCCGTTAGTAACGTAGCACTCGGTAATTGGCACCGTATTTGATGTCGACCTGTAGAAACATTTACCACCCTCAAAGCCCATCACGCTCCCAGCGTATTTATTTCCACAAACACGAGGAGGGCACGAGCCCATACGAAGGAGCAGATCTACGAGACCTCCAAGACTCCCATGTCTGCAGCAGCTTGGCCTTAATTCCCTTACATGGTGCATGGGGAAATCTTAAGACTAGTTTTAAAGATGCTTCATCCCTGGTGATGCCACGAATGTGGATTAAAAGGCAGCGCCGGTTCAACCCCGCAGAGCTTTATTATTTATTTATTTATTTTTAATCATTTCAATCATTTTTGTGCTTTCTGACCTCCTCCTCAGGAGGTTTCCAGGTGTTTAACGTTGCCTACTCGCCGCATTCCACCCTGGAAGTGATTCCCTCCGCTACGGATTGGGAAGACGTCTCCACAACCGCGTCAGGCTGGAGACAAGGGGAAGACATCGAGGCCGAAAAACCCGCAACGAGGAAGCTTTTTCCTCCGGCGTCGGCGCCCGCCACCTCTTAGGGAGCGCAAGGGGATGACGGATTACCGAATCCCGAGATTAATTGCTCTCCAAAGCGAGCCGGTCGTGTTGGGTACCCGCCGTCAGCAGAGTCCATCAATCTCAGCGGCGCGGGGCTGCCGCCGGCCGCGCGCTCCCCCCGCGGCGCCGAGTTCATTTCCACTCCATTACTCCGCGAGGCACCGAGCGTCTTACTTACTGGGTGAGCTCTTGCCGAAGGTGCCGTGCTGTTCTGGGCACTTCCGTGCTCGGACACCTCAGATACACGGCGTCAGCGGCGGCTCCCAATGGAAAGAGAGCCCGAAAACAGAGCCGTTTGTTGGAAAATTGTGTCTCGGGAATCAACAGGGATCAACAGTGCAAGACTTCCCAGCAGCAACGTTACGGCCAGACAAATAAAGCAGGGAGTGAAAAAAAATCATATTAAATCCCCCCAAAATATCCGCAAGACATCCAGGGACCCAGGTTAATGTTGCCCTGGTTTACTTAGAGGAATTAAGGTGCAAATATTGATATTTTGGGGGTGATTGCAGAGCAGATCTCATAAAAAGGAGTAACTGCCGGCACTCTGCTCACCCACAAAGTTGCTAAAAATCATGGAATATTTTAGGCACAAACACAACTATTTGTCACCTTAATCCAAGGCGACGCAGCTGGGCTTGGCTGGAGGGGAACGATGGGCAAAGACACATGGATAAGCTGGTAGGATCAAACTTTTAGGTTAAGTCCTTGTCCTTTGCCACATGGGGACTGTCACGGGGGTCTTTAAACAAGAAAGAGGTCAGCAGGGTTTGGGGCTGAGGGACTGGGAAGGATTCGAATTAGGGGAGGTGCAAGAAAAAGGAGACAAATGCAGAGGAGCGGCTCAGTTGGCAAAAGTTGCCCGCTTTGGGTCACTCTCTGCTCAATTTACCTGCTTCCAGGGGGAAAAAACCTAAAGAACAGCAGTGAAAATTCCTTTTCTCGGGCCGCACAAAAATATAGGCGCTGTTGGGGCCGTACAACGGCAGCCACATCGTGCCCCCTAGAGGGAACTGCCGCGAGAGAGAGGCCGCGCGGCACGGTGGAAAACGGGTGGAAAACGCTGGGTTTTGGCTTCCAGAGTGGAAAACAGGAAAATCTAGGCATGAAAATAGAGATCTTTAGGGAATATTTTGGCATACAGAGTCTAAAGAATGTGTGGGGGGGGAAGATTTGTGTCCCTAGGCAGGGGAATAAGACATGAAGACACCTCTAGATCTCTCCAGAGCACCTGTTCTGATGACAAAGCTCTTTCCAAGGTGGGGCATCCGCAGAAGTTGGACGCAGGCAGTCGAAGCCAAGATGCCTGGATGCTCTTCCCACCATCCCTTCTCAAGCCCGGTCACATACGGAAGCGCCCTGCAAAGCCCTAACTTCCAGGGTGACGAAACGTGATGGAAACAACATCTTCTGAATGCAAAGCAAGGACTGAAAGACTGTTCTTCAGCACTGGGCTGCACATCACACCTCCTACAACTAACTACCCTTCACAGCTACACGGATGGGCAAGATGGGGGGTGAGGACACCGAGAGGCACCTCCGTCAAGCAGCAACACACACAATACTTGGGATGAGACCCTCGAAGCAAAAATTCCCACGGGAGATCAGCCCTCAAATCCATTTTTCCACCTCGAGCACCAAGTCCCAAAGTGCCAAGTCCCAAAGCACTGAGCCCAGAGGCTTTTCAATTTAATTCGAATCCAACTCTCAGGTGCCAATTCCATCAATTTTAGGTGTCCAAAGCACCCCTTAAAATGGGATGGGCACCTGTGAGTGGCGAGAGCAGCTCCCCAGAGCTGCGGCGAGGAGGCCGACGTGCCCGGTGAGTCGCATGCCAGGCTGCAGGCTCCCGTGGGGCCTCCAGAAACGCGAGAGCTGCCTCAAGCCAAGTAAAGATTGCCCTTGTGCACCAGAATAACCCCATGGTTAATGTTTCTCTTTGGGCCCTGTTCCCGAGCTCCCGGCTCGCTCCGCTGCTGCTCTCTCCTGTGCGGCGTCGCGGAGCGGGACGCGGATAGGGTTACGGCGCAGAAGCAGCCTATGAGCAACGCTGCGCTCGCAGCTGGCCCTCCCGAGCCCTCTCCCAGGCGGTTATTTGGCAATTTTCATCACTTATGGGAAGCACTTGCCATTATATATGGACCCGAGGGATGGAGAAAGAAAGAGGCAGGAAGGACACGGCCCGAGCAGGTGCTTTCGCTGCGGATTTTCGCTGCAGATCTTTGCTGAGCTCTCTGCACAACTCCCAAGTTTCCAGGAGGAAAAATCTCCCGGCTCTACGTCATCCAAAATACAAGTGGATAGAGCAGCCTGGGCCGTTCCTTGATGGTTTTCTACTGTCAGATCCAGCACGAGATTCAACCGATCCAAGATAGGCAGGAAAGTGGTGGCCCTGACGGCCGATCTCCCTGTCGAGCATGGAAGACGCATGCGAGAATACAAAGTTCATCCCAAAAAGAGCGCAGTGTCTGACGCTCTTTGGATTTCTTCATTCCTCAGAGGATGTAAACTAAGGAAAACATCACCCATCAACACAGAAAAACACAGAAACGGGAAAATATAGAGATCAGGCAGCAGGTCTACCCTCTGGCAGGGTTGCAACACCCTCCCAAATCCACCATAACTGCTTGCATCCTGTAACTTCACAGGTTATAACCACAAAGTCCTCCCCACACACACTTGAGAATCCACCAAACCAGCCTCTGTTTCCACATCTCTGCTCCGCGTTGCGATAGAATCCAAGAAAATTGAAGGGGAGCAAGATATGCCGACAATACAACTTGAGTAGTTGGGATGTGCCGGCCACCCAAGCACCACCAGAAGAAACATGGATGAGGGGACCAAAATGTTGGTGTATTCTTCACTGCCCTCGTTTTTCCTCTCATAAAGGACAAAGAGGCAGAAGCTTCCAGGTGAAGATCAAAGAGAGATGCGCCCATGAGGACCATCAGGAATGGACAGAGCTTGTGTTCCCAGCCAGAGCTCACCCACGTCATCTCTTCCATGTCCCTGACTACACCAAGTGGGTCCAAACTGCACAACTTGGACCTTGCTTCAGGAAGCATCTGGAATCAGCCCTGGGAAGCAAAGCAACGAAACCCCAGGGATGTCGTTGCTGTGATTTAAACCCTGAGTAAAGGCCCAGATTAGTAATGGCAGGTTTCAAGGGACCTCAAAATTGAGCTCTCAAGGGACCTTGCAGAGCCAAAGCAAGATCCGCTTGGATTCAATTTGTCATGCACTAAAAATTCCCAATAAAAACCTACAAACCAAACTTCACCCACGTGCAGAGGCAAGGAGCGTCCTGTCTGGGAATTACTCCAAGGTGCTCAAAGCCACTGCCATAGGGATTGCATCCAGGACGCCCAGGCTTCATCTCCATGTACTGACCATGTTGCTGAAAAAGTGACTAAGCTCAACCTTAAGCCTAAGCAGAAGTTGAAGCCAAGAGCAGTGGACCAAAACACCCTAAAATTGGGCGCAGAACAACTTGTCCAAGATCCCGCCAGGATTTCAGGAGGAGTAGATCCTTGTGTTTAAGTCCCAGAACAGGTTTCCTTGTTGCTCCTTTTTACCAGCAAAAATAATACTTGTCACTAACAACACATCAGGGTCAACAGCAAGAGAAGATGCTCCTTCCACCCAGCTCTACCTCTGCTTCTACTCTGCGTAAAATTCCCTTGAGATCCCACCAAAAATAAGACCTGAGAAACAAGATCTACTGTTCTCCACCAAGAGCAAAGATCCAGTACAGGAGAGACGTGGAGCTTCTAGTGAGGGTCCAGCGGAGGGCAACCAAGATGATTAAGGGACTGGAACATCTCTCATATGAGGAAAATGAGTGAGTTGGGCCTGTTTCCTTTGGAGAAGAGAAGGCTGAGAGAGGATCTGACTAATATATACAAGTACATGAAGTGGGGATGTAGGGAGGATGGGGTCAAGCTCTTCTCAGTGGTGGCCAGTGACAGGAGAAGGGGCAATGAGTGTAAATTGAAACAAGAAGTTCCATCTCCATATGAGGAATAACTACTTTACTGTGAGGGTGACAAAGCCCTGGAACAGGCAGCCCAGGGAGGTTGTGGAGTCTCCTTCTCTGGAGGTCTTCAAAACCCATCTGGATGCCGCCCTGTGCCACATGCTCTACGCGTCCCTGCTGGAGCAGGGCGATTGGACTAGATGATCTCTAGAGGTCCCTTCCACCCTTAACCATTCTGTGATCCCATCACGGCAGCCGGGGTCCTGTCCCATCCCAGCACTCAGCACCAAACGCCACCAAACCAAGAGTCAGGGAAAGCAGAGAGACCTGCACAAGCGGGACCACATCCACCAACAAGAAAACGCAACGGATATAATTGGGACAGGCTATTTTGGGAGGGATGAGGACATGACCTGGTTTTGCCCTTCAGCCAGGTAGAAGGAGACACCCCAGGGAGCAACTCTGGAGCATCTCTAGGTGCTTTGCTTTCCAATTCACATGAATCCGCCTTCTCCTCTTTCCCTGGGGTGAGAACATGGGCCCGTTTTGGAGCGCTGACAGCATCGTTCTCCTGCCGCTCTCAAACCAGAGCTGGTATTAAGGACATTTTTGCAGCCCATTCTGGAGGCCAGCACTATAATTCAGATGAAGGGTGGAAGCCACGTTGAGGCACTGAGTGATTTAAAGCAAAATTCCCTCCCACCCACAGTCCCGGGCACAGGGGCCACCTGTTAGCGTCCAGAGCATGAGAAAATACCCTGGAATGAGCAGAATCCCGGGCCGGGCAGCTCCGCTCCACCAACTGCCGTAAGCAAGAACCCGCTAACGGCTCCTCACTTGCTCCAGGGATTATGTCATTGCTCAAATTGTATCCCCAAGGAATGGGGTCACCGCATTCCCGAGGAACGTGCTGCAAGCCGCCCGGCGCAGCCAGCGAGTCCGGCACAGTCGCGGGCCGAGCCCTGGGGGACCCCAAGGAAGATGCCCTCCTTCCCGGGCTTTGGCCACCCTGTGTTGAGGGTGCCAAGCGGAGGTCGGTGCAACCTGAGCCGCGTTCGCCGCGCTCCCAGCACAGAGCTTTTCTCCATTAACTGACTCGTGTGGATTGTCGCATCCGGCACCGGCAAAACGCAGCTGGAAGCGGCTCGGTGCCTGCTCGGAGCAGCCCCGTGCACGCAAAGTCAAAGCTCCTGTCAAAGGTGACTATCTGGGCTATAAAGTCAAATCCTTGGAAAATGAGGAGTCCTCAGAGCAACAGGAAACTTCGGCTTGCAACTGGAAAGACAAATGGGAAGGAAAACAAGAGGGAAAAGAAAAATGTAGAGAGATGAAAGTGGCTGGCATATAGAACAAGCTGGCCCAAATTCTGAGCAGAAAATTACATAACTCATGATTTATGACTGCTCTGGCTATAATTACCAAAAAGAATAAATAAGTTGGGGGTCACATAATATCTCATCAACAGGCGGGGTAGTGCGGTTCCCTTTGGCATTCCGGGGGTTTCCACATCTCCAGGAATTCATCGAGCAGCGGATAACTGAGTAACTCAAACAATAAATTAACGCTTCTCTGCCTTATAAGAAACGGTTTTGCAAAGGACCAGGGTATCCCGAGGATGAAAGACTAAACCTCGGGTCCATCCAATGTTTCCTGCAGCTCCTGCACTCCATCCACAGCCCTACAAGACCCTTAGGTCTTCTCCAAGTCCCACGTTAACACATGACCTGCTCTGGGCCCAATCTTGCTCATAACCCATCCTCTCTGGGCCCAATTCCTTCCTGCAGCCCTTGGAAATGTGGGATATCTCCCAGTTTCCTTTCTCACCTTCAGTACCTCTCAGGTTCCTATAATCTCTTCAATAAAGAACAGGATTATTTCTCTGTTTATCCTCAGTCTTTGGGCTCAAAGAAGTCCCTGATGGGGCCAAAGAAGTCCTTGATTGGGCCCTATCCCTGGAGCCTCCAAACTATCCCAACCAGTTTCCAGGCAGGTTGGAGGGCATCCAACCAGCACCTCCAAACCACTCCTCAGGAACACATCTGGGCTCACACTTTACTTCATTTCTTTCTTTCCAAGCCAAACACAACATATGGGCACTCCTCCTCATGCAGAGGAGTGAGGTCAGCTTGTTCTCCAAGTTGACTCAACAGTCCATAGTTCCCAGAGGGCCTTTTTTGTCTAAGAAATCTCACCAACTGCAGCACCACCTGCTTCCATAGCTCCATCCTGTATTGCCACCTGCACAGCAGCAGGAGGCAACGTCCACGGACTCTCCGGATGCAGTCATGGAATGGTGGCCACTGTCAAGTGCTTTGCTCTGCGTCCTCCATGCCTGGTTTTCTCATTTTTAATGCTTTAACCTTCACCCTTTCCCCATTTCCAATTTATTGTCTCCAAAACCCTTTAGTTTTCTCCCCGTTTTCTTATTCTTTAACTCCCCAACACTCCCCCTCAGAAAGGACTTGTAGCTTTTGTTGATATGGGCTAAGGTCTGACCCTACAGAGATACAGACCAGCAGAACCAACTTCAAGAGCAGACTTCAAGGAAGGTCAAGAACAGGGTGAACACAAAATGCTTCCTAATGCACCCTGCCTTCAGCCCAGGGGACTTTCTGAGCCTGACGCACATTCAACGAGCAGTAACCTCAGTAGATGCGTCCCTTCCAAGCACTCAGCTGGGTTCCAATCATGCTAATGTCCGCATTTACCATATTGCCCTGCGTTAGACCTGCTAGGTGGACAAGGGATGTCCCATGCTCTGGCTATGCCTATGCTGGAGGCACAGTAGTCAACCAGGCATGAGCCACCTCTTGAATTCCCATCAGGAGAAGAGGTTACAAACACAAAATGGTTGAGGTTGGAGGGCACTTCTGGAGACCATCTGCTCCAACACCCCTTGCTCAAGCAAGGTCCCCTAGAGCATGTTGCCCAGGATTGTCAAGACGGTTTCTGAACATCTCCAGTGATGGAGACTCCACAATCTCTCCACACAACCTGCCCAGTGCTCTGTCACCCTCTGCTTTTCCACAGCTCTCTGCACTCCCAAGGTGCTTATCAGGCTGCTTCTCTGTACCCAACAGATTTCCAGGAATCTTTAACAAATGGCCTCGCAACCTCTGCCCATCTGTTGATACTGTCTGAGATTGGCCAAGTACAAAAATCAGCAGGGAACGTTAAGCTCTTTAGCAGACAGAGCTGCAGCCCCAACACATGCCCACAGCCTCGTGCTTATTCCTATTTAAGATGCACACACTACGGCGGCGATAAAACCCCAAGCTCTCCCCAAAAGCAGCTGCAGATGATTTAGGAGATGAAGACCACGGGGACACCATCATGTTCTGACTTAGCTTTAGTGCTTGCAGGAAGCTCCTGCTGTCAGTGTCCCTGTTGACTCTTCACCACCCTCGTCTCTCTCACACCATTTACTCCCACGCGCCCACTCACGTGAGCACCCCTTAATCGGCATCAGTCAATTTAAGCCCTGTCAACCACAATGGTTTAAATACCAGATCTCTGATAAGCCAGCTCATTTTGACTGAAAAGGGTCAGCAGGTATCGACGGGACCAATTCCTGTGAGCTCTGTTTATCCCAGGGTCAAAATGACCCTAGATTTTTCTGTAGGTTTGCTTATAATCTGTTTATATCCACATGAAGGTGTTGGGTCTCCTGAACATACCTGAGCTATGTTTAAACTGCAAGAAAGTCCACGGCCAACAAGCAACTGTGACGGATCCGAGCACAGTTCCCAGCTGTGGGCATGTTGCCGAAACGGAGGAAAACATGTTAGTCAAAAACTTGCTCGTGGGGTCAGTGTAAATAGTTTCCCCTGTATCTTGTGGGAGCTCAGAGCTTGCATGATCAGCTAAAGCATCGACTCCATCAAGCATAGGATGGGCCAGCCTGGGCGGTAAAAAGTCCTTGCCATGGCACTAATCACTCTCTGCAAGATTAACCACGTCAACACGAAGCACCTATCCAGGAAAATAATTGTTCCCAGGCCCTGGGAACTGTATTGCTTCTAAATGCCAACGTCGGGACTCACTTTGTTCTTTTGACAACATGTTACAGACCCAGGGGTCCTTAACTACCTCTGCCCTGGCCCAGACTAGTCTTAAAGCGAGGTAATGTATTTTCAACATATAGGTTGGCTTTGGACTTCCCAACACCATCCCAGGGCGCTCTCAGCACTTCCAACCTCTGGAAAGCGAAGCTCCAGGCAACTCCTGCAGCAGGAGGCGGTTTTATTTGGATGCTGGAGGTTCAAGGACTATGTCTTAGGTCACATAAGTCTCAGCTCTGCACCTTGGGGCTCCTTTCAGCTTTGTGGTGGGAAGCTGGGTCTTGCACACCCTGTGGTCTCTCTCCTTGTCCCCTTCTCCAAGGGGACAAGGGAAGAGCAGCACCCCAGGGGCAGAAAACCCCGCTTACTCTTTTCCCAGAAAACAGTCTTATCTCTTTCAAATTATCAGCATTGAGTACTAGGGCTTATCCCCTTCCTCCATGGCATGATCATGAGGGCTAAGTGAGAATAACTAAATGAGAATAACTGAGTGTGTGTTAACAGTGGAGCTCTCCGGCTCCTCGTGTCCTCTAGTAGGGGCTCTTTTCTCCTTCTCCTGTTATTCAGGCAATTGAAAATCCCGCTTCCATCCTGGAAAATTAGGTTGAAAACATCCTAAAAATTAATTGCAACACCACCAGGCAGGAGCTGCTAAGAGTCCCCTGCTGCAGCCGTCAGGGCTGCCTCAAACTCAGCCACTTATTTCTAATCAACTCTAAATATATTTGAAGGACATTCCCCGGGTCTTGCAGGGATGCTGGGCACTCAAACAGCAAAGCGGACCTCAGAAGTGCACCAGAATTAGAGGGAAGAAAATGTTGGGGTGTTTCTCTTGTCCCCAAGCTCGGTTTAATCCCCAGCTGGTTGGCAGAGCTGTAAGAAACAAGAATAGTCCCTAAAAATCTCTTGCTATTCCTCTAATATCTTATCTGACTCTTAAATAACCTCCTGCAATTGCAGGGCACCTCGAAGCAAGCTGCAGATGCCGGAGCAGAAGCCCGGCGACAAGACTATGATTAATGCTACTTTCCAAAGGGTGGAAAAATTAAAGCGCCGAGATTAAACAACTCGGCCGAAGTCACAGAACCATGAGGGAATTCTGCTCCTCCGGGTGAACGCCCTGTCTGAGAATAAGAGATGATTCCTCCTCCAGCATCCTTCTTTCTAGGCATTTTGAGGCTCATTAGCTCGCCGCTGCAGCGCACCTTGGTGCATTTGGAGAAGCGCTGCTTGATGGCGTTGAAGAATAAAAGCTGATGCGGTCACCGAGAGGGACGGGGGCTCCAAGGCGCCGAGGTTCCTCCCCGACGGATCTGGCGGGTCCCCAGCAGATTGTCCGGCAGCGAGAAGGAGCCAGACTCGGATCGATGCCAATCGGGTTAGGGTAGGTAATCTGACGAGCGAGCCACCAAATGCCCCTCAGCACTAATCCCTGCTAATCCCCCTAACTTCATCCCTCCCTATCCTCCCGCCAACTTTTGGGGGAGCTGCTTTAGGATGGATGCAGACGGTTGACCGGCATAGAACTGAAAGTAAGATGTCCCCAACATAGTGTCTTGAAATCACTTAAGTGTCTTTTAAAGAAGGATTACGTATCCATGTGGAAAGGAGGACATATATAAGTGGCTGTCCCTTGTGACGGGGAGACAAGGGACAACATCCCACCAGCACAGCTACATTACTGGAGAACCCTCCCTTTGAATCAACTTCTCCCACCGCAGGCTACTGGAGAGCCTGGAAAACTTGCAAAGAGTCAGCAAATAAAAAGCAACCTGAGTAAAACTGAAAAAGAAATCAAGTGGCACATGTTTAAATTTCCAAATTGCGGCCAGCTGCTTTGCCTGGGTCTCAGGACAGAGTGTGGGATCCCAGAAAATAAAGCAGATTAGCCAGAAGAACCTCTTTTCTGTCCTAATGAAGGAGTACAGTGGCAACTTCTGCACCGAGTTGGTGATGACCTCTTCCCATCTAGACAGACACTGGATGTCCCAGCTGTTTTACTAGCTGAGTTTGGCACCAGTCACAACTACTGCAAAAAAATCTAGTGAGCTGCACTGGGATTTGGGAAAATTTTATAAGCAAAACAAGTACATTGTCTGTGTTAAAATCATGGTAATGTTGGTGGGTCCTCTGGAGGACTCACCCAACTCCCCAACTCAACCTTCTGCTCAAAGCAGAAGCCTTAATCAAGACAGCTGCAGCTTCACGCAGCCAAATCTGAAAAGTCTCCAAGGACAGAGACCTCAGGGCCTCTCCAGACAGGCCCAGGTCCCTCAGTCTCTCCTTGCAGACCTCATCCCAAAATGGCCCGCAATGGGGCCAGCTTCTTCATACCCTTCTTGAGCTGCGATGCCCAAAAGTGGAGGCAGGACATCAGCGTGACCGCACCAGAGGGACAACCACTCTGACTCTGCTGGCTGGCTTTCTCTTAATGACACCCTGTCCAAGATTTGCTTTATCTGTAAGCAGAGAACACTTTGGGCGCTTCCAGCTTGGCATCCTACACCGCCGCAGGTCTTTTTTAGCAAAGCTGCTACTCAACCGGTTGCTTCCCGGGACGCCGTGTCAGGTGCACACTATACTAAGCCTCTGGAGGACACCAGGACTTCGGTGTTTATAGGTTTCCTAAGCTCACTTTCAGAGTATCAAGTTTTGGGGGATCTGGTGTCCTCTGCAAACATCCCATCCCTCAGGAAACACAGAGGAACTTGTCCATGTACAAGCCCGTAGAGTTCCACCACCCTGAGGAAGTTGGCACCTTTCTACAAAAGGGAATACTCGGGACACTGGAGGAAGACGATGGCCACTTTCCAAGTGTGGAAGGTGGCACCACAAGGCAGCACATGCTGCCCTGCAGCTCCCTACATTTCATAGCACCAAAGTGCTCACTCTTCCCCATACACCTCCTCGGAGCAAGCATACCAACTCAATTACCAGTAGCCAAACATCAGATATGATTTAAATATTGATATTCAATCATATCTCAATTGTATCAGCCCCAATCATCCTTCCTAATTTGTGTTTCTTTTTTCCATCTCTCCGTCATCTCCCTCCTCTTTGCAATAAGGACAAGCAGGCAGGAAAATGCCCTGAGACAGTCGGCTCCTCTGCGAGGTGGCCGCTCTTGAGCAAAGCGTTTCATGCCACAGCACAGAGTTTTTATTTTATTTTAAGCGCATTATGAAAGCGTGCTAAAAGGGCAAAACGTTTTACGAGCTGAGCGGAGCCCTCCTCTTGTCTCGTGATTTTCTACTTACCCTTTACAAAGCATGACATTAAGAAAACAATCTGACCGCCTAGAAATTATTTACATGACAACAAGTCTTGCTGTTCCATAGCTGAAAGATTTATAATTCAATTTTCCATGAGTGGAATTGGTCTTTAGTTTGATCCCCAACTCAAAATTTGAATAAGACCAGTCAATCTGTCAGATTAACAGGATATTATAGCAGACAGTTCACCAAATTCCCCTGCTCTTTTTCCCTGCCAGTACTACAGTCTCGTTACTCTAACTGAAGCTCGTTACTCTAACTGAAGCATATGAGCCCCCAAAATAGGAGAAAATGGAAAAAAGACTAGGGTTTAAAACATATATTGTGTGAAACGTATTAAGTTTAAGCTTGAATGATAAAACATCACCATCGACTACTTCCTCTCACTTTGCAGAATCTCCCAGGTCATTTCTCCTCTCAAGAGCATCTCATCCTCCAAGGAATCACGGTGAAAAGCCTGGCTTTTCAGGTCAGGAAAGCTTGGCTCCAAAGCCAATGCTGGGACTTAGCCCCACTGACAGCTTGCAGCTGGATTTCCCTTTTTGCTGCTATTTAGACTGCCCAGACTTAAGAGAGACTGGGCATTAACCCTGTGACTATGGAAGTAACATGGAAACGTTAGCATGCCAGAAAAACAAAAAAAATCCATATTTTTTATAAATATATATACACAGCTGCCATACTGAAAGTAAATACTAGAGATGATTAAGACAAAAGAGATCCAAACTTTTTCTTTCAAGCATTGATTATTCTGGAATAATTAATTAGCAGAGCTAAAACAATACATAAAATTGCCAGCCTCTGACTCCTCTGATAATTTATGCAAGATTAAAGTATCGCTGCGGTTGCCTTTTCTGTTGCCTAATTCAGCATTTTCTTTTTTCCTTATGGAAGCAAGACTCTAGATTTAACTGCTCTAATGCCCTTTTACAGTGTTTGGGGTAGTAAAACCTAACAGCAGCCACCACGCGCCAGCAAAGAGATGACAGATCACGGAAGCTCACAGAAGGGGAGCACCGTAAAACGCCCCAGTTAATGTTGAGACAGCAGAGTAAATCTTACTTCAAAAAGAATAAAGCACATGGACACACACAGATGCACAAAGGTAGCCTCCAACAAATTCATTTCATCCCATCAAATCCCCCTTTGATTCTTCTCCCTGATAACAGACGCTTCCACACAAAGTACCTTGTTGAGGAGGAAACCGTTTTGGAGGCGTCGGTGCTAGATTAGGAAAATATCATTTGGGTGAGAAGTTGAGTTCTCTTTCAAAAAGCTCCTTTGAAAAGCGAGAGTTGATTCTCCTCCTTCCAAAGCACTACTTAAATCTATCCCGAATATCAGGACCTCCAACTCGAGCGCATTATTCTCCTCCCAACACGAAGGCAACGAGAGGCTACGGAGAACGTTTTGCAAAGCCCAACGTCAAGGCGGCCACGCTCCACGTTGCTCCTTCCCGTCACGGTTTCTTTAGCTGGATCTTCCCTTACGTCTCCATAAAATACAGATCCTGTTCTCCTGCAACCAGAAGCACCGTTGGTTATGCCGCAGCATTTTGCCTTTTGGAGCATTTACCGAGAAACGTTATGGTTGTAAGAGATCTTCAAGACAAAGTCCAACCATAAAACCATGGCCACCCTGCCTGCTAAACCATGTCCACAAGTGCCTCATCTACACATTTCTTGAACACTGCCAGGGATGGTGACTCCATCACTTCCCCAGGCAGCCTGTTCCAAGGCTTCACCACTCTTTCCATGTAGAAATTTTTCCCAATGTCCAACCTAAACCTCCCCTGGTGCAACTCAAGACCAACTTGGCAACTACTGAGGATTTCAAAGAGCTCTTTGCTTCTTACACAAGCTAGTCTAGGCTAGACATGGAGTGCAAACACAGATCAGCTCCTTTTACTTCATTTCTAGGAGGGTCCCCTAAAAAAAACAAAGCCAGAGCCACAGGTCACGTCTACCCCGTGGACTGAAAAGGGACACGAGCTCTTCAATTCTCATCATTCAACTGGAGGCTGAGCTGCCCCAGGCCATCGCGGAAGGAGCAAGCAACAAGTTCAGCGCCAGCTCCAAGCTATCCCTGTGCCCTTTTCCACCGGAGAGCCCCCAGGGCAGGCTTAGGAGCTAATAACACATGGAGTCAGGCTGGAGAACAGATCCTGCCCTACGTTTCCATGGCCTGGATGATACACCATCACATCAGCCTTCCTCAATACCACCCAAAACAACCCCCGGCGCAGCCTGAAATCGAAAACCACCCACCTACTGAGGCATTCTAGGTTGAAAAAGCTCCTCAAACTCCACTCGCCCCGTGGGCGACAGTAAAATTCCCAAAGGCAATGGAAGCAACACGCGCTTCCCAGCCCTTGGATAAAAAGCAGAAAGCCAAAATAACCAGAAGTGCTGAGAAAGAGCAGTTTTGTGCAACTCAGGAGACGCTCTCGCCTCCACAAAGGCCTTACCCCAGGTGCACTTTGCATCTGTTCCATAGCCCGAGGGGAAAACTGCTCATTTAGAGCATTTTGTAGAGCACCAAGCCCAGGGCAAGTGAGCAAGCGGGCAGCCCCTTGAGCAAAGGACTCCTAACTCAGTTCGGCAGCAGCGCCCAGGCCAGCTAAACAGGCTCCCGAGTTTTCCTAGGGGGGAAAAAAAAAGAGATCAAATGGGAAATGTTTGCAAAAGAGGGGAAAAAACACCCAGACGATGAGCTAGAAGTTCAATTTCCATCACTCATGAATATCCCATGGTCTGTGATGCATCCTTTAAACGTACTAGAGATCAGTTCATCTGCCCGGGTAATTTTCACCTGCAAGATTTTTAGAGAATTGCCTTTTTTTTTTTGTCATTTGGGCTGTTTGGGTTTTTTGGGGGAATTTTGGTTTTTTTTTTTTCTTTTTGTAATTCTGGCTATGCCGCTGGTAACAGGCCACAAAGCATTATTTGTGCCCTCCTGTAGCATGCTTGGACCTTTGAGACCCATATAGTGACCAGCAAGGCTCTTCCTCAGGCCTAGACTCCCTTCTAGTGCCAAACAGCAAATTATCCTGAAGAAAAAAAATATATATATGACATACATATAAAATATATATGTATAATATATATGCAATTGTTTAAAATATAGTATTAAATATATTACTATATTTTAAACAATTGCATATATATTATACATTATATATATTATATATATATTATACATTATATATATTTTATATATATACAATATATATGTTATATATTATATATATATATTATACATTATATATATTATATATATTATATGTATATATAAATATATACATATAATATAGTATTAAATATATTACTATATTATATGTATATATTTATATATATATAAATTTTATATTTCATATAATATATATTTTTATATATGTATATATATTTATATGTGTGTGTGTATATATATATTTATATATATAAAACAAACAACAGCAAGGCGAGATGTGCTGCTAGAAAGCCCCGGTGACCAAAATCGTGACTCCACTCGGAGCACAGACGTGTTATTTGGAGCGAGGAGCTGCAGCCAGGACACGAGCCCGGGCGGCCGCCCGCGCCGTTCGTGCCATTGATCGAGACCTACTGCTCTGTTTTCGTTTGTTTTTGCTCGGGTGAAGAGGAGCTGCTATTTTTGCCCCGTGCCCCGCAGCCCCTGAAAGGTTTGATACCTTAGAAAAGCCCTCCTGCTGCTCTGGCCTTTGGTATTTTCGACTCGAGAGGATGTCATACGTCTGCAAAGCCAAGTATTTTTGCTAGTAGCGTATAAATATATTATTCCCTAGTCCTCCTGGCTCCTGACAGTTTCCCAGCCGGATGGGAGCCGGTGCTGGACACAGGGGACAGGTGAGACTCCAAAATGAGCACGCCAAGGTCCCAAAAGGCGATTTCTGACGTGAAATGGAGTGTGAGGTTCAGATCCAGCAGCAAAGGAAGAAGGACAGACACGGTGTTTGAGAGCAATCGAAAGCAGCTCTCCCTAAAGAGCAATTTGCTCTTACAGGTGACGCTGCTCACTAGAGTCACATCAGCCAGGCCTTTCCTAAAGTACCAAGCCCAAAACTGCTGTAATTGACCCCAGTTTAGCAGGGCAAATGTCTAGCCCACAGGCCTTGCTCTTGTGCACGCTCCAGGGTTTGAGAACCCGCTGCCACTTTCGGCTCACATCCTCAAAACGCTTCAGCCTGGATGTCACCCTAGTCACAAAGCCTGGTTTACCTGGTCCCCACATGCAAAGGCAGCTCCCACGGGGACACCACCCCCTCCACCAGCACCTCCTCCAGCAAAGAGGGAAGAGGGAATATTTCTAAGAGAGGCCTCGGAAACCAGACTCCCCATTGCTGGCCGCCTCCAGCTCCTCTCGCAGCGTGGGGACGAGGCACCTGTAAATGCCACGGCGAAGGCAGAAACCCAAAACCGTTACTTACGAACGGCAACGTAACGGGCGCTGGGAGGAAGCCAAGTATGTGAACTTTCCCCGATTCCCGCGCGGGGCCGCTCGGGCGGCCGCGCTCCCGAGGCCGAGCCGGGCCAAGGAGGAGCCATCGGACAGCACAGGGATTTACAGGCAAGGTCACGGTGTGTACGGCCGGCTCGGATGAGCTCCTTGGCAAGGAGGGAGCTGCTTGGGAAAGCTAGAGCTGGAGCAGGGAACAGGAGGGCCCGACCTCCGGATCCTCCTAAGGCAGTGGAGACGTCGCAGCGGCTCCGTTGGATCCCACCGCATGGATAGGGGCGATGCTTTGTACAATTCACTGATAGGGGAAAGAAGAGACAAATTAGGCAAGAGATCCCAGAGGAAAAAATAAAAGCACCCAGACGGGGAATCTCCCTGTAAAACACACAGCGGTTGCCCTTCACATTTAAAAATAAATAAAATAATAAATACAAGGAGGTTTAGGGTGTTAAGGAGGAGATTCCAGAGCTGGCACAGGGATACAAACAGCCTGTCTCAATAAAATTAACAGCAGCTGAGCATTCAGATGCCACCCATAACTGAGGCCACACCATTTACGCCCGCCCAGCGAGCCGGGTGTTAGCAATGAAAATCTCCCTTGCCCAGCCTGCGTTAGCCAAGAAATAAGCCAGGATTTGGAGCGTTTTGGGGCACATAACTGCAATTAGGTGGTTGTAAAGACACTCGTGTGGATGACAGCGGGGCTTGCAAATCCTGATGATCTTGCAAATCCTCTCGGGGGAGAAAAAAAAATGCAAGTACAAATAGGATTTCCTCCTATAGAGCGTGTTTACAGAATCCTGTTGCAACGGCTCTGGTGGCAAGAGAGGACAAAGAGGGAGCTGGCAGCAGAACTGGTGCCTTTTCTCAAGCTGGAGCAGGAGGAAAGCGAAGATGGAAGCAAGGAGGGAGGACGTGGGGGAGGACACGAGGGAGTCCCTCAGCAGGGGACAGAAGGGGTGCAAAGGATCTGCTCTCAGCGGGGGCATGGAGGTGACAAGTGTGAGTCCCTGCCATGGGCCAATGAGCCAAATATGGTTTATGTAATAGAGGTGGAATATACGCTATTCCCGTGTAATATATGTGGGATATGAGCTATTCCAGACCAGGAAATGTTCTTTCTACTCCCACTACAATCGAAGGAGACGGTTAAAAGTTCTTCACCTAAAAAGGTGGAGAAACGAGTCGCGATGCCTGGCAGGTCTGGATGAGCACATGCAGCTCCGCGATGTCCCCACGGTGCCCAGGGGACAGCCCCAGGTCCCAGGACCATGCTGCAGAGGCACCAAAAATCCCCCAACACCGGCAAAACGCGCTGTTATTTAAAACACGGATGCAGCGCCGCCGCCGTAAGGGAACGTCCCCGGAGAAAACGCCCGCTCTGCAAACACTCCACTCGCAGCCAGCCGTGTCCGCGCCGAGAGGTCCTGCCTGGAAGGGGACATTAGGGAGGGGAAAAAGAGCCACGACGGAGCCTCTCGCCGGCATCTTTGCAATATTCCGCAAATCCCCCACGGGCGCCGCTGCTGAACGCTGCAGTTTTGAATTCAATTAAAGCGATTATCTGTTGTGCCAAATAAATTGTGTACAGCATCTATCCTGCAGCATTTTACACCTTCGGGCTCATTATTCGCTAACCGTTTCCTCCTGTTTATGCGCTCTCAAATTAAATTGCTGATAATATGCGCCAAAATAAAAAACGAGCGCACCTTGTCCGAAGAAAATTGATTTTCCCTTTTTTTTTTTTTTTTTTTTTTTTTCTCTCTCCTCTCCCCTCCCCTTTCCTCCTTTCTCCCCCTGAACCGGGCGATTGCCAGGTTTTATATACTCTGTTCCTGGCGATCATTAGTAATTCAATTTTCTTTTTATTAGCCCCCTTATCTGCTGAGCAATATAGTGGCAGCGCTGACCTCTTTCGCACGGGTAAATGTTTAAAATCTTTTCCCTGATTAATTTTGCCAGTTAAGGAAAAGAGGAGAAATGGCCCGGCTCTTAGCCATCACAATGAATAAAGCTTAATGTTGATTGTGATGGAATTTCTAATGCCAAGAAAATTGATTGAACGCAGCAATTACACCGCAATAGTAACTCAAGGGAAATGGGATAGTTTTCTCCTGGCCATAGCCTTTTGGTTATTTAAAACAATCCAATTTGCAAGGATAATTATATATTAGTGTTTTATCTGCCACTCGAAATGAACATGGGAGTTTTGATACCGGCCCAGCATTAGCAGGTTATTGCTGCAAATTACTTGATATCTGCTTTCTTTCACATAAAGACGAAATTAGGCCATCAATAACGGGAAAAAGGTGGACAGGGCGCTGGGGAGATGCGAGGGCCAAGAGTGCCCTCTGCAGGGCACCAGGATAACCCCAAAAGGCCCCAAAAAAGGGCCAGGGACGCCGTAATTAAGAGTTTGCTGTGACGACGGGAGCGGAGGAAAGATGCTCTGGGATGCACACTTGTCATCAGGACAACGCGACTGTGACCAACTGTCACCAAGTCGCTCATTGGAGCGGGAGGCCCCTGTTTATCCTTGGCCTCGAGTCATTTGGATGTGTCATTTTTGTGCAAGACCAACAGCTCCAGAATTGGGCTAAAACAGCAGGATTTTGGCCCATTAGGTTTTACTGTGGATAAGAAGGTTTCTCCTTCTCACACCAGATTCCCAATTCGGAGCCAAAGCATCTCGCCTACACAAAAGGCAGGGAAGACATCCTGATCTGTTGCATATATACAGCAATTTATATATACACATCTATATGAAGCTTGGCACTTAGAGACAGGAGCCTGAAGCAAGTGGGTGCAGGCACAAAACAAAGCAGACACCTCAGAGACACTCAGCAAATAGTTCAAACAGAAGAAGTCCAAAAACAACATCAAGTTCTTGACCCCGGCCCAAGTAATTGCTTGTTTTCTGAACAGATTTACACCTTCAAGTTCTCTTTTGCCCTAAAAAGAGTGAAAAGGCCTCCAAATACACCAAGATGTCCTCCGAATGCCGATCATCGGGAGCCTCCAACATGAAACCACATTATGGCTCGATGTCCACAGCTTTTCCACGTCCACGCTTCAAAACAGTTGCCTAACATCTCCAAGTGGGGCTCTGTCTTTGCTCCCACCTTCAGGATGTACCACAGAACCTGTGCCATGTACCCCAGGATGCCTTTAACCGGGCAAGCCCCAACGTGGTGCTTCTCTCCATGTTTCTCCTGCTCCCAAAGGCTCCTAGAAACATCTTGGTCCCTCAGCTACTCCCTGACTCCTGCTCCTCTTGTCCTCCAGGACAAGCATCTGAGTGCAGCCTGAACCTGAGCACAGAACCCACCTTTCTGTCCACACAGTCCTGGGTTCACCCATCACCACAGCTCTCACTGAGCTCACTACCAAGCCTGCATATGTCTAGCCCATTCCAGGGCAAACTAAAACACATCTGCTCACAGAAATGCCCCTGGTAGCAGAGAAACAGTCAGGAGCGACAGATCAGCCTCAAACAAAGGCCCAGCACCAGCCCTGCCAAAATTCACCTGGCACTTTCCAAGCCCTCAAGGCTCCTGTCAACCTTCCGTATATGCCTCACTCTGCAGCAGCCTCCTTTATGTTCAAAGATGCTGGTGTCAGGGGATGGACCCTCTGGCAGGTACTTTGGGACCTCCTGGACCTCCTCCCAAGACCACAGAGGCTGGATAATCAGCAACCCCCAGAATTAGCCCCCTGCACAATATTGGTGTTTAGCACTTAATATTTTAGTAGCAAGGGGATGGCCTGTAGATGTGGCGGGGAAGAAACTGCACAGACTTTAAAGGCTCTACTACAGAAAGCAGGAAAGAAATTTTGAAAGTATTTTATAATTATAGTGGGGAGAAAGATGGGAATTATTTTTAAATCACCGTCTAAAACAGCAGCATCTGGCTGCCTGCTAGCACAACTCACATGCACAAACTCAGGGAAGGAAAGCAGGGCATTTCCTTCTGCTTTGGTCCATCTGCAAACTGCAACACCACTTTTTTTGGAAAAGTTGACTGAAGATTGCAAGATATAAAAGCCCCCTGCAAAAATTCGGGCAAGTTCTCAAAGCAGAGTCTCATTTCCACATCTGTGAGTCAAGCTCTGATCCAAGCACGTCAACATGGACAGCTCTTGACTCCAGGCTTCTTTATCTGCCTTCTGCTGCTTGGATCATGCCGGCAGCACAACCAGGTTGCTGTCCTGTCCAGCTATTTTCAGTCCTTCCTGGTTTAGAATCCAAAACCTTTTCTTTAGAGGAACATTTCCTTCCATCAATCAAAAATACATTCCTAGAAATACCGGGGATTTGGCAGCTGCCAATCAGGCTCCCAGAGGGTAGATTTTAATCCATTTTCCACATTTTTAATTTCTACGAAGCTTTACTTCTGTGGAAAAAAAAATAAAAGGAGATGCTCTGAATACACAACTGTAATTCCCTCAGTTTCAAGTTGAGCTCTACTCTGCCCTGATGAAGCCCTAAAAATAGGAAGGTGGGAAACAGAGCAAGCTCTACAGTCATCCCAGGGCCACAGCAGCTTATGAAGAAAGCTGGAAGCTGCCTGATCCTTGCTCTGACCAGAGGATCCCATTGCAGGGTTGACATCTCCAGGAAGAAACCACCTCCAGAGACATTCCCTAGTGAAAGCCAGGGTTAAGGAGACGGAATTCAGACAGCACGGCCAGAAACAACAGCTCTAGCACTTCTGCTCTGTAAATCCCACCATAGCAAAGCCAGGAGATATTTTCCAAGCCCCAACCAGGAGCTCTGTAGCATAAGAATTTATTCAGTGTCTGGAGATGCACACAGACGAAAGGTCCCCAGGAAGCAGTTATGGGGGTCCAGGTCCTAAAATCACCCCAGAAGGAACAGAGGACATTTCCTGGGAGGCCAAAGGGCTGCATGGCCCCTTCAAACACAGCTGCACCACCCAAGGGGACCTCCTGGAGCCATTCTGTACCAGAGCTGGATCCAGCCACAAGCTGTAACCTGCCACCTCTGGGTTTAGGCATCTCAGAAGAGCAATCACAGCATGGGGACAGCAGATCTTCCCACCATACACACTGCCTTCACGCAGCACACAAACATATCTGGTGCAAACTGTCTGGAGATGCAGCATTCACGACCCTCCAGACACCAAAGTATTTGCTGACATCCTTAAATATAACAGGCTTTGACCCCAGAGCAAGAGAATTGTTGGAACACCAGACCACTGGTGTTACAGCAGAGTTAAATACAACCTTATTCTGTTTCTGCCTCTCCTACACATCTTATTCTGCCTCCCAACACACTAGATGTGAAGTTCTCCCGCCAGCACCTTCTCTATCCCTTTACTCTTCTCTTGGTGCATGTGTTTGAGGAGGGATTTGGTTTTTTCTCCACCTCTCCCCCAAGCCTTTCCCCTTTCCTGAACTACATACAGGCCTTGATTTTTCTTTTCTCAAGACGTAGCAATGCCTGAACCCAGGCTAACACAGCACTACATGTCAAAATACCTATAATTACATGAGCAAACACAGATCAATTTAGGCTCGGAGACACCACTCAGCAGCCTTTATTCCTCCAGCAATTTCAATTTTAACCCAATCTCATATAAAAACTAGACTCCTGCAGACACTGCAGTAGGATTCAGGTGCATTAGGTTGAGCTACAATTGCTGAGGAGCAACTCAGGATCCGCACAGGCTTTTCTCTTGCACAAAGAAATCACCCAGCAATGCACGTTACCACCATCTACAGCATCTTCTTCCTGATATGTCCCTCCTCAAGCATCCTCCCTGCCAAAATTTGTGAGTCGAGCACATTGTTCCTTCCCAAGATTAGGAAGGAGGAAGGGAGGCTTTAGAATGGTCCTATCCAGGAATGTCACACAGTTGTTACTACCTTCCTTGGTGGAGACTGGTGTCCGGGCGGGCGGTAGCCTGCACAGCCGGTGCTTGGTGACGTGCACGAGGCCGCGGGGTGAGGAGCGTTTCGGCGTTGCAGAGGGTTTCCCCCGCGAGGGGGGTTTCTTCCTGACGTGGAAGTGACTTCTCAGAGGTGTGGTAGGAGAGGAGCTGCTCTTCTTATCCGTGGGGGAACTGAAAAGGATCAAGAAACAAGAGGCTAGAGATGGAGAATTAAGTATTTGACTCAACTCCTTCCCTCCTGGTTTCTGCCCATCACATGCAGGGGAGAAGACAGTGTCCATTTGAGAGCTAAGAGGGTGAAAAGAGGAGAAAATTTCCAACTTCTCCAGTCCTCTTGCTCCAAAGTCATTTTCTCAGCGTGACCTACCAGCAGACAGGAGTCCCAAGAAACCAGGACAAGCCAAAGATGAAGAGCTGGGAAACCAGACCAGGAACCAGAGGCCCCATAGTTTCAACACGGGCTCTGTCATTAGCTTGTTGCATCACATGGAATAGTCACAGAGGCCACAACCCTCATTTCTCAAGAGCTTCCCTGCACATTTAAGCCTCCATCCAGCCCTGTTGCTGTCACCCTGCTGAGAACTACAGCACAAAATGCACCTTTCCCACGAGAGCACAGTGCAACTCGCCACGCTGCTGTGGTAATAAAGTCTGGTCCCAATCCCTTATCTGTGTCTGAAGGGAGCACCACCGACACCATCACATCACTTCCAAGAGCAGATTTACGGCCAGGAATCACCTCTTCCCGGCACACACAAGTCCGCAGGATTCATTTACTCTCCCCACCTCCACCCCGGAGCCTGCCAAGTGCTTTATGATGACAGATGATAAAAGATACGGCGATCAGAGGCACTTCTTCCAACGGTCCCCAGTGTAACGAGGAGCTGAGAGTTTGCAAACAAATCAATAAGGAAAGAAAGATATTTCCTCCCCTCTGAATATTAGCACATTATTATGGCTGGGGGGGAGGCTCCTAAGTGCTGTGCTGAAGTCCTCAGGGAGCAGGGATGGGAGATGAGAAGGAAACCCACCTGATGCCTCACAGGGAGCCCACACAGAGCAACGTCATCTTACCTGAAAAGGAAAATATATCCACCCACAGTGTTATAATTGCACTCATTTGTCCACAATTTATGTGCATTTCAGGTTATTCTCTCATTATTAACCATTTTTGTGTTGTTCAACACAGATACCTCGCCTGAAAGGGCTACAAGCATTTAAAAAGGGCACAAAACCTCCCGTTGAAGCCAACAAACATGATATAAAACCAAATACACCAACTCACCACGAGCTTCCTCTTCTCTTGATGATCTTCGTGCGACTCTTCACTTTGTAACCAGAAATGGAGGCATCACCCACGGAGAACTTCTCCCCACCGGCCGCATCACTTGGATGAGATGGCACAGAGAAAGCATGAGGGGCACCAGAGGCCCCAGCCTTTTTTTGGTCCTCAGATTGCCACCTGAACACCGACTTGGACGTGGAGGGGGAAGTCTGCAGGCTGGACGCTTTCCACTTGTATTTGCTGGGGGAGGTCCCAAGTTTGGGCTGCAGCACAGGTTTCTTCAGCTTTGCTCCCAAATCTCCTTTTGGTGGCAGCTTTGCCACTTTGTCCATTCCAGCCGCAAGTTTCCTCGTGCTATCAGAAGCTCGAGGGCTCATCCACTTTTTCACCGGGCGGGAACATTTCCCGCCAGGGTTGGCAACCCACGTGTAGTTGGTTTTCCTGAATTTCGGAGCTTTGCCGGAGCCTGACGTTGAGGCGGCCCTTTGGAGAGCAGGCGCTTTGGGGAGTATGGAAAACCGACTCTTCACTGCGTTCGCCCCCGTTGCCGAAACCGGAGCAGGCCTAGGGTGAGTCTCAGCATTCCCAAGGGGCTTTGGCTCTCGGAGAGCATCTCTGACCTGCTCAGAGATGGACTGTCCAGGAATGGGTGGCTCTGGCTTCTTCCAAACCAAGCGGCGAGCTGGCTGGCGGGCTGGCCCAGCCGGAGGCTGCTGAGGCTCCGACTTGAGCGTTACAGCACTCTCGCTCCCACGGGAGGCAGCGCCCTGGGCCACCTCGCTGGACAGACGCACCGTCCTCAGCACAACAGGCGTGTTGGGGTGTGACAAGCTCACAGGTTGGCTAAAGGAAACAGAGAGCCGCCTCTCACCCTTCTGGCTCACGTATGGAGAGCTTGAGGATTTCGGCAGGTTTTTATTGCTGTCCGGAAGAGCTATCGCCTTTTTTGGCCCGGAAACCTCCCGGTGAGAACTCACTTGAGCAAAAGTTTTAGTGTTTGCAACCAGGCTGGTCCTCTGCGGCAGCTGGATCCCAACCACGATATTCCCGTCCCTGGTCAAGTCCACGTGTCTCTCTGGGGATGCTGCTCGCGGCTCGGGCTCCTGGCTGTCCCCTGGATTTACGAAACCCTGGGAAGTGCCAGCACTTCCGTCGCTGCTACCAGTGACAGGCGGTCGGTTCACAAGCGAGTACTTCTTCCTCCAGGAGTTCCCTTGGCATGGCTGGAAATCCCGAGGGGGTTGTTGGGAATAGGCGGCGGAAAACGCTCCGCGCCGGTTGAACAGGGGCTGCCGGGAGCTCCTCCAGCGCGGCGCAGAAGGCAGCGGCACCGGCGCGTCCCCGTGCACGTTTTTATGGTCATTTATGAGACCTAAAGACAAGGAGAGAGTGTCCGTTAATTGGCCGTTTCCCATCAGGGCATTTACAACGGCAACAGCTTTGCCGTTGCCAGAACCAGCGCTTGAATTATTGCTTTGGGAGCCTAATAAGAAATAAAACGCTGATTTTATTTCCAGAAATGACTTCAGGTTTCCTCGAAGAGGTTTCCATTAATACAGGGCCCCTAATACGTGTAGCCCACCAGGGATGAGAGAGAAGGCAGCAAGGAGGAGGCTCAGGAGGCCACCAAGGTGAGTCCCTAATGAATCATCAGGTTAACACAAACACAGGCATTAGGGAGCTCATTAAGCATCAGCCTTTAGAAAACACTTCAAATAAAAGGGATTAACAAGAACCTTTTCTTTTCTTGAGCCTTGTATTTTAAGGCTTCTGCTGCTTTACTCCTCTCTCCCTACTTTATTTCATAACACACCCCCCAGCCTTGGCTTTTGCCGGGTTGTTCCCTCCAACAAGGTGGTCACCAGCCCCCAGGGACTGTGGGGGCCCCTGTCTTGCCCCTCCAGTGCTGGGGAGCCCTCTGGTCTCTACTCGCTGCCTCTGCCCAGACACCTGGGTGCCTAGGCCTGCCAGGGAGACCTGGGGCAGCTCCTCTTCCCTCTCCTCCTCCCTTGGCATTTTCCTGGCTTGTTGCTCCTCTCCCCCAAGCCGGGGGGCTCCTGGGTCCCCCCACAATCCAAACCTCCCCCCTCAGGACTCCTGGGCCCCCTCACAGCCTGTCCCTGCCCCCACCAGGACTCCTGGGTCCCTCCACAGACTGTCCCCCCCAACCCCTCCCTCTCCCCCACAACTCCT
>NW_020455732.1:4393564-4424001 GCF_003342845.1 Nothoprocta perdicaria
CGTACCCTGCAGCAAGCGGATCTGCCGCCGCAACCGCTCCCGCTCCTCCATGGCGGCGCCGGACCCCACGCCTCAGCCTGCCCCCCCACTCCACCCCGCCCCGTGCGTCATCGCCGCGCGACGCCCGTTGGCCGCTCACGTGAGGCGCGCGCCGTCACGTGGCGCCTCCGTCACCGTGGCAACGGGCGCGGCCTGCGCGGCCCAGCGGAGCCTGCGTGGCCCGACATGGGGAAGGGCTGAACGGGCCGGGCCCGCAGCGCTGCGCTTACCGTGTCAGCCCCTCGCGGGGTGGTTTCCCGGTGGGAAACTGGGGTTCTGCCCCTAAACAGGAGCAGGTCCAAAGAAAAAGCGGTTCCCTTGAGTCTTTCCCACTCTTCGTCCCCTAAAAACATCTTTAAAACCATCTCCCCCTTTAAAACCATTGAAGCACACTTTTAAATCATTTTCTGCCCTCAGTTCTACCCATCGAGCGCATCTCCAGTCCTAAAAGCCTAATTTGGGTGGGTTTCCAGTGTAAAAATAGGAGTATTTATGAAATAAATCCATACAATGAGAGCCAGATCAAGCATGCAATCCATTTGGATATTATCCTATCCTAGGGATTTGTTCTCCAAATAGATTCCTCCCTTCCTAAGGAGCAAGTTAATATTGACATTTTTATTTTATTTTGTTTTGTTTTACATTTTATTTTATTTTATTTTATTTTATTTTATTTTATTTTATTTTATTTTATTTTACTGTGCCCCAAGGCTATGAGGAGATTAAAAAAGAAATCCGTAACAAAATAGTTTCTGAGCTATTCGGAAAATAAAACTGGAGCTGCTGTATCAGCATCCCACTATTTCCTCCCGTGATGGGAACGCTATAAAAATAATTGCCCATCGACCGGGCGTCGTTTCAGGCTGACTTTGCCTCTCAAGGCACAATCATGGAGACCCTGATCCTCGAACGATCCCCCTGCGGGTCCAAGGTTCATCTAGGTGGAAAAGCTGCTGATTCATTTCATTATTAGCCATAAATAGTTAAAAACAGCCTTTTAACCCAATTCAGCAGTGGAATATTGGGCTGTACTGCTCTGTATGTGGGGGAAAAGGAACTGGGAAGGAGGCGGATGAGAATTTGGGTCTGTGGCCTCTCAGGCAGCCCCAGAGTGGCTCCAATAGACCCAGGGTTTCATAATGGTTTTAAACTGGCAGAAATCGGCGCTTCTGACAAAAACGGCTTCCTCCGCTCCCAGCTGCTCGTTGCCTCCCTTGTGCTGGCACAAGCAGTGAGGCGGCTGCAAAATGAGCCAGAACGAGCTGATCTGAATTAAAATTAAGTCAGCGCACATACAGGCACACACAAAGAAAAAGCGGCTTTATTTTTTTTTAAAAAAAAAGGGAAGCCGTGTACCCACCGCTCCCACAAAATTGAACATTAGGGAGGGAACGTCCTGCTTTCCTCCTGCTGCCAATCGAAGCCAAAAGAGGCCACTAGAAACCTACAAAAAGCAACATTTTTTTTTTTTTTTGGTTTTGTTTTGCAAAGCAAAGTTTTTGGGTTTTTGTTTTGCAAAGTGTGGGACAGGGCGATGTTAGAGGGTCTTGGCCCACTTGGGAGCACCCAAGGAGAGACTTCCCACAAGGAAGGGCTCCTATGAGATGGGAGGTCCCAAGGAGCCCCCAGGAATGACCTGGATATTCCCAGGTGGTTGGAGAAGGCAGAGGAGCATCTCTCCTGGGGCTATGCACTTGGATTATTTACACAGCTCTTCTATGAGGGGGCTAATGAGAAGCAGGGACACTGCATCACTAAAATAAACTTCCTTTTCCTTTCAATCCACCGCCTGGAAATCCAGGGGTTCTGCTCCTGAGCACATGATGCAAACAGCGTGCTTAAAATTACCCAAATTCACAGCCCTCTTTTTCCATTCCTAACACTACGCTTGTATGACGCTTGTTTGTAAGTCTAATTTAATTAAAACAACAGTAAAAAGCAAGTGCAGGGTTTTGACGCTGCGTTGGCAGGGCATCTGCATGCGAGAATGTGCCCCAGGGAGGGCAGCGCATTTAAGAGAAATTAAATTGTCTCATTCAGCCCAGAATAAACACGGTGCTAATCCCTCCAACAGCCTTCAGCATCACCAGAACTGCGTCTCCAGTGACAAGCGTGCAGTAGGACCCAATTAAGGGACTCTCACGTTGGAAATCCGAGCCTCATCAGCTCTCTTTTAGTCTGGAGTCTCCCGATGGCTTTCGGTGAAGCTGCTGACACAAGCGAAAAGGCTGAACTCCACGAAGCGCTGCACCAGCACATTGTGGGGACCCCCTGACAGCAGGAGATGCTGCCATTGCTGCTGCCACGAGCTGGTTTCCCAAGGCATGGAGAGCTCCAAGGATCCCAGGAGTCCTTCAGCATCGCCCAGAACAGCAGCACTTGGGATCCGCAAACAGGAATGTGGGGTTCAGGGCACCAGGATGATCCTGGCACTTGAGAGTCTGCAGCTTGGAGCAAGGACATGTTAATAAAAGTAATAAAAATGGGTGAGAATTCAGAAAAGGGAAACTTTAAAGCTTTGGAAAACATGGCATGTAAGGAGAAGCTGGACAAATTAGATGTAGTGGTGTTAAAAAGGAGATAACTGTGGAGAGAAATAATACTAGAAATAAATATCTGATCAAGGGGGCTTGATGCTTACAAGTGGTGATGAAGGAGGAATTAGCTCTGTTTGCAGAAAAGAAGGTTTAAGTTACAGCTAAGGAACAGCTTTCCAACTGTTTAGCAAAGAGTTTAGCAAAGGATGGAAAGTTTTAAGAAAAATGTCTTCTGGGATGGTCAATACACATTGAATCATGCCAGGGGATCTGCCAGACGGGTCCCCAGCTTGTTTTAAGCCCTCCATTTCACCACTCCTGTGAGCCTAGTGGTAGTTGCAGTGTCTGTGATTGCATCCTGCATGTCTCTGCATAAATATGGCAAAGAAAAGGGCCCAGAGCTGAGTGCCCCTTGTCCTCCTGAGCCCCAAATCCACCCTCCAGCTGCTGAAGGTGCTTCCTCCCACTTTGGCCTCCCACATACCCGCTTCTGCAAGATATGGGGTGCTGGGATGCTCATCAAGTTGGGGGGTTTAGGGTGATACCACCAATTGGGGATGCAGAGGGTGGTGGGAACCTCTTTGAGCTCCTCATGGTGCTCACCATTGAAGGGGACAGAGACCAGAGAGTGAAGTGAGGCGGCACTAAGGGACTATCACAGGAGGCACCATGGAGCTGTTTTAGGGACAGAAGCACCAAAGCGCAGCATATTTGCACCCTGCTGAGTACAACATGGCAAAGATACCGCAAGCCCCAGGAGAAAAGACGTGGGTTGGCCAGCGTGGAGCAGCACGGGAGCTTGGAAGGAAGATGAGGTGTCTGAATTTGCCATGGAAGGAGACCAGGAGCCCATGCGGAGCTGCGGGAGGAGGTGTGACATGGGCCGAGCAGCAGGCAAAGGAGATAATTTTAGCAGCAGCAGCAGCAACTTGCTGGAAAGACTCAAACAGCACAAAGGAAAAGCAGAAAGGAGAAGATCGACCATGGAGAAGATGATCCACGCGTGGTTTCCATTAGAGACAAGGAACCAGCACTGACGTGGTGATGAAGTGATGAAAACTCATTTGCAGTAATGTGTATGGCACCCATGGCTATGTTGGATAAATTGGGGTGGAATAAGTGTAGGGAATGGGAGAGGGAACAGGGGACCTCTCCTAAGAGGCACCCCAAACCCGTGAGCTTTCTTAGCCCATCAGAGAGACGACAGGATTGTTCTCTGCAAGTGTGTCAGAGGAAAAAGGCAAATATCAGAGTAAAATAAAGAGTTTTTCAGGCAAGAAGATAGTGTGGGGTTGTTGGATTTCGGCTCAAAACTCAGAAGACAACTCTCGTCATCCTGGGAACAACAGCCTGAAACCAAAGGGGTTGTATGGGATGGTTGTAGGGCTGAGCTCAAAGTCCAAGGAGGGTTTATCTTCCCTCTCCAACGAAGGTCCATGATGTCCTGCACTCCCATATCAGCGCCATGCACATTGCGACCTGCCGTAGATGAAAGCAGGAGCAGAGGAAACAACTTGCCCACGGTCAAGTCACCGGGCAGCATTTCTTCCTGCTCAGGACATTATTTGGTGTCCTTAGGCACTTCCCATCTCACTTCTGCTTTTATCTCTCCATCTGCAGCGACAGCTGCTTATCACGGCGAGCGGTCTCGGCCTCGCTGCGTCCCCGCGGTTCGGAGAGCAAAATCCAGCGACCCATGGATGCGCTGCAGCTGCCGCAGGAACCCTGGAAGCTACAGAAAGTTACTTCTTTTCCAAAAAGTTTCTGCTTTTGTTTAAGGGGGTGAAAAATAAAAAGCCTCCCAAGGGCAAACAAATGCTCGAATCGCATTTTTGCTGATAGCAGCAAGGCTCAGGAGTGCAAGCTCAAGGGAAGGAGATGCCTCTTGGGTTAGGTGCAAAACAGAGAGAAAAATGTCAGTAGTGGGAAAAAGAAACTTCAGCACAATCCTAAAGGGAAAGCCACCTTCATTTATCAAGCGAGTGTTGCTTTTCTGCTGCGCTTTCCATTTTGGGGACCTCTTTCTTGCCTACAGCCATCGCCGCGGGGACTGCACACACAGGAGCTGCTCCTAAATGCATGGATTTGGGAAAGAGGGGAAGGCAGTGGGGGGAAATTGGAGCCCTGGTCGAGGCGTTTGCATGCTTCTCATCACGGCAGATGCACATGGAGGTATCCCATGCGCTGGGTGACATGGGAGGGCCACTTGGTGGCATTGCCCCCAGGATTGCGCTCCAGAGAGCCCAGATGTTTTCTGGCCCAGATGGAGCCACCCCCTCAAAGCTGACCCTTCTTTGAGCAGGAGCTTGGAACAGAGACCAGCTGAGGTCCCTTCCAAGCTAATTTATCCCGTGATCCAAATAATCCATTTCCCCCCACCTGACCTTTCTCCAAAGCGAGGTGCCTTCTCCAAGCCACCCTGCCATCTTCCTGGCTGCTCCAGCCAGCATCCAGCACATGCCTTGTTTCCAAATGGAAAGCAGCAACCCAGACCAACATTTCCACACTTGCTCACCTGAAAAAAAAGACTATTAGACTAGCTGCAGAGATGAGGGTGGGCAGCCATCTGTCCCCGATGGCTTGGACACGCAAGCTCCATTCATCCAACCGCTCGCAGGAGGCGAGAGGGAGTTCAGGCAGCGCCTCCAGGCCAGTTCCCAGCTCCAAGTTTCACCACAGCGCCTGTGATTCACAGCTCCCGCGCCTGTTCCCCGCCGGGAAAACTTATGAAAGAAATCCATACAGCCAACAAGTGTAAATATTTGCGTTAGAAATAGAATTCGCCCCTTCAGCGCGCGCTTCCCGGCTAGGCTTGCGCGGGGCGCGCGTCGCCGCCGTCTCTGCACGGGGCAGCCTTGCAGCAGGGTCCCCACGGGCCCATTGCAACATCCCCCATTTGTACCCGAGCCGGCGGCTCAAAGGTTCCTCGCGGAAAACGCCGGCGAATCCTGGGAGCGCAACAGTGCTGGGCGATTGCTCAATCCAACCCCAGAGAGGGAAAGCAAAAGCTCCCGATAAATATTAAGTTGGGAGTGATCGGTTCAGTTTGCTGTGTCCCACAGTGGCTCTTGAAGGAATAGCCTGGTGGGCAGAGCACAGAATGAAGAGTTCACTGTTTCTTTTTTAAACCCCAGGAAGGAGGAAAGGATGCTCAGAAATAATTGGCTCGACATAATTGAGATATTTCTGGGGGTTCGTTTGCACCTGGAGGCTCCCCAGCATGGCCCGGGCAGCTCTGAAGGCACCACTAGCCCAGGAAACTCATCATGGACCCTCCTGGAGCTTCAGTGGACCACGAGTGAAACAGAACTGGATGACAGTGTCCAGTGGTAATTATCAACACACAAAACTAATCTTGTAGGGGAGATAATGCGCCCTTGGATCCATTTTGTTTCCTAACACCTACATAAATTGCACTCTCTGAAGCTCCTCTGTATTTTGGTGGCCTTTGAGCATTTCTGGGTGGCCCTGGGGATGCAGCCCTGCCAACCTGACACTGCTGGCATGGGCGCTGGGGTTCTCCACACTGATCCATCTGACACAGCTCAGTACAGTGCCAGTTGCACCTCTGTGTTGCCCAGATGAGTCACATCGATGTTTATAAGAAAGACCCACAAATTTCGGGGTTGCAGCGTCAACATTTGAGGTTTCCTGGAGTCCTCATGCACGGCAGATGCCACGTTTGAGTGCCTGTGCAAACTTGGTGGGTGTTTGGGAAGGTTCAGGTCTATCTGCTGCTCTTCCAGCCTCCTTAGGGTCCTTCACTTGGATAACAGTTTGCTTACAGCTTTGCTGCGGAGAAGCTAAAATTAAAACAGTGACTCCATTACAGCCTGAAAACAGAGCATTCCTTCTCCGCCTGTGTGCTTTGGATGGACATCAGAAGCCAAACCCATGCTATAAAATCCCCTGCGTAAAAACAATCTTCTATTCTGATCCTCAGGGCACAGAGATTTGCTGCGGTCTGAATGTTCAGTTCCCGGACCTGCGTTCAAGGGGCTCTGGAGTGGGGTTTGCCTGGAAATGAAAAACATAAACACCAAAAGCAAGTATCTCTGCAGCTTGTTGCTTTAAACAAAAGCTGATTCTGCTCCAAAGAAGCTGGGGGAGAGAAATTAGTCCATGGACAAAGAAAGAAAAAGAGCCTTTAAGATCTCATTATTTCCCCCAAATTCCCCTAATTCTTCGGGGAAGGGGACATGTGTGGGAGCCAGCCCAAAGGCACTGGAGATCTCACCCTTCTCCCACCCAAACTTTTGGCATGGAGCCGGCAGCAAACATCATAATTGTGGTGATTTTTGGTGTGGACTGACCTTCCCGGGTGCAAATTCCCCTTTCATCCCTGAATTGCAGCATAGTGTGGAGCTGCTCACAGGGAAGTCCTGCCTCTCAGAGCCTTTGTCCTCACCATGGACAACACAAGACAGGGCCACCAAGAAAGCCAGTGAGATGGTACTTTGCAATCATGGCTCTGATAGAAACCACGACGTTTTTTTCTTGAGGAATGAAGGTACAAGTGCTTCAGTTTGAATTTCAGTATCCACATGCCACAAAACTAGGGATCCCTCTGACCTACCCTGTTTTCCAGAGGGTTCCTAGGTGCCCATCGCTCTGCTGTCATTGCTCTAGGGCTGTCTGTCCCTGTCCAAGTCCATTCAGGAGGTGACCACGGGACAAATGCGAAATGTGGAACTACCCCCGTGGAGAAATGTGAGGTTTCTTCCTAATCTGAGGCATTAAAAACAGCCTGCAGCGCAGGAAGGAATAAATCTCTCCTGGTCAGCATCAGGTAGGTTTGAGGGTGATTACTCCTCCTCATCCTGAATTCCTGTGATTTGGATGGATGTACGCACTCAGGGGACACCTCTGCAGAGCCTTGTCCCCTCCAGCCCCAGGAATTGCCCCTTGGAACAATAATGGAGATGCACTCAATCCCTGCTGCTTCCCTGCTCTGGCTTTGGGCTCCTCAGGGACAGAAATATCAACTATGGTTATGGGAGAGGGATGGGAGTGAAGCTCTTAGCAGGCTTTCAAAGAAGGCAGCACAGATGAAAGCTAAAATAAAGACAAGATTTTTTTTTTTCTCCTTGTAGGAGAGAAATTGATGGCTCTCCTAAGACAACAGAGAACCTGCAAGCTGGGAAGATCTCGGCAGCCACTTTGGGAATAGGGTTGAGGCTTTTAAAGGCTGAGACTGACAGATGAACTGCTCTGAGTGGGTCCTTGTTTTCCCACCATGTGGAGATGGGAGCTTTCAGGAGCTTTAATGAGCATGTTGGCTCCATGTCCCTTCTCCTGCCAGGGCTGCAGATAGACCCCTTGCAGTGCTAAGCTTCATCCCCAGGACTCTTGGGCGTCTCAGTCTTCATCATCAGGATCGCTGGATGTTGTGGGAGACACAGACCCCAGCGCTGCAGTGTCCCGGCTCAGCACAAATCCCTTAGGAGCCCAATGGCAACAACAGATGGGCTCAGGAAGGAGGCTTGTCCCCAAGCAACTTCTCCAGCGGATGGAGGGGGACATCAGGACAGAGATCTCCTAACAGAGATGCAGATGAGCATCGCAGGGCTTTCAGGCAGAGAGGGCTGGATAAACCCCATGTCCCCACCACAGATTGCTCATAACACCCCTCCAGGCCCTGTAGATGGTCATGCTACTCCCTCTGATGACAGTTTATCACCCTGGTCCTTGAGGGACCAGCTCCACAATGCAGTAAGATCTGACCCTTGGTGCTTGTCCTATCATGATATGAGGAAGAGACACCCAGATATGACTTGAAATGGGGTCATCCACCCTCAAGGGATGGAGGAACCTGGGCCAAAAGCAGGAGACAACCTCGGAGACATCACAGCCATGCCATGGAAAATGATGGGTGCTCCGAGTGGATGGAGCCCCCATTGCTGGTGGGTTTTCCCACATTGACACCCAGTCCACAGGCAGCACAGGAGCCAAATGTGGGCGCAAGGGGTTAATTCCATGGCAGTATCCCACAAAAACAGCCTTGTTGGGGGCCGCCCTGCATCTCTGCAGCGCAGCCCCTGGGTGCAACCTCTCACTGGGTGCACCTGGGGGGGGGTCCCCAAAGTGCCCCACTCGGAGAGGTGCCCCCAAATCTAGGCTGTCAGGCCTGGGGAGCCCCAAAATCACCGCCCAAACTGGGGCCGCCTTCCTCTAGATGTCACCATCCTCCGCCTTTTCCGCCGCCACTCCAGATTTTTTTTTTTTCCTTTCTCCAAGATCCAGTTTTTTTTTTTTTTTTTTTTTTTTAAATTCCTTTCTGATCTCTTTCCGGCCATGTGTGATTGCCGTTTCCTCTGGGCGTCCATTTCGGCAGCCCCAAATTAAGCGGTGGCGGCGGCGGAGCAGGGGGGACGCGGCAGCCTCCCCCCTTACCCCTCGCCAGCCGCCTCGCGCCCCCTGGCGCCATCGGCACCCCCGGAGTGCGCCCGGATCCCTGGGACGCCCCCAGGGGCCCGGAGCTGGGCACCCCGGCGCCGGTTCTCCCCCTTTTCCCGGCCCTCCAAGCTTCCCGGGATCGAGCCGGCCCGGCCACTCCGGTGTCGATCCCGCAGGACACGGAGCCCAAGGAATCCCCTGCCTGTGGCTCCGGCTGCAGCTTTTCGCTTTTCCGCTTTGCAACAAGGGGGATTCACCGCCCTCCACCCCACGGCTACCAAGGGGCCGCCGCTATTCCCGTCTCCCCAGGCCTGGCCGTGATTTATTTTTATTTTCCTTTTTTTTTTTTTTTGCCTTTTTCTTGGATTTTTTTCCCTCCTCCGGCCCTGATTCGGAGAAGCCGTCACTGCTGCCCATCTCCTCACTAGCGGAGCCGGACTCACCGCCCTCGCCCTCGCCCCGCGGCCCACCCCTTCCGACAGCCGGGAAACGCCGGGAGGAGAAACCATCCGGAGGAGAAACCCTCGGGGCTTCTCGGCTTCCCCGGGGGGGGCTCGCGCCCTCCTGCATGACCCGTCCCCGCGGCTGCGCCGGGCGATGGCCGCGCGCTGAACATGTCGGCGTCCAGGCTCAACGGCGGCGTCAATGGCTTCCCGGAGGAGGGCAGGATGGAGGCGGGCGACGTGGGCCGCATCCTGCGCTGCCTCGAGATGGGCACCGTCCTCACGCTCTTCTACCAGAAGAAGTCGCAGCGGCCCGAGCGAAGGACCTTCCAGGTGAAGCTGGAAACCCGGCAGATCATCTGGAGCCGCACGCCCGAGAAGGTGGAAGGCGACAGTGAGTAGCGCCGGGCGGCGGGATGCTCCGCTGCGGGTCTCGTTCCCCCCATTTCCCAGTTCAAACGCGGCCGGAGAGGGTGGACACGGAGCCACGCTCGTGTCCTCCACCCTGGCGGTCCTCCCATCCCATTCCTTGGCCATCCCGCTGGAAGCATGCTGCTGATGCTGGAAATACGGTCCCTAAAGCTCGCTCGGAGCATCCATAAAAATCACCCCTCGTTGTGGATTCTCTGGTGTCTAATAGGCTCCCAGCACCTACTACGCTTTCTCCTTCAGGTTTTTTTTGACAGGGAGGATTTGCAGCTCCATGATGACTTTTAGCTGCCGTTGCAAGACGCTGCTGTGGGCCCGTGATGCTCCCTGCCACCAAGCACGGGGCACCCATCACTTTTCACCCCAAGCACTTTCCCAAACCGAGCCGCAGGAAGAGCTAGGCCTCACTTTTCCCAAAGCGCCACTCATTTTGGCACGGATTTGGCACAAAAAATCCCGTCGTAGTCATGCCGGGGTGTCAAAAGCAGCCCAGGAGCTGTAGCCACCCAATGATCAGCGCTTGCCCAGACCCACTTGGCTCTGGGCAGGCAGATCCCCCTTGCAAACCATGGCATGGAGGAGGAGGAGGAGGGGAAGGGAGGAAGGTTGGGGCACCTGTGCCAAGTTTCTCCTCTAAGCCAAGGACAACAAGCCCCAGGGCCACCAGGGAGCCAGGACCATCAGGGAGCAAAAACTCCCTCTCCACTCACGGAAATAACCTGTTTCCGGCTTTTTGCTTTTATTTGTGTGGGGTTTTGTCCGTTTTGTTTTTTTTTTTTTTTTTTTTTTTTTTTGGCATTTCGCTCCCCATGCTCTGCCTCACTTTCCGCACCAGCCCCACGGAGTACCCCGGCTTCCCAACCGCAGCCGGCATCCTCAGGGATCTCGCTGCCGACCTGGCGCCAGCCGGGACCGTTTCAAATCCGCCCTTGGCTGCGGCGAGCGGCTGCCGAGGGGATTACGGGGCGGCCGTCAGCGCTGATGTCTCTGTTATCGGGGCCGGCTGCGATGCCGGGATTTCCTTGGGAAAGCCTCGCCGTTCCTGGCAGAGGTTTTAATTTCACGCTGTGTTAATGGCACAAGGGGCACATGTCCCCCTGCCCGGCTGTGCTCTGCGGTTCCTTGGCCCCCGATGGCTGGACCTGAGCTCAGCCAGGCTAGCAAGGGGCGAAGCGAGCGCCTTGCGCTGCTTTACCCCCAAAATTTGAACCCTGGAATTGCTCCAAATTGGAGAAATAGGGATGAAAGCAGCAGGGGCAAAGGGGCGGCTTTGGCCTTTCCTCATCTCCTGGCATGGGGAGAGGACACAGGAAAAACCTGGCTAAAAATAGAGCAGTTTCCAATCTCCACTTGGAAAATCTGCTGGGCTGCGATGGGAAAGCGCCTCAAAAAGGCTGGTTCAGTCAGCAGGGCCCAGCCTAGGTTTTAAGGGACTTTAAGATTTTTTCCTCTTTCCTGGCATTTTGGAGCCACACAGCGATGTCTAGGGGGAGCAATGCAATTCCCCGGCATGGCAGTTCCTTCCTGGCCACTTTTCCTGGCTTTTCTCCTCATGCACGGATCTAGGGCAGATAACAGATGCTGCATGGACCCCTTTCCAACAGCTGGTCCTGCTCTGGGGTCCCAGGCTGCCCATGTGCCCGTCGCAAGGCTCTGGCTGCTTCCTCCGCCTGCGGAGGAGAAAGGGATTTTTGCAGCCAGAATGGGACATGGGACCAGGCCCCCCCAAACCAATGTGAGGTGAAGTTTGTAGACGCGTTCTTGGCATAATTGCCACAAATCCATCGCTGGTGTTGGCTGTGGAAAGCCTGGTGCCCACGCAGTAACCGCCGGCCGCGCTCTGTCACCCATGGCTCATCCCACCGGGCACTTTGGTCTTTGCAAAACTGGAAGATTTTGAGGTTGGATCCTGGGCTTTCCTTCCCTGGGACGTGCAGCCCCAGGGTCCCCAGGTTTCTCGCCCCTCTGTGACGCCAGGAGAAAGCTCTGCCTCTGCAAACGAGCAGGTTGGCTCACGAAAATGCTCCCCGTGACATTCCCTTTCTGCTCAAGCAACCCAGTTCCCACCCTCTCCACGTTTGCAGAGCCGACTGGGCACCCGTCACAGCCTCGGCTGCTCCTGCATCCCTGCACCCTTCCTCACCGGGGCTGTAGGAAACCCAGCTGGAAAATCGCCGGGAAATGACCCATTTCCTGCGGCACAATAAGCCCAGCCGGGCGCCTCTCTCCCCCCTCCGCACACGGACGCACATTCTGAGCGCAGCCTTGGCTGCACCAAGCCCTTTCCGGCCCCGGGGGCCCCTGTCCCAGCACCCCAAGTGACAGATCCACAGGGGGGTGACACCCCATCTAAGGGGGCCAGCATCAGCTATTGTTACTAATACTCAAAATATTATTTTTATTATTATGCTGCCACTGCCCAGCACGGTGGGATGGGCTCGCTCTGTAAATGCAATTGGAAATATTCTCCGACGTCGTAACTCCAAGGAAGAGTCCGGCCCGGAAACCCAGCCCTCCTGCCCCGCCGGCGGGGACTTTATATAGCCAGGATAATGAGAGCGCGGGGCCGGCCGGAAAGCAACGCCCTGCGGTCCTGGCCTTCGAAATTGCCACCTTTGGGCAGATGTCTTCAATTAGATGATGAGCTCAGACCGTTCTGGAGGAGAGGAGGCCAGAGCACCCGGAGGAGGGACAGAGCAGAGCTTGGATGGAGGGCATGGAGCAGCCCCTGACCTCCTGGTCTACGGCATGGCCACCTGAGCATAGGGTCTGCCTTGGGGACAGGGCACTCTGGAGGACACATGGCACCCATAGTGCCTTTGTGCATCCATGGGTAGTGCTGTGGGGATGTCCAGTCTTGAGGACATTGTTCCTCAGAGGACACAGGGTGCCTTCATGAACCCATGGACAGTGTCATGGGAAAGTCCTGTCCTGGGGACGTGATTCCCAAGAGGACACCATGAGCAGTGGAGGAGGAACCATGGTGGAGGAACCATGAGCAGTGTCAAGGGGTTATCCCATCTTGGGGACATGGCTCCCCAGAGGACACATGGTGCCTTCATGCACCCAAGGGCAGGGCCATGGGGCTGTCCTGTCTTGGGGACATGGATCCTCCAAGGACACATGGCACCCATGGTGCCATCATGCATCCATGGTGCCATCATGCCCCCATGGGCAGTGCCATGGAGATGTCTCGTCTTGGGGACATGGTTCTCAAGAGGACATGTGGCACCCTTGGGCAGTGCCAAGGAGTTATCCTGTCTTGGAGATATGACTCCCCAAAGGACACATGGCATCCACGGTGCCATCATGTCCAATGGGCAGTGCTGTGGGGGTGTCCTATCTTGGGGGTCAGACATTCTGGTGACACAATCCTCTGGAGGATCCATGACCATGGCATCTTCAGTGCCATCATGCCCCGATGAGCACAGCTGCAAGGACACGCTACCTGGGGACAAGGCTCCCCAAAGGACATGCAGCACCCGTGATGTTGTCACAGTAGTGGACATGGTGCTGCATGGTTGTGGTGACATTGTGGCTGTTGTGCCATGTTGTGCTGTACGGTCTCCATGTGGGCATCTCTACCACTCTGGGCAACTCAGCAGGAGCCTTCCCTGCCCCTTCATACGTGTTCTTCCTCCTTCACCCACAACATCCTTCCCATTTTCCTTCTCTTCCGTTCCTTCTTCCATTCATTCTTTTTATTTCTCCTTCTCCTTCTCCTTCTCCTTCTCCTTCTCCTTCTCCTTCTCCTTCTCCTTCTCCTTCTCCTTCTCCTTCTCCTTCTCCTTCTCTTCTCCTTCTCCCTTTCTCTCTCTTTCTTCTCCCTTTCTTTCTCTTCTCTTCTGCCTTGGACCCAGTGCAGATGTTGTGGCTCTGACCCTGCACGTTGTCCCAAACCCTGCTCCATCCACGCTCCTCTGTTCCCTGCCCCAAAAGTTGATGCCAACAGCACCATGAAGGATGCCAAGATCCTACCCCCTGGGCACCATCCCTTCTCATCCCATGGCTTCTGCATCCCACTGATGTCCTCCTCTGGCCTGTCTGCCAGCCACCTATTGCAGAGCATCCCGCTCTGAATCCCACTTCCTTCCATCGCTGCAAAGCCCCAAGTTGCCATAGCCCCTTGTCTTGCCCTCACCCTCCTGGGTGGCAGGGCTGAAGGTGACGGTTCTGTGTCCTTCTCTCCATGCAGTCGACATTCGAGAGATAAAGGAGATCCGCTTGGGGAAGAACTCGCGGGACTTCGAACGCTACCCGGAGGACGCTCGCAAGCTCGACTTCACCATGTGCTTCATCATCCTCTATGGGATGGACTTCAGGCTGCGCACGCTCAGCGTGGCTGGTTCGTGGCTTCTTTTCTAAGGACCTCGGGTTTTCTTATCCATCTCCAGTCCCTGGCTTGGGACATGGCAATGGGAAGAGGGGAGGAGAAGTTCCTACTTTGGGGGCACCTACCTGGTGATCATCCCTGCCTCCCTCCACCTGGCATTAGGCATCTCATTCATGCTCAGATGCAGCACAGCCCTTTATCCGCTCTTCTCTCCTCCTCCCAACCTCACTATCCTCATCTTCTTCCTCTAGCTTTCTGTGAGGAAGACATCAACCTGTGGATAACAGGCCTCAACTGGTTGGTGGCAGACACCCAAAAAGCCCAGACCCCACTGCAGATTGAAAGGTGAGGAGGGCTCTGTGACCCCAGTGCAGCTGCTCCTTGATGTCCTGTACGGTTGGGACATCAAGGGAGATGAGCACACACAGGGGACAAATTCATGCTGAGCCCCAACTCTTCTTTCCTTCCCCAGGTGGCTGCGGAAACAGTTTGATGCCATGGACAGGTCACGGGAAGGCAGGTGAGAGGCCAGCTCGGATGGGCTGGCGTCACTTCCAGGTGGGACACATGGATGCACATCTTCTCCCCCATCCTCCACTCAAGGCTCGCATGGTTGGATCAGTCCCATGTTCCCAACTAAATTGGAAAAAAAAGAAAAAAAAAAGAAAGAAAAAGGGAAAATTGCTTTTGGAGCAAATCTGAGAGTGCCATTCCTTTACAAGGGGAGATTAAGGTCCCTCCCCGATCTGATCTCCTCAAAGCTGTTTTTGTTCTCCTTCAAAACACTTGGGAAATAATTGCTCATATTTTGGAGTTGTTTTGGGACTGTTTGGCTGAAGGTCCTGGGTCCATGATCCAAAACTTGGTTGAGGTCAGGGCCCCCAGCCAGCAACCAGGCTGGCTCTAACAAGGAGGTACATGAGGAGACCTCTGTGCAGAGGCTCTGTGCCCAAGTGGTCTTAGCTGTCCTTCAACCTCACTAGCACCAGCACCTTGTCACACGGAGGAGATAGAGGGTCAGAGGAAATTGGAGCAGTTTGGGGGAGTCAAGAGACATTGAGGGGATCAGAATTGAGGAAGCCTGGCAGGATTGGGGTAGCAAGGTATCAGGAGGGATTGAGGATTGGGGACATCAGGGGACACTGAGGGATCAGGAAGGATCATGGCACTTGGGAGGTATCTGGGGAGAACTGCAATATCATGGAGAATCAGGTGAGATGGAGGGAGACCAGGAAAATTGGATATGAGGGTCATGGAAGACTGGGGATCTGTGGAAATGGGCAGGACCTGGGGAGATCAGGGGAATTGAGGAGACTGGGGAAATTGGAGAAGACTGAGAGAGATCAGGACACTTGAGATGATCCCACAGTGCCAGCCCCCCAGTACCTGAGGTTCTCCTGAAGGTCCTGCAGGATCTGACAGATGCTCTGACCCCACTTCTCCATCCCACAGCATCACAGTGAAGGACCTGAAGGCCATGCTGCCCCAGGTGAACTACCGTGTACCCAACATGAGGTTCCTGCGGGACAAGCTCGTGGTAAGGCCCAGCGCGTGTCCTGGCCACCCCAGCTCAGCCCCTGGGCAGGGACACTGGAGCAGGAGGCTTCTGTGGGGCACCCCCACCACGTTCAGGGATGCAGACCATTATCCCACCGCACACCTCGGTGTGTGGCCACCCTGCCATCGTGGTCCCTGTGCCAGCTGCCTGCTCACACACTACCCTCTCTCCCTGGCCCTCCAGGAGGTGGAAGCCAGGAATGAGATGACTTTCTCCCACTTCGTCCAGTTCTACAAAAACCTGATGTTTGACACACAGAAGTCGGTAAGAGATATGTCTGCAGCCCTATCCACCCAAACATCCCCAGTTGACCAAGTGGTCCCCATCCAGCTAAGGCTAAGAACTCCTTTGCTTTGCAGGTCATTGAGCAGCTGGAGCTCTCCTTCCCCTTGCGGTGAGTACCCAGACACTCATGGACCCCTCTGGCATCACAGCCACCCTCTGAGGACAGGGTAAATGGAGGGATACATTGCCTGTCTTGACCTGGGACAAGGCTGGACATGAGGGACAAGGACAGGGTGGCAGACATGGTCCATAGGAACGGATCTGAGCAGATACATGAGGGAGAAATGAGGTGCGCAGAAGTGAGGTGTGAGTGGGGATGTGAGGTAGGTTGGTGGGACATGGTGGAGCCATGGCAGGGATGTCAGCCCAGATGTTGGGGCAATGTGTGCACAGGTGATAGGGTGACATCAGGGGACGTTATTCAGGATGTGCCTGGGATGCTGGAAGCTGTTGCACCACCTTTTCCCGCATTACCTCTGGAAACACAATGGATGCAACCCCACGTTCTTGCGTCTTCCAAACCAGTGTGGCCCTGGTTGGGTCTCTATTGCTACCCCATGGGACAGCTCTGAGTGCTCCCAGGCTTCCTGTGGTATTTCCTCTCCTCAGACTTATTGCACACTGCCTTGCAAAGGCAGGATGTTGTGTTAAATGGGGGCCTCAGGAGAAGGAGCCATGGGCTGGTGCAAGCAGCTCTCCTTTCCCTCTGGAGAACTTCCTTGGCTCGCCTCCTGAGGACCTCTTCATACCCCCAGGAACGTGGATCGGCCAGAGCTCTGCCAGATCTCTCTCTATGACTTCCAGAAGTTTCTGCTGCATGACCAGAAGGTGGGTTGTCCCTGTGATCCCTCCATGTCCGAGGTTTCCACAGCACAATATCATCCCCAAAGGGGTCACCTTGGTGGCTTCTCACCACTGCCTGCACCCAGCCGCATATAGACACTTTTATATAGATACTAAAGATAACCTCAATATCCTCACCAAGACCAGGCAGTGATTTCTCATTCTGTCCCAGAGAACACTTTATTCTTTACTAATTTGAGACTTCCTCTTCCCAGTTATTAGGATCACTCCCAACCTTGTCCAACAATCCCATTCTTTGCAGGGAATCCCTCAGGGATCCTTCTGGCTCCAGTCTTGGAGATACCTTAAAAATCCCCCAGCCCCAGCCTTAAAGAACCCCCAGGTTCCTGCTGGTCCCGTTCTTAGAGATCCAGGGGACCAGAATCCCAGAGGGATCTCCTGAACCAGCCTTAGAGATTCCTCAGGGTTTACCCTGACTCTGACTTTAGAGATCCTTTCTGACTCTGCCTTAGAGATCTCTTAGAGATTCCTCCTGCCCCAGCCTTGGAAGAGTCTTGGAGATGTCTGACCCTGGCTTAAGAGATCCCTCAAAGATTCCTCCTGACCTCAGTCTTGTTGATTCCTGAGGGAATCCTCCCAGGCCTGGTCTTGGAGACCCCTCAGAGATCCTTCCTGGTCTGGACTTGGAGATCCCTCTGGAATAGCTCCCAACCTCCACCTTGGAAACCCTCCTGGGTTCCTGCAGGGCCCAACCATGGAGACCCTGATAGGATCCCTCTTCCTGATTGCCTTATTGCTCCCAACTCTCCCTGAATGGTGCATCACGTTTCTGCCCTAGGAGCCCTGGGCCAGTGACGTGGGCGTGGTGCGGGACTACATGTGCTCCTACCTCAGGGACTGTTCCACCGAGGCAGCAGACCCCTCCTTCCAGCTGGATGAGGTGCGTGGCCACCCCACAGTGACAGCCCCTGCAAGGATCTCCCACCCCAGCACGCTCTAACTTCTCTGCTTCCTCCCCAGTTCCTGACTTACCTCTTCTCCAAGGAGAACATGGTGATGGACTCAAAATACGAGCGCGTAGTGCCTGAGGAGATGAACCACCCCCTCTCACAGTACTGGATCTCCTCCTCTCATAACACGTAAGCCAGACTCTGCCCCAGCCTTGGGGCTGCCCGTCCTTCGGCATCCGAGGCCCACTCGTCCTCACTCACTCTGGTTGACCTCTGTGCTTGCATGGAGCCTCCTTGCTTTTATTGCTGGCACAAGTAGCCAGCCCATTCACGGTTCCCCTTGCTCCTCTTAGGTACCTGACAGGGGACCAGTTCTCCAGCGAGTCCTCCTTGGAGGCGTACGCCCGCTGCCTCCGCATGGGCTGCCGCTGCATTGAGCGTGAGTGACCCCATCCTTGCTGGCTTTCCCAGTTGCTGGGACCTCACAGTGATGACCCCCTCAGCACCCCGCAGCACATCTGACAGATGGTTCCATAGGCACATCCCATGCCCCACTGGCACGCTGGGGTGAGGGGTGGCCTTCTTGCATCCTCTGGGGCCCAAAAACCTCCTCCGTGATGCATGGAGAGATACATGACACATCTGCATGCCAGAAGTGCGAGCTGGGAGCAAGGCAGGGATGTGGGCCTGGAGATGGGCACACGTTAACTAGACTGTCCCCCCCATTCAGTGGACTGCTGGGATGGCCCAGATGACCTGCCCATCATCTACCATGGCCACACACTCACTTCCAAGATCAAGTTCCTGGATGTCCTGCACACCATCAAGGAGCACGCATTCGTCACCTCCGAGTAAGAACCCCCAGTACCTTCACCAATCTCACTCCGAGCTCCCAGGCCATGTTTGTCTCACAGCACCCTCAACTCTGGTCCCTGCAGAACCAAATTCCCCTCTACTTACTTCTTCTTCTGCCTGTGGCCCAGCCAATGGCTCACCGTTTGCTCCCTCAGGCTTTGGCTTGTCCCTGCTGGGAGTACGAGTGAGCTGAGACTGAGACACTTTTCATGGCTGCTTCCTCCAGGTTCCCCATCATCCTCTCCATTGAAGACCACTGCAGCATTGTCCAGCAGAGGAACATGGCCTCCCATTTCAAGAAGGTCTTTGGGGACATGTTGCTCACCAAGCCGGTGGACATCAACGCTGATGAGTTACCATCACCCACGCAGCTCAAGAAGAAGATCCTTATCAAGGTGCAGAGCCTGACATCTCACTGAAGCTCCTCTTTCCTGACAGGACCAGGAGGGGCAAGAACAACATTAGGCTGAAAGGGATGGGGATTTCCCCAAATACCTCTAAACCCAAATAATAGGATGCTAGGGATCTCTCAGTGCAAGGACAGACCTGCAGGGCTTGGGAATCTCTGGATACATTGCAGGTGGTGTTGATGGCACAGAATTATGCAGGAGATAAACACCAAAATTCACCAGTTGTGAGGAAATCTGCAAGGCTCTGCCTTTACTTCCTAAATATCATCTTGAGAGCTTGGCAAGTGTCACAGAGTGATGGGGTGACCATCCCAGCTGAACTCCTCTCTCTGGGCTCTTTCCCCAGCACAAGAAACTGGTTGAAGGCAACCTGTATGAGGAGGTCTCCACAGCCAGCTACTCCGAGAATGACATCAGCAACTCCATCAAAAATGGCATCCTCTACCTTGAAGACCCCATTGATCATGTAAGAGTCTTTCTTACCAAAAAAAAGAGGAGGGGAGGGGGGCCAGGAACAAATGCAGTCAGTCAGTCAGTGATGCAGGACATGCTGGTGTGGGAGAGCATCAGGATATGGAGCAAGCACAGGGCGCACACTCTGCTAAGTCATTGCTATTGCATGGAGACGTTGAGCAAGAAAGGGGGCCTTAAAGCCCTACTGTTTCACACCACCCTTGTCCCTGCCCTGGTGATTCTCCTTCTTTCTCCCAGACCTGGAGCCCACATTACTTCGTCCTGACGAGCAACAAGATCTACTACTCGGAGGAGACATCCCGCTACCAGTTCAATGAGGATGAGGAAGAGGTGGAGCAGAAGGAGGTGGGTGGAGGTGCACAACCTTCTAGGGGTCATATGAAGATATCCACGGGGAGGGGGAGAAGTTTATGGTGCCCCAGGTCTCTACCCCACGGCTTATGGGGACACTAACCCCTAATGTCTCTGGTGGTCCACAGGAGTTCAACAACAACGAGCTGCACTTCACAGAGAAGTGGTTCCACGGGAAGCTGGGAGGGGGCCGCGATGGGCGGCAGATTGCTGAGAAACTGCTGCACGAATATTGCACCGAGACAGGCGGAAAGGACGGCACCTTCCTCGTGCGGGAGAGTGAGACCTTCGTGGGCGACTACACTCTCTCCTTCTGGTAGGAGCCCCAGCCTGGTGGCCACACCATCCCCTTCCCAGCACGTGGCACATCATCCTCTTCCCAGAACATACTCCATGGGCAGTCCCTGTCTCTGCCACTTGGAGATGGCAGTGGGTTCAGGCCTTCCCCAGGAGATCGCCAACCTGGGAGTCCCTCTGGGTGATCAGGGGTTGTTCCCAGCAAATTCCCAGTTCAGAGGTGGGAATTAGGGTCAGTAAGAGGTCTGGGGGACAGCACTGGTTTTTACATGGCGTGCAGTGCCTTGCACAGCTGTGCCCTGACTCACATTGGACCCAGGAGCTACACAACACACGTCTACATGCAAGGGGCAGGAGAGGATGCTGGGGCAGATGCATCTCTGCTAAGACCTGGGATGCAGATGTGGAGACTAGGCAAGCCCTGTGCACCCCAGCACTGCTCACGACCTCCTTCTTCCCCTCCCAACAGGAGATCCAACCGCGTCCAGCACTGCCGCATCCACTCGCGGCAGGAAGCCGGCACCACCAAGTTCTACCTGACGGACAACCTGGTCTTCGACAGCCTCTACAGCCTCATCTGCCACTACCGCGAGGTGCCACTCCGCTGCAACGAGTTCGAGATGCGCCTCACGGACCCCGTGCCCCAGCCCAACGCCCATGAAAGCAAAGAGTGAGGGTGCTCCCTGGCCCTGCTGCCCTCCTCCTGCTTCATGACTTCTCCTTCCTGCCCTCCCTGTGCCTGGCTCTGGCCCCGTGGCAGAGCCAATGTTGGGCAAGGGATGCCCAGGGATGGTGGCATCAGCCACCCTCCTTCTTGCTGTCCCCTCTCCAGGTGGTACCACGCCAACTTGACACGCCTGCAGGCCGAGCACATGTTGATGAGGGTCCCACGGGATGGAGCCTTCCTGGTGCGCAAGCGCAGCGAACCCAGCTCCTACGCCATCTCCTTCAGGTGAGTGTGGCCTCCACAACATCCTGAGGTTGCATGGGCTGCTCCTGGGCATCCACGCTGCAAGGTGGGCTGAGAACTGCCCGGCTTGTGGCTCCTGTGACTCAACACTGTGAGGCAGGGCTGGCAGCCAGGGTGATGCCCCCTCCTACCCAGCTCTCCCCTATCGCTGTGGTCCCTATGATCTGGACCTCACAGCACCCCTCATGTCCACCCCCGTCTCTCTCGGCACCAGGGCGGAGGGGAAGATCAAGCACTGCCGCATCCAGCAGGAGGGTCGGCTCTTCATGCTGGGCAGCTCGGCCGAGTTCGAGAGCCTCGTGGACCTCGTGAGCTACTACGAGAAGCACCCTCTGTACCGCAAGATGAAGCTGCGTTACCCCATCAACGAGGAGACCTTGGAGAAGATGGGCACCACTGTGAGTGAGAGCTTGCTTTGTAGGCAAATCTGCCTCGAGCTTCTTTGGGATGGGAAGGTCTCTGCTTCAGCCTCCTAGAGGGCTCCCAGCCCTCCACCTCAGGGCAGGGTTGTTGCCATTGCTGCACTGGGACAGCCGAAAACTCCAGGATGGAGATCTAAAGACCCACCTGCAGCTCTCTCCTGGAGAGGGAGATTTGCTGCAATTCCAACCTGGCCACGCTGCAGTCTGCTTCAGGTTTTATCAGCTTCCCCCACCACAAAGAGTTTGCCTCAGTTATCTTTGTAATGCCCCTCGAATTATTGGGAAAGGGCAGCTAGCTGCCCCTCAACTGGATGCAGTTCCCTGCCCATCCTGGCAACCGAGCAGCCAGGTGACCTCGTTCCATTGTTTCTCCTTGCAGGAGCTGGACTACGGAGCCCTGTACGAGGTGCGGACCCCTCACTTCTACGTGGAGGCCAACAAGATGCCCATGGCCAGGGTAAGAGGGCAGACCAGTATCTTGCTCACCTTGAGACCCCCATGTAGCACCAAGCTCTTTGGTCTAATCCAGACCCTGTGCTGGTCTCTGAATTGACCTGCTGGCTGGAAGTGCAGCAGATATGTGGGGCTCCTGCCGTGCAGCTCTCCCTGAGGACACTACACGGGAATGCAGGAACTCCCTGCCCTCTACCTCATCCAGCCTCCTGCTGTTGGTGTGGGCTACTTAGGGACATCATTTGGATCCAGGAGCACTAACCCTGGGTAGCAAGACCACCTGCGTGCAAATGTCAGGGCTTGAGGAGTCAGGCTCAGCAGGGTGCCCTGCCACCAGCCCCAGGGCAGTGTCCCTAAACCAGGGACCCCTGAGGGACAAGCAGTGACGCCCATGTCTCTCTCCCCTGTGGCCCAGTGCACAGTGAAGGCTCTCTATGACTACAAAGCCCAGCGGGAGGACGAGCTGTCGTTCTGCAAGCAGGCCATCATCCACAACGTAGACAAGCAGGACGGTGGCTGGTAAGCAGAGTCCCTGGCCAACCTAGGGCAGCCCCACGTCCCCTACCATCACAAAGTGGCTTGTTTGCAAGCCCAGGGCTGGAAGGACCCTCCTAACACAAAGTTTTGCCAAGCGGGCACAGGTTTGGGATAGTCCCTCACATTCCCCACCACGTGTGCTGGAAGCAGAGCAGAGATGCTGCTGCAGGACAGGCCCACCATTAGCAGGATCCTTGGTCTGCAGCTCCAAGGTGGAGAAGTCCACCCTGAGCTGTGCCAGGGCAAAAGCTGCAGGTTAGCAGCTCCAATGGCATGTTGAGTCCCCAGAGATCCCCTTGCCAAGACCCCCTGGGACTTCGGGTGCTGCAAGACCACACAGCAACCACACGGGCAGTGGGTGCTACTGCGACAGCTTTTAACTGCCTCCTTTTCTGTCCCTCTCTTCTCCAACCATTCCCTGACATCACATGCAGTGTTAACACCCCCGTCCTCCCCAAATCAGTCCGCTTGCCTTGATCCTCTCACCCCTTCTAGGTGGCGGGGGGACTATGGAGGCAAAAAGCAGCTGTGGTTCCCAGCCAACTACGTGGAGGAGATCGTGAACGCGCAGGCACAGGAGCAGGATGAAGCTGTGAGTGGGATGTCCCTGTGCTGGCTCCCCATGCGCACCTGGAGTCGAGTCTGTTTGAGCATGGATCCTGATCCAGAGCCCAGGGATACTCCAGGCTCTGGACACAGCATCCTCATCCATAAGTGTTGTGGCATTTGAATGGGGAGAAGGTTTTTTCCTGGCTTTTGCTGAGATTTGACAAAACCAGGGGGAGTCTTTGGGGTTAGGGAGGCTGCCAAAGCAAGTGGGACAAAGTCAGCGAGCGCTGGGCTCCATGTGACAACCTTTCACCACTCTCTCTTCCTTCCTCTCCCGCAGTCATCGGAAAACAGCCCCCTGGGGAACTTCCTGAAGGGCTTCATCGACGTGCCGTCCTGCCACGTAGGTGAGTGTCTCCACTACGCACCCATGGCGGGGACAGGAGTGTGCAGGGGAAGCTAAGGTTCATTGCAATGGGATGAGGGCCTTGAACCTCATCACCCACCCGGATGAAGGACCCATTCGTCAACCTGGTGGCTGGCAGAGGCCACCAGCTGCCATGTGGCAGGTGCCGCGGCCAAGCAGGGAAGGGCTGAACGTCACTGCCCTTGCTCTGGCTGGGGGACGGGCAGCGGCCTCGTGGTGAGCGGGGGAATCATGGGGCTGAATTTGGAGCCCAAGAGGCCCGTTCTGCAACGTCCAAATGGTGGCAGACCTGGACAAGCCATGCCAGCAGTCGCGGCACTCGCCCTCTGCTGTGCCCTGTGTCGCAGGTGGCACCACAGCAGGTGACACCAGATTTGCACCCTCTCCCCTGCACCCTCGGTGAAGATTTGCCCCTGTTCGCACCCATGCGGCACCCCCAAAGCCCCATTGCAGGGCCAGAGCAGGCGAGAGGGGCCGAGCCGGGCACCAACTGGGGTGCAGGGGGGGTACCCGGGAGCCGCGGTCCCCAGCGCACTCCTGTCTCACGCTTTGCCGTGGGCCCCGCAGGACCGCTGAGGTTTCGTTTGCTCCACAGAGCCATCCGTTGGGAACCTCTTCAAGTAAAGCCCCCTCTGATGTCCTTATAGTTATCTCCAAAGACGGGAGGAGCTCCAAACCATTTGTCTTCACCATCCATTCCCAGCAGATGTCCCACGCAGCCCAGTCGCTGGACGTGGCCGCAGACACGCAAGAGGAGCTCAGCGAGTGGGTGGCCAAGATCCGGGAGGCCACACAGAACGCCGATGCCAGGGTGAGGGGCTCCTCTGGGTGCTGCAGGACCTGGAGAGAGGCTCAGCATCACCCGCTCCCTGCCAGGGAGACAGGAGGCAGGGAGAAAGGAGGCTCCCATGGGATCGCAAGCCCAGCAGCCCATATCCCCAAGCCCACTGAGCTGGCCCTAGTTGTGACAAGGGGTGAAATCCTGGGTGCAGAGAAGGAGATCCTGAGTTCTGGTCCTCAACGTCTCTGCAGAACATGGGGCAAAATAAGGGTTGCGTTTTGGAGCATGTTTCCATGTCATCATCTATAGAGTATCCCTGCAGAGGGGTCCGGGGGGAGGCTGGGGCATCGCAAAGCGATGGTTTCAGCTCCTGTTTTCCCTCCTACAGATGCAAGAGGGGAAGATCATGGAGCGGAGGAAGAAGATTGCACTGGAGCTCTCCGAGCTCGTCGTTTATTGCCGCCCGGTGCCGTTCGATGAAGATAGTAAGAGCCAGGAGGGTGATGGTCTCACCAGGGCAGGAGCTGGGCAGGCAGGGAACTGAGAGGTCCCAAGGGTGCTCTGCCCACTGACAATTTCCTTTTGTGCTTGCAGAGATCGGCACAGACAAGGCCTGTTACCGGGACATGTCCTCCTTCCCGGAGACCAAAGCAGAGAAATACGCCAACCGCAGCAAGGGCAAGAAGTTCCTGCAGTACAACCGGCGCCAGCTCAGTCGCATCTACCCCAAAGGCCAGCGCTTGGATTCCTCCAACTACGACCCGCTGCCCATGTGGATCTGCGGCAGCCAACTGGTGGCCCTCAACTTCCAGACCCCTGGTAAATCCTGCTCTTAGGGTGGCTGATGGGCTCGCTCATGCAGGTCACCTCATTTCTCGCATCCCTGGTGGCTCTCCCACCTGGTCCCACCTCTGGATGTGGCTTGGATGAGCTATCCAATCCCCATCTCCATCCTAATGGGGACATCCTCACTCAGTGCTTGGATGTTTCGTGTGATACCCAGCTGCTTCCCTTCTCCTATCCTGGGTCAGGGACTTTCTGTGGAGAGAAAAGAGGTTGCCTCCTTCTTCCTGGGGACCTCGAGGAGCCTTGAGCCCCAAGGCTCAGAGCTGCTCTGTCCCCATGTTTGGCAGATAAACCCATGCAGCTGAACCAGGCGCTGTTCATGCTCGGAGGCCGCAGCGGCTACGTCCTGCAGCCTGACATCATGAGGGATGAAACGTTCGACCCTTTTGACAAGAACAGCCTGAAGATTGTGGAGCCTATCACGGTGCAGCTGCAGGTAAGTGGGGGCCAGTGGCATGGGGGACAACAAGCAGAGAACGGTGACTTGCCAGCACCCCAAGGTGTTCACCATCAGTGCCAAGATGATGGGGTCTTTCATCTTCCTCAATCTTGAGGCCTTTGCAGGGGATTTCACATGCTTCAGCCCCATATTTGCTGCTGGGATATGCTCTGACCTCTGCCATTGCTCTACAGGGTTTGTTATATTGCAGCCTCTTAGATCTGTTGGTTCTTCTCTGCATGAGGTATTGCATGGAGCTGAGCAAAACCTGAGAGGGAAGGAGCTGGACAATAAAATAGCTAAAACAAGGTCAGGGCCACATTACTCCAAAGGTGGGTTACAAGGTCAGGGCTACTTTACCCCAGTGGTGGGTTACAGCTAGGACAGGTTAGCTTGTGGTCATCTGATCCTTGAGCAAGTTATGGAGAAAACAAGTTTCCTAAGCCAAAATCAAGCTAAAATAGGTCCAGATTCATACATAGACTAGAGAGAGTCTCGTGACACTCATTTGGCCATAAAGCATTGATGATATATAAAGGATAAAGCTACTCCAGGAACTCTTCCTAGCCTACAGGGCCAGGACAGCTGGGTCTCAGCCTCCTCTTCCTCCTCTTGCAGATCCTTGGTGCCCGGCACTTGCCCAAGAACGGGAGGAGCATCGTGTGCCCCTTTGTGGAGGTGGAGGTGTGTGGCTCCGAGTATGACAACAGCAAGAACAAGACGGATGTTGTCGGTGAGGGTCCACACGCATGTGTCTTTTGGGGTCCCACCTCGGAAATGTAATTGGGGTTTCCAGTTGGAGTTTCCAGAGTGGGAAAGGTGTCTCCCACTGACAACAAGCACCCAAGGGAGCTGTGACTGTGTGCCACCCACATGGACACCCATGGTGCCACGTCGGTGCCATGCCATCCAGGCATCCAGCCCAGCTCCATGCTCTGATCCCTGCCTGTTCTCTCCTTGCCTACCAGCTGACAATGGTTTCAACCCCGTGTGGCTCTTCAAGCAGTTCGTCTTCGACATCAACAACCCCGAGTTCGCCTTCCTCCGCTTTGTGGTGTACGAGGAGGACATGTTCAGCGACCCTAACTTTTTGGCACAAGCCACCTTCCCCGTCAAAGGCCTCAAAACAGGTATGCACCTGGGATGGAGGGTGTCCATCTCAATGGCTCCCTGGATGTCCACCTGAAATTCAGCCCCTTGGGGGCCTGCTTTGGGGATGGCAATGTGCTGGTGGCCTGCAGCAATGGCCATGCTGAAGAGACAGGGCAATGTCACAACCAAAATGTCACATCCAGGTTATCGGTCAGTGCCGCTGAAGAACAGCTACACAGAGGACCTGGAGCTCGCTGCCCTCCTCATCCACATTGAGATCATCAATGCCAAGGTGGGTCTCCCATGGGAACCTCCCTGTGCCCTGTGACATTCCCCAGATCTCCCACATCCCCTTTGCTCCCTCACCAGCTTCACCTAGATCTTCCTGTCCCACCTCACGCCTCAATTTCCCCTACTGGATGGGGAGAGTAGTGCCCTGGGTGCCTGCACCAGCCCCACGAGCCTCATGTCCTTGTGTCAGAGCAGGAGGAAGACGAGGAGAACCTCTACTCGTCCATCCAGCAGCTGCGTGACCGCGCTAGCGAGCTCTCCAGCCAGGTCTCCAGCTACGAGCGCACCAACAACTGCGACTCCCGCTACCAGCAGCGCCTCGACGAGCTGCGGGCAGCCCAGGAGCGACTCATGGAGCTCACCGAAGTGCGCAACCGCAAGTGAGTCTCTCCCGGCCACTCCGGGCTGTCCTCCCGGGGCTCTCCCTTGCCGTCAGCCCCTAGTTTGGTCCCCGCGGTCGGCGGAGAGGTCACTAATGTCACCTCTCCACCCCACGGCAGATTGATGGAGAAGAAGAAGAGGGATCGGCAGATGGTCAGCAAGCGCAACTGAGCCAGCTGGGGCTCGCTGGGCCTGGGGGTCTGGCCTGCACAAGCCCTGGCCGGTGCCACCAGCTGGCTACAGACATACCTTTGCCTGTCACCTGTGTCCCCTCCACGGCCAGATCCACTGCGGGCCAGGACTCAGAGCGCAGGGACCTCCTGCCACCTCCTCTCCTGCCCCAAAGGCACGGCAAGAGGGTGACGTGGCCACCCTTGGGACCCCACAAGCCCGCCTGGCTCTGGCCACCATTGTCACCGCCGGGTGCTCAAGGATGGCAGCACCGCTAGGTCCTGGGGCTGGATGATCCCAGCAAAGGACGGTGTCCATCATCTCCAGTTTGGGGAGAAGAGGGGCGTTGTGTTGGTCTATGATGTTTCTCCATCACGGCAGCGAGGCAGGAGGAGGGGAGCCTCCCTGCCTCCTCTCGCCCCACTCCCCGGCACCATGGCACCTGGTATCACGGAACCATGTGGAATGGTCCCGGAGCCTGGACACGGCAGAGGCTGCCCCAAGCACCCACTCATCCTGCTGCCTTCCCACTCTGCTCATCCCGGCTGCTTCAAAGGGATAGGATGGAGGACCCAGTGTCCCGCTGCCACCGCCGCAGGCTGGGCCAGCTTCCCCCAGAACAACAGGGCAGGTGACACCAGCTCCACCCCAACCTGATGGAGAAACTGAGACCCGGCACAAGTCTCCAGGTGCAAAAGAGGCCCGGGAAGGAGCAGGAGAGGCCGCCCCGTGTCCTGGGCCCTCCCTCCCTGCACCCATCCTGCGCTCAGGCCAGGCTGGGGACAGGAGAGGGGACCCCACTCGCTCCGAGCCAGCAGAGGACAGAGACGCAGGGGACAACATGGCTCAGGGCCAGGGGGTTCCCAGCGGAAAGGGGAGCTATAAATACCTGTATTTTCTTCTTTTATTCAGCGTGTACATACGGCACGTGGAGGGGTCTGTTACCAGCCACAGTATTAGGGCACTTGCGGGGGGACACCCCGAAATGTCCCAGGGTGCCCCCAGGTCCGACCACAAGGGAACAGGACACCCAGCAGGGAGGGTGCCCAAGGGGACAGGAGGCAAAATGTGGGCGACGAGGCAGCCCCTATCTCTGCATGGGGGTGTTGGAGGTTGAGGGACAAGGATGTCCCCAAGGTCATGAAGTGTCAAGGCCTCAGGGCTGTGTCCTGATAGCACCTAAAGGTAAGTCCAGCTTTTCCTGGCCCTAGCAAGAGGGGACTGTTCTTGGGTGATGAAAGAGGGACTGAAGCCCCAACAAGAGTTTGGTTATCACCAGAAGAAGACCTGGAGTGAGGACGAAAGAGAATCTCAGGATAGGGATATTCCTGGAAGGAGGCAGGCACAAACTCTTTCGCCAAAAGCGGTCCCCAACAAAGAAGTCACATCCAGACACCGTCCCATGTCCCCAGGATGTCCCCATGGGCTGGATCCACCTAGGGATGAAGCTTGCACCTCAGGGGCAACAGGGTGAGGACCAAGCAGGACCAAGTGGGATGGCTGGTGGCATTGCAGGGTGTCCCCCGAGGTGAGGGCACTCTGTCAGGGGAATCCGTGTATTCTTTGTATGAAAATAAATCTATTTAGCCAATATTTATACACAGGAACCTTGGTTTGATTCCCCCTGAGCTCCTGTCGTCGCTTTAGCCCCTGTTCAAAGCTCAGCCATGGGAGATGTCACCAAGCCAGATGATATCCCTGGGTTGGTGGCTAATGTCCCCATGTCACCAGGGTGTCCCATGGACTGGCTAATCCTAGTCTCCTGACCTGGTGTGTCACTACTGTCCTCACTGTTAATGTCATTGTGTCCACCTGTCATCCTGCTGTGACAGGTGGATGAGCACCATGAGGAGCTCTGCCTCTAACCCTTTTTGTCACAAGGAGGGAGATACATGGTCCCCAGGAGAATGTCCCAACAGTGGGAGTGATGGTTGGCCCGACAGGACCAGCATGGGACATGAGGTTTTGGACTGGGACTTGAGTGCTCTGCCTGCCACCCAAGCCAGAGGAGACACAGGACACAAGCCATGGGGACACATGGCCATATGGAGGCTGGACATGACACAGGACCATAGGGCACAGTGATACAAGGCATGGAGACATGGGGACAGGGGGACACAGCGCAATGGAAGTAAGGAGGTAGAGGCACATGAGGACATGGATCCATGCTGGACGCAGGGATACAGGACGCTGGAGCTGTAGGAAATCGGGCTATAGCAGGGAACACAGAGTCATGGAGCTACAAGACATAGAGATGCAAGATATGGGGATGGCACAGTCACAGGGATACACGTGTTTTAACAGGTATGGTGGTGAAGGGCCTGCGATTGGAATTGGTGATCTCCAAAGTCCTTTCCAACTATAATGATTCTCTGGTTCTGTAGTAGGACACAGGTCATGTGGACACAGGAGGGTTGACATGGTCCACAGGACCCTGGAGCCACATGATGGGTGATATGGACAATGGGGACATGGGCCTCTGAGTCCCATATCCTAGATCCAGTGAGCTATGGGATCTTAAGAATACAAGAAGGATGACATTGGTCATGAGGACATGGGGACACAGGATGATGACGCTGGCCATGGAGCCATTGGGGACACAGGGTGGTGACATGGGGACACAGGGTCATGATATGGACCATGGGGTCATGGGCTATGGGATGATGACACTGGCCAGGGAGCCATGGGGACACAACATGGGGACATGGGCCATGATGGCACTGACCATGGGGTCATGGGCTTTGGGATGATGACACTGGCCAGCGAGCCGTGGGAACACAGGGTGGTGACATAGGGACATGGACCATGATGACACCGGCCATGGAGTCATGGGGACACAGGGTGGTGACATGGGGACATGGGCCATGATGACACTGGCCATGGTCATAGGCTATGAGATGATGACACTGGCCAGGGA
>NW_020455732.1:4424101-4442088 GCF_003342845.1 Nothoprocta perdicaria
TGGTCATAGGCTATGAGATGATGACACTGGCCAGGGAGTCATGGGGACACAGGGTGGTGACATGGGGACATGGGCCATGATGACACTGGCCATGGAGCCATGGGGACACTGGGTGGTGACATGGGGACAGGGACCATGATGACACTGGCCAAGGAGCCATGGGGACACAGGGTGGTGACATGGGGACACGGGCCATGATGACATTGACCATGGGGTCATGGGTTATGGGATGATGACATGGCCATTGAGCCATGGGGACACTGGGTGGTGACATGGTGACATGGGCCATGATGACACTGGCCAGGGAACCATGGGGACACAGGGTGCTAACATGGGGACATGGGCCATGATGACACCGGCCATGGAGTCATGGGGACACAGGGTGGTGACATGGGGACATGGGCCATGATGACACTGGCCATGGGGTCATGGGCTATGGGATGATGACATGGCCATGGAGCCATGGGGGCAGTGGGTAGTCACAGGGACACAGGGGCCATGATGACGCTGGCCATTGAGCCATGGGGACACAGGGTGGTGACATGGGGACAGGGGCCATGATGACACCGGCCATGGAGCCATAGGGACACAGGGTGGTGACATGGGGACAGGGGCCATGATGACACTGGCCATGGGGTCATGGGCTATGGGATGATGACATGGCCATGGAGCCATGGGGACACAGGGTGGTGACATGGGGACACGGGCCATGATGACACTGGCCATGGGGTCATGGGCTATGGGATGATGACACCGGCCATTGAGCCATGGGGACACTGGGTGGTGACATGGGCCATGGTCATGGGCTATGGGATGATGACACTGGGGTGATGACATGGGGACACAGGGTGGTCATGGGGACGGGGGCCATGATGACACCGGCCATGGGAACAAAGCCCACGGGGTCATAGGTCACGGCAACGCTGCCCCCCGCCCGTCCAAGAGGGGGCGAGCGGCGCAACGCGGCAGCGCCGCCGCCTGACGTCACGCGGCTCCGCCCCGCCCCACCCGCTCCTCCATTGGCTGGCTGCACCGCCCCCGCCGCTTCCCATTGGCTGGGACGGCCGCGGCGGGCAGGGAGGTGGGGCGGAAGTGGCGGTACCGGGGGCTGCTCCGCGCCGGCCCCGCCGCGTCTCGATGGTAGCGGGTCCCTCACGCGGAAGAGCGGCCTGAGGCGGCGGCAGGTGAGGGGGGCGGGTGGCAAGAGTGACCGGTCCGAGCTCCGGTACCGCCCGGGGTCCCCCCGGTACCGCCCGGAGAGACCGCGGTACCGCAGCGAGCCCCACTGAAGCTCTGGACCCACCCCGGTACCGGCCTGGGGCACCCCGAGGTGCCTTGGGGGGCCTGAGACACCCCTCGTACCACCCTGAGCCCCGTTGGAGCCTTGGGGTGTCCCCTGGGACCCGCTGGTACCAGTTGGTGTCCCCCCGAGGAGCCGTGGGACACTCCCGGTGTCGCCTTTAGCACCACTGCAGTCTTGGAACCCCCCTGGTACTGGTCTGGGTCGCGCATTGAGGCCTGCGTCCCTCTGGGTACTCCCTGAGCCCCGCTGGAAACCTGGGACTCCCATTTGGTACCAACCTGGGACCCCCGGGATGCTCCCTGTGCCCCCCAGGAGTCCCAGGACCCCCCTGGGACCATCCTGGGACCCCCTTGAGCCCCCCTGGAGTCCCAGGACCCCCCTGGGACCAGCCTGGGACCCCCTTGAGCCCCCCAGGAGTCCCAGGACCCCCATGATACCAGCCTGGGTCACCCAAAGAAGCCCTGGGAGACCCCCAGGACCACCCTGAGCCCTGTTGGAGCCTTGGGACCCCCCTGGTACTAGCCTGAGATCATCCTAAGCCCAACTGGCGTCCTACAACTTCCCAGTACCAGCCTGGGGCACCCAAAGGAGCCCTGGGACACCCTCGGTACCACCTGGAGCCTCAGCGGAGTCCCGGGACCCCCCCAGGTACCACCTCATGACACCCCAGTACCACCCTGGGTGACACCTAGGTCCCCTCACTACCACCCTGGCTCTCCCCATGGAGCCCAGGACCCCCCAAAAGCTACAGCACAACATGACGCTTGTTCATCTCCTCCAGGATCCCCTCTGGCATCCCCTTCTCACCCCAATTCCTGCCTTAAAACTGCTTCAATTTTCTTTTTTTCTGGCACCTCGTATAGGAAACCGCTGATATTTTTTCCTTTTTGCAGCACCATTCGAAAGGCCACGAGTCTTGGTGCTGCACGTTGGTCTAAACGCACATTTATTTCAGGTACCCCGGAGGTGAATTGCAAGTACGTCACGTTAAGGAGAGGAGGAAAATGTCCTGTTAATGCCTTCCCCTTCGCACATGGCAGCAGCTAATTGGCAGTGAGAATACGAGGGCTGGAAGATAAAATATGTATGAAGGGGATTTGGGGCACGAAGCTTCTCTTTAGGTCTGTTTAACAACAAAAATACATGTTGGTGTCTTTGGCTAAGATATAAAATGTCAGTGCGAGCTGCGGTTGTGCAAAATAAGGGAACTACCCCCGTACCACATGATTTCTGTCTCCTCACCACTCTGCTACGGCCTCCGCCACCGTTGGGATGGTCCCAAGTGGTTGGCACGGAGTCCCCTGCAAGTTTGGCTCCCTCTGTGCCCATCCTTGGGAATTCTGCCCTCCTGGGGCTGCAGGTGGTCTCTCTGCTGCAACTTTGCATCTGTTTTCCTCCCGAGCCACCTGTTTTTGCTCTTAAAAACAGCTGCTTTCATGTTTCCTGCCACAAGTGGGTTTCTACTTCCCGTATTTCATCTGCCCAACTCTTCCTGTCTCCACTGTAAAAGTTTTAAAAAGTTTCTAGCAGGTAGTTGGTAGCAGAGACATCTCTCTTCTTAACTGCCCTTCCTGGATGTCCATCTGCTTTGGTCCCGGCCCAGAAACTGTCCAGGAGTCTCCGGTGTCTCTTATCTTCTTTATACCAGCACATGGAACAGGGTAGCAGAAAGGCTGTGGGATTTACATCCTTTGGGATATCAAAACTCAATGGGACGAGGCTTCATTAACCTACTTTGAGCAGCTGTAGCTTCCAGAGGCCTCTTCCAACCTGTGTTGTTCCCAGATCCCGCAGTAACAGGTGTATCCACCCTGTTATAAAGATGCCAGGTGTGGAATTTTGCTATTAAGACTCTGCCTTTTCCCACAAGCCAGGGGAAAGATGACGACCAGCGTCCTGCCTTCAGCGGGGGATGGATATTGCTATTACATCCTCACGGACGACTGTACATATGGCAGCAAGTACTTCCAAGCTGGGAACATCTGCTACTGCAGCGAGAGGAGCTATCTGCGCAACTTCTCCGACGACCGGCCCCCGACTTGTTTCCTCAAAGTCGTCATGTTGGAGGACGGCTCCACCGTCACCATCAACGTGGAAATCCTCGAGCCCGTGCGCGAGGAGACGACCGCCTTCCTCCTGGCCGTCGGCAGCCACCGGGAACGCCTGAACTGTTTCTTGGATGGGCTGCGCCTCGAGGCAGCTCTGAAGGCGACGCCGGGCCAGAAAGTGATGGTGGAGGTTGAGCGGCAGCAATTCCCCGGCGTCATCCGCTACATCGGGAGCGTTCACAAAAACACCCCGGCTGTGCTCTTGCCTGTCTTCTTTGGGGTGGAGTTACAGGTAACGGGGCCAAGGAAGAAGGGTGTTCTGCGTCCTTAACGTTTGTGTCGATCCACGGCGGTGCCTTTCATAACAAACATGGGATTCCTGCCCTGACCGTGTAGCCCTGGTGTCGTATGGACCTGGTCCGGGCTGCGCAACCACTTTGTCTGTGCTCCTCCCCTCTAACACCTTCCCTTGCCTTGCATAACTCCAAGGAACATCTGGCTTCCGCTGTTTTCCTTGGATTCTGCAAAAATCCGCCTCCTACGGCCGCGTTCCAGGCTAGGTGTGTCGCCGTGCCGGTGGCTCGGGATGTAACGTGCCTTTCTGGCATGTTTTCAGGGTGAAGGCGAAAACAGAGGGCGCACTGATGGCTCTTACCACGGCACTGAGTATTTCAAGTGCAAGCGGAACTGTGGGGTCTTCCTGCCATTTCACAGAGTCCACTTCGCTCCTGCGCCCGACGCCGACTACGCAAAGCAGAAGCCAAAGGCAGACGCGGAGGAGGTGGTTCCTGTGAAAGTGGGAGATGCAGTTAGTTTCTACGTGGACGAGGTCCTCACGAGGGGAGTAGCAATGGCAGTTTACAGGGAGGGAAGCCAGTGGTTCGTTAAAGTTTGTCCGGTAAGATCAGTGTTGCCTTTTCTATATTTAATTTACTTATTTTGTACCTATGTTGTGATGAGACCTTAAAAAGCAGCGGGAGGAATGCCCAAAAGGGATATGGGGTTGCATGCAAACGGCCTTTAAAATGGGTTCCTGTTCCAGGAAATCCCTGTTATCTGATAGATTTTAGCTGATTCGATCTTCTTTCCTATCAGGAAGAAGAAGGAACAACTGACATTTTCCGAGAAATCCCTATGGACTCTGTTGTGAAGGAAAACTTGCTCCCTCCAAGTAGGTTACCATGAGATGTGTATGCCCTGTGTACCTTGCTGTGGATTTAGACATTGGTTAATTTATTTGCAGGGCATCCAGTGAGCTGAAAGTGCAACAGAAGCATCAGCTAGTCCCAAGTAGCTTGGGTCCAGGAGGCAGAGAAGTTGAATAAAAAATATCTCGAGTTTTTGGGTAGGATTACTTGCATTAGGCAACTAGAGCTCTGAGTCTCCCGGTTTATCAGAAAAAGCAGAGGTTTTGCTTGCAGGGCATAACTATTTTTCTAGGGAAGAAAACAGTACTGGTTAGAGAGTTTGTAATTTAGTTGTAGTAGGTGGATCAGTAGCTTCATCCTGATGCTGGACAAGCTCAAAGGCTCGGACGACAGCAGTGACGACGTGAGTCATTAGGTGAACTAGCAAATTGGTGCCTTCTGCCTCTTGCCACCAAAACAATGCTGTTTTTGTCAGGGCTGGCCAAGGGGAGCAGTTATCAGACTTTTCCCTAAGCTGATTCATCTCAGTAAAGGCAGAAAAACAGCAGGGACCCAGCACTACCACCAATGCAGGCTACTGCAGAGGGCTGGATTAAGCTCCAGAGCAAGGCTGGGGTGTGCAGCCTTGAACAGGGAGAAGGAGGAGAGGGATCCTCCCCTTTCAGTCTCAGCAAGCTGTTGGACCAGCTCTGCTTTTCCACTGAAGCTAGCGCTGTGAGTCACACCTCGTGCCTTCCGTGCATGGCCTCATGATTCCTTCTGCTCTGCTCTAGAATTTCAAAGTAGAACCAATGTTGTCATTAGAAGTTGGCTTCCTACCTCCCTTGACATTCTGGTTTTGCTCACTAGATTTGTTTTTACCGTACGAGTCTGACATGGACCCAGGACATCCAAAACAGATGAAACAAGAGCTAAGTGAGAGCGCTGAGGATTGTGAAAGTGGAAACTCGTCCCTTGAGGTGAACTCCATGGTCCAGATCACCTTGGACAAGGGAAACCAAGTGTCAGGAATCATCCGCTGGTTGGGATACCTGCCCCAAATTAAGCACAAAATGGCAGGAGTTGAACTGGTAAGGAGCAAAAATACTTGCTGTGAGGGTGCAAATCAGAAGCAGCTTTTTTCTGAATGTCTGAAGAAATTCAGGCTGCGTTTCTGTCAGCATGACCGTAGCTGGGCCACTGACATGTCAGAATTTGAACTCTTGAGGACAAGCCCACCTGGTAGTAAGTGTATTGCCTAGGGCAAGGAACTGATGTTCAAGATGCCAGAGTGTTTTATACATTTTATATATATGTATATATACACACACACACAAGTATATACATAGGTCTTCTACTGACTTGCTGTATGAAATGAGGCAAGTCTCATGCTGTCTTGTTAACCCCAGTTATCACTGAGGACACTTTAATGCCTGCAGAGTGATTTTTGGGGCTTTATTTGCTGCTCTGACAAAGGCCTTCAAGAACCTTGAGGGATGTTATGGGAACATGGGGCAGAATAATCACGATTCCTGCAAACGGCTTCGCTAGGTTTCAAGCATAATCAGAATAAAGGAAAATACCTGCAAAATGAGACCAAATGTACATAGCTTTCAAGATGCAAAATAACCATGTGGGGACTCACCTGGAGTATTGGGTGCAGTTCTGGGCTCCCCATTATAAGAGGGATGTGGAGCTTCTGGACAGGGTCCAGCGGAGGGCAACAAAAATGATTAAGGGACTGGAGCATCTGTCTTATGAGGAAAGAGAAGAGAAGGCTGAGAGGAGATCTGGTCACTAAGTACAAGTGACAAGTGAGTGGAGAATGTAAGGAGGAAGGGGCCAAACTCTCCTCAGTGGTGGCCAGTGATAGGACAAGGGGCAATGGGTACAAGTTGAAACACAGGCAATTCCATCTCCATGTGAGGAAGAACTTCTTCCCTGTGAGGGTGACAGAGCCCTGGAACAGGCTGCCCAGGGAGGTTGTGGAATCTCCTCTGGAGATTTTCTAAACCCACCTGGATGTGACCCCATGTTCTGAGTGTCCCTGCTTGGGCAAGGAGGTTGGACTACATCACCTCTAGAGGTTCCTTCCAACCTCAACCATTCTGTGAATTGCATCTCCTTCTTATGGTTCCTGCTCTCGTGTCCTTCATTTGTGCTCTTTTCCCAGGATGAAGACAAGGGGGTCACAGCTGGTGAGTGGCTGGGCAAATACTATTTCCACTGCGCTCCGAAGCGTGGCCTCTTTGTGAAGCTGCAGTCGTGCCAGCCCGACGTTCGCTTCCAGTGTTCACCCCACAGTGACCTGAATCTCATGGATTATAGTAAGTTTTCTGGGGAGAGAGGAGACAGGATCAAGCTAGGAGAAAACCTAGTGCAGAGGTCCTTGTGTGCAGTCCAATTCCAGGTACTGAGAGCAAAATGCCTCAAATTTATCACTCAGAGGGTCCAAAATCTCCTTTCAGCCTCAGAAAGCACTGTGTGTAGGCCTGATATGTGTCCTTGTGCAGAGAAACTGAGGATTTCTCCACATTCTTCCCTGCACATCAGAACTCGCTGGTAAAGTTATTTCTCTCTTGTTACAACACTCAAGAGGGCGAGTTGCTGCAAACACTTTATTGCAGTAATTGCTTTATATGCATGGAATAAAAAGATAGTCCTGATCCCCAAAATCCTGAAGTTTGAGAGCAGAGATGTTCACACCAGGAAATTTTAAGACAATATTGTTTCACCTTCATCGTTTTCCTTGGGGGGTTGTAAGAGATATCAATTTTAAGGACAGGGAGGAAAGGAAAAGGGAAGGGAAGCCCTTGTATAAATGAAACCTGATTGTGGACAAGTGTTTTAGGGCAGCTAGGCTAGACCCTATGGCTATCTTAAATGTTCCACCAATGTAAGTTGTATATGTGGGTCTGGAGAGTTGGAAGGGGCAGCACAGGGACACAGGCAGGATGTCAGGTGATACTAGTGTTGTACCTGAGAAATAAGTGGGAGATGGACAAGGGAGAGATGATTAAATTGGTTGTAATACAGAGCTTGAAGGAAGGCGTTTAGAACCAGGGAATCGGGGATGTTTCAGCTGTACCCTGGGCGTTTCCATTCCTCCTGGAACCAGGATAATGGGACATTCAGTCCTCTTCATTCGTGGCAGGGTTGGAGGGACTAATCCAAGCTGTGATGTTTGGTACCAGCTTCTACCTACTCCCTTGGGCTCCATAATCACAGCTTGTATCACAGATATTTCTGAAGAGAGCTCCCAAGCTTGCATCTGACACAGCACCAACTCATTTGTAGGTCTTTTTCTCCTCCTTATCCTTGGCAGAAGGATGGGAGAGGTAGTGTGGATTGGGAGGACTCTGCTCTGGCAAGGAAGAGATGGTTTGTTGGGCAGAAGGGAGCTGGATGAGCTGGGAAGCTAAAGGGACTTGCTGCTGTTCCTTGTGTTGCAGGAGAACAAGAAGCTCTTCCCCAGGTCCGGGAGAATTTTCCTCCCCTCGGGAACGAGAGGGCAGTACAGGTCCTGCAAGGGCGGATGAAGGGGATTCAAGGCCACTGTAATTCCTGCTATATGGATGCAGCTCTCTTCAGGTAAGAGTCTGCTTAGGCAGGGCCCTGCTGCAAAATTATAGCCTTTTAACAGAGCCTGAAGCCCAAAGCTTCCCTGCACCTCCAGCACAGCTGCAAACTCAGCCAGCAGAAGCAAGGATATAATTGTGTGGAGAGGCAGCCTCACTGCTCACTGCCTTTTTCATCTCCCTTGTAATCTGGTAGGTTTGCAGGCTTCAAAGTAGCCCTCAGGAGTACCTAAGGTACCTGAGTGTCTGTCCAACAGGGTAGTGAAAGATGGTTGTTCTCTGGACCAGACCAGGCTGACTCTGCCATTGGAGGTAATGACCAGAAACTTCAAAGAAACAGAAATTTCAAAGAAACTGCCACTGGAGAGGAAAAGACTCAGTGATGCCCCCACCATGAGCAGTTTTGGCTGCAAAGTGGGAGATTTTCTTGTCTCTTAAGCTGTTTTCTTACTTGCTGGAAGTGTTCATTAAACCAGACAGAGTTTATTTACTTCTTTACAGTCTTATTGCTGAGATTCTTTATCACTCATGTTTCTGCAATTGCATGCACGGGTTGTGGAAAATAAAACCCAGCGAGTGTCACTCAGCACTGCAGTTTGGATCTACCTGCTGCTGCCACCCCATCAGACTTGCACGTGTTCTCTTCGCAGCCTCTTCTCCTGTACGTCCGTGCTGGACTCCATGCTCTTCAAGCCCTTCCCGCTGTGCGACAGGAATGTCCAAAACATTCTGCGGGATGAGATTGTGAATCCCCTCCGGAAGTGAGTATAATATGTGAGGAATTTGGGAAGGCGCCGGTCTGTCTTCATACCTTCTCTGCCAACCAGGTGGTAGTTGTCACTGAGAGAAAGGGTGGCCTGCAGGAGGTCTCCTGCCAGCCACATCCAAAGCTCTTCCTCTCGGATTTCTCTTCCAAGGGTTCCCTTTCTGTAAGGCTGTCATGAGTCCTGCTGTGTGCATGTGAGAAGTTAATAGCCCCATTTCATGGGAATACCTATGAAAGTTGGAATGTTGATCCTTCAGCTTGTTGGATCTGCGGTGTATCGACAGGCAGTGAGCATTGGGGCTACTGCCCGTGGCATGAGAGCTAAATTCTCTGGATTTTGTATCAAAAATAGCAAGTTCTCTCCTCGCCATCCCTGTTTTCTCCTAGGTGTGGGAGAGAGGCATGGAGAGCTGCTTGTATGCAAGGTGTTAGCATCCTTCCAGGTGGGCTGAAGCCTGGAACTTCCTCGCTGGGATACAAACGAGGGATTCTTTGAGACACTGGGATTTAAATAATCCTCCCCTGCTACTTTTTGCTTTCAGGACTGGCTTTGTCATGGCCAGGAGTGTGATGCACCTTAGGGAGCAGCTCACTGAGAAGGGCCAGTACTCGAGTTTTGCCACTGCTGAGAAAGGTAATACATGTCTGGAGCCTTCCCAGAATTGCCTGGATGTGAACTGCCTCATCCAGGTGCCAGGCTGGCAACATAGGTTTGCACTCCTCCCATGCACATGCATTAAAATGCCTGCTTTATATATTTTACATTCACATAAAAATGCATGTATAAAACATTTTCGTTTTTTAAAGCTCTGCAACGTTTGTGATAGCTATTGCTATTGGGAAGAGAGAGGAAGAACTATGTAAACAGAATTCAAGCAAGGGAAATTTCCCCAGGTTTTGATTTATACTTGGAGTAATGGCCTGAGAAGTCTGTCCCTAAACAGCATATGTATTTTAGCCAGGGATGGTTTAGCTTCTAATTTGTTTCTTGAGCTTCTGTAGCTCTTCCTCATTTCACTTTAACTTAATGGGCAGCTGCCATTAGCACTAAAAACATTAAGGTGCCTCTCTCTCTGAAAGGAGTGTCACTGTGCTTGCTCAGCTTGGAAGAAAGCAGTATCAGCTCTGCATGCATCATCTAAGCAGCCAAATACAGCTTAAAAAAATATTCTATCTTGAAGAGATTGAAAAATCAGCTAAGAGAAGGACAGTTTTTCTTCTGTTGTCTCTGTATAGAGGAACAATTTACCTTTTTTCATGTCTGTTTGAAGATTCATGCATTAACCAAATGCACTCGGCTCCTCATTCAAACGCCACCTTAGCTGGAATAAAAGGGAAGATTCCCAGTTTCCAACTGCTGGTTCTTGTTTGTCAGAGAGATTTAACCTTCTGGATGGGTCCGGGTAAGCGAATGTTCCTTGTGTGATGTCACTTGTTCTGTTCTCTGAATTTCCAGATCCTGAGGAGTTCCTCAATCTGATAATGCATCAGATCCTGGGAATAGAGCCCCTCTTGAAACTGCAGTAAGTTTCTGTATCGAGGTGATGCAGTTTTCCCAGTCCAGGTTCACTGCTTATCCACTTGGCAATTATTTCCTATTTTATCCAGGCTTTGCAGGCACAACCCAGCAAGTTGTATACAGGTCCTCCCTGCTGTCCCTTAACTATAGTCTGTGCAGCTTGTTGTCATCCTGTCCCAGGTGGCCAGTCTAGGAAAAGATGCTTCCAAACTCCCCCTGGACACGTCACCTTCAGAAAATGATGAAAGAAACTGTTATCAGAGCTGGTAGTGGTTTGGGAAGCCTAGTGTCCATCTTCAGCACAGAGCCAACACAATCTGACAGCCTTTGGATGTAGTTAAGTTGTACCCAGACTGTCAAACTGGCTCAGATCCTAGAGTCTGCCAAACAGGGAGCCCATGGAGTGTAGTCTCAGTTTTCTCAGGTCTCTACAAAGAAAATGAGAGGCTGAAGGAAGCCAAAAATAACGGTGCTGTTGAGAAACACAGAAGGGGATTGTTGGCTCTCTGGGCACCCTTGTGGGGTTCTCAGTCAAGCCTCAGCTCATGGAGCTGCTCAGAAAGGCCGAGCACAGAGGCAGCTCTGTGCTGCAGCTCCCCTGCAGAGGGTCAGCTAAAGGAAATCCTGTCCCTGCTGGCTCTGGGATGCAGAAATTCTGGCACCTCTTTTGCACATAACTCACCTTTTGAATGCAAGTTTAGCCTTGCAGCAAAACTTGGACCAAGTTTTGCCTTGCAACCTTTTGTGTGTGCCATTATAAATAGAGTTTTTAGCTGAGTTGATTTTGCTGACTGTGCTGTAGAGCAGTTGGCTGTGAAATACTGAAACATCTTAAATTTTTACGCTGAAGAGGGAGAAACTGAGTTTAGCTCTTTGGAACAGGATATGTAGGTAGTAGGATAAAGAGACTGAATATTCAGTGAGTATTTAGTATTTCTGGGTAGAGAAGTGCTTCTTTTCAGTCTCCCAGCAAGCACCCCTTGGTGCCCTATGCCCAGAAACGATTACAGGACAAAAATGGAGTGTCCTCTGAGAGGTCAGATGTCTGTGGCAACAAGCTGCCTGTGACCACTTCCTGCAGGTCCGGAGGCCAGGAGGAGCAGGAATGTTACTGCTACCAGATATTTATGGACAAACAGGAGCATCTGGTGATTCCTGATGTGCAGCAGTTAGTGGAACACTCCTTCCTGTCCTCCAATCTGAAGCTAGTGGAGGTGAGCCCGGCTACCTTCAGCCTCCCTCACTATCTGCTGCCTTTTCCTTCCTTCCTCCGACGTGCCTGTGCCTGCTAGATAATCTGCAGGGGGTCTAGTGTGTCTTACATCTAACACAGCAAAGCAGCAGCTTAGCCACGACCTGAGAGAAGTCTTGGGATATAAGAGCATGAAGGAAAAGGGGTCTTGCTTTTCCCCTAGTGCTGTTATGTTCTGTGAACACCACAAGCGGAAAAGCTTTAGCCCCTGCAGCCGTAGAGAGAGAAGAGTCCCTGGCACTTGGCTCTTCTGCCTTGGTGACATGTTTGCCTTTCTCTTCCCAGATCCCATCTTGCTTCATTATCCAAATGCCACGTTTTGGGAAGGAGTATAAAATGTTCAGCAAAATCATTCCTTCCTTAGAGCTGGATATAACTGACCTGCTGCTTGACAGTAAGTTCTTGGGCAGGAACCGTGTGATGGGTCTCGTCTCTTCAGTTTGCGAGTGGGAGACGTGATGGGGGAGGATCCTGCTGGGATTCCTATTCCCTGAGTGCTAGTTTAGGTAAGACAAGGTGTATTTTGTGGGAGGGACCTGGGGAGGACACGTCTCGTCACCTCGGCAGGTCCCAGGGAGTGCTGCGTGTGTGGCGACGTGGCCACCCTCGAGTGTTCGGAGTGCTTCAAGGACAAGGTGTTTGCAGCCTCGGGCCTCAAGCAGTTCTGCAGCTCCTGCTCCAGACAGGTATCATTTTCTTTGGCTACTTCCATAATCTGCCCTGGTGGCTGAGAAGGGATCAAAAGAGCTGGAATGGGTTTCTTTGCTGTCCCTACAGCTGCTCAGCTCAAGTAGAGATGGGCTGAATGAGCCATGTGAGCAGGGACAGCTGTCACCCATTACTAAACTCTCCTGCATTGTCCTCTGCTCACATATAGTGTAAATAAGCCCTATTTTTGCCCAGAGGCAGTGCTGGGTCCTTGGTGTCGCTCCTAGTAAGACACTCCTATGGCTTTGGGCCACGCTCAGCTGGCAGCACCTTTCCAACCCAGCTCCTAGCTTTCAGGCTGTCGCCGTTTCGCTCTTCTCTGGTACGTGGGGAAGAACAAGCGCTGCCATCCGCCGTCTCTCCTCAGGTTCACTCCCATTACCGGCGCAGAGCCCACATGCCGAGCAAGCTGCACGTCCCCGAGGAGTTTCACAGCAGGAGCCCCCGTGGCGACGGCCAGCAGGTCCCGCGCGAGAAGATGGAGCTCTTTGCGGTGCTCTGCATCGAGACCAGCCACTACGTCTCCTTCGTGAAGTACGGCCCCGAGAACGAGCACTGGATGTTCTTCGACAGCATGGCCGACCGGCATGGTGAGGACGGCGCGGCGGGCTAAGCATGGGGGGCGTCTGGGAGGGTCTGTAATGCAAAGCACGTAGGTGGTGGTCGCTCTGCTTCGAGGTGGTGCGAGGTTCCAGCAGAGCTTCGGAGCGCCCTTGTGCCTACAAGGAGCATGAGGCTTTGGGAGTGAGTGAGGGGTGCTGGGGAAGAGGAGCTTTCTGTAACAAAGGGGAAGCCTCGTGTCTGAATTTTAGCCTGGAGAAGATTGAGAGGGGATCTGATGAATATGTACAAATACCTGAAGGGTGAATGTAGGTAGGAAGGGGCCAAACTCTTCTTGGTGGTGGCCAGTGATAGGACGGTGAGTAACGGGTATAAATTGAAACCCAGGAAGTTCCTTCTGCATGTGAGGAAGAACTTCTTCACTGTGAGGGTGACAGAGCCCTGGAACAGGCTGCCCAGGGAGGTTGTGGAGTGTCCTTCTCTGGAGGTCTTCAGAACCCATCTGGATGCCACCCTGTGCCACATGCTCTAGGTGTCTCTGCTTGACCAGGAAGGTTGGACTAGATGATCTCTAGAGGTCCCTTCCAACCTCAACCATTCTGTGATTCTGTGAATTGGGTGCCCTCAGGATCCTTCATCCAACACCAATTGTTAAGCAAAGCCTAAGCAAGAGGATGACCAGGCCATGCACATGCTGAGAGGCCCTTCTAGTGGGGATTTTTGGAGCCAGCCAAGGCTTAAAAAAGGACAGTTCTGTCCTGCCTCACTTCATTTTTGGCATCTCAATATCTCAGACAAGGTACCACATTACTGTCCCTTGCAATGGTACCCGCTCGAGCTGTGAATCCTTGTCCCTCGGGACCTGCTTTGGACTCACACCCGTTTCCCTCTTTTTTGAGACAGGAGATGAAAAGGGCTTCAACATTCCCATGGTAACGCTGTGCCCTGAAGTTGCCAAATACCTGGACTTGCCCGTGGCCACGCTGGCCCTGGAGCAACCCCGCGACATGGACGGCGTGGCCAAGCGCCTCTTCTGCGACGCCTACATGTACATGTACCAGAGCAAGAAGATGGCACTTTACAAGTGACGTTGCCTGGCTTGGTGCTGCCCTGCAGAGCAGCAGCGTTTCAGCGACGTGAGCTTGGACCCAACCTAGAGCTGCTGAAGGGTGAAAGCAGCCAGGGTGCTGGACGCCCAACTTGCACTTGTGCCTCTTCTTGCATCCTTCGGTGCTTGATATCGAACTGTCTCCAGGAGCTCCTTGGGGTTTGGACCTGGCCATCCCTGAGAGCTTGTACTGCCCCAGAGCTGACGCACTCAGACACATTCCCCTTTCCCACCCTGTGCCTTCTCTAGGTTTTCTGCAGCTCAGGGTGCTCCCACAGCTTCCTCCTCACCATGTCCCCTTTGGTTGGGACCAAAACATGAGCAGCTTAGAGCAGTAGCTCTAACCAGGAGCAGTTGCCTTCTGACTTGCCAAGGGTACCAGAAAACCATGGTCTCACCCTGACTAACACTTCTTCACGTGGACTTGCTGAAGAGGTGTTGGGAAGAGGGGTTTCCTTGAGGAGTGCAGCTGCAACCTGAGCTCTTCCACTTCCTTTTAGCACTTACTGTCTTATCTCCACATCAATTCCTGAGATCCATGACCAAGAGCAGTAACGCACTTCTCAGAGGGGAAAAATACATAAAAACAATCACTTTTAAAAATTTCTTTTCTGCTATAGCTGCACTAACACTTAGGACCTCTCTTGGACGCCTCCTCTTCTATTAATTTAAATAGTTTACATTTGCAAAGTAGGGGTTCTTGCCCCTTGAGCACATGCTCTCAGTGCCTGCAGGCAGCTGTGCTAAGACTTCAGCTGCTCAGGTTGAAGACTGACGGTACCTGAGAAACCCAAGGGCTGCAGCTCCTGCAGCTCCTTCCTCTGCATCCGTGGAGCGAGGCTGCCAGGTCTGCTGCTGCTGCTGCCTCCGAGCGTCCTTTCCTTGTCTGCTCTTCCTTCAGCATCTGGTACACACATCTCGGATACAGTGAGGCCTCAACTTTTGTGCCTCTGGTACTTTAATGCTAAAATTTTTAAGCTAAAATGCAAAGCAGTTACCTCTCAGCGAGAGTGTTTTATATTTTTCCCCCTTTATTGAATGTGCTAACCGTGGTGCAGTGCCTTACACAGCACAGGCCCAGCTGTAGCCATGCATCAAAAATTACCTTCCTAGCCTCTTCTTTTACTTTTTTTCTTCTAAAAAGGGATCATCAGTCTGTGCTTCACTGACCTCTTTTTAATCTCTAGGGTATGATATTTTTTCCCATCGACGTATTCTGCGAAGATACAAATCACCAACAAAAAAATACTTCTTACCACTAGAGGAGGATGTACAAATCCAGATGACTTTGCAGTTGTTGGAGCAGGGAGCATGGACATCAAGCACCATCCTTGCACCTCCTGAGCACCAGGATGAAGAGCCCAGCTCCTGAAATGGGGTCCAATGTCTAGAGCAGCCCCACATTGAAGACACACCTCAATCTCACCAGTATTTTCTGCACTGCTCTCCCTGGCTGCACATTTTACGGTGCGGGGCTTGACTGGAGTTTCTTTGCTAATCCATTTTACAAGCTGAAGGTGTCAGGGGAAGGATTTGATCTCGTTACCTTACAAACCCAGCTGGGATTAGCAAAAACCTGCTCCTCTCCCAAGTGCTGTGTCTTTGGGGGCTGCTTTTCCATTCCATGTAATAAGTTTTGTCGATTCCACTTTGATAAAGGCTTTGGAACCATCAGTGCTTCAGCTGTGTGTCTGAGACATGTCCAGAAAGGTGCAGCTGGTGACATGGGAGCCAGCGCAGCACACAGGGCAAGGGGCTGCCACACCATGGGGACATGGAGCACGTGTCTGAGAAGAGCCCAGGCCCTTTTACCGTCTCCCCCTGCTTTTCGTTTCACCTCTGTTCCCTTCTAAAACATGACGTGAAGTGAAGGATGTTGAGTTGTGTTGAACCTCAAGGAAGGGAGTGTTGCTGGAGGGACCACACAGCCACACGTGTTGTTGGTAGCGAGGGGATTAAGGGCATTTATTTCATTTTTGTGCTTGGGCCAAAGTAATTGCGGAGACGAGGGCCCCGTTTTCTGTATAAAAGTCAAGTTCAAGGGTCCCTGCGCTAACACAAAACCCATCTCCAGGCTTGGTTGGGGCCTGATATAAAACAGAAAGATATAAAAAGTGGGCAGAGAGGCAAAGCTGAGAGCAGGGAAGGCAAAGTGTGTCCCAGAAAGCAGAAGGTGGCAGGGACAGGGTCACTGCAGCCCCATTGTAGCGAGCCTTGATGTGGCTTTAAGGTCATGGCATCGGTCCCCTATCCATGCCATGGCCATGGGGCAGCAGCAGAGGGGTTCCTGGGGCCTCCAACCCCTCAGCCAGGCCTGCGAGGAGCCGGGGGAGCTGGGGCATGGAGGCAGCACCACAAGGCACAGGGTTGGCACGGGCAGCACCAAAGGCACCAAGCACGCGAGGCCACCAACGCGGGACACCCGCAGCTGCCAAGACCACCTGGCAAGGGGACACTGCCCCATTGGGAACGCATGGAGCAGGGTCATCCCGTCACCCCACAGAGCGACGCCGTCGTCAGAGCCGTTCGTTACGGACCAGGCAGCGGATGGATGCGGGGAGAGGGCGCCAGAGCAGCAGGCCCCGGTGCGCTAGCTGGCCCGCCGCAGCTCCTCGAAAAGGCCCTGCAGCTTCTCCGTGATGGCCACCTGGGGCAAGAGGGGATGTGAGTGGCCGCCCCGGCGCCGGCATGCGAGGAAGAGCCCTGTGTGTAGGCACCCACGGGTGTCCCCACGCGCCGTACCGGGTAGGGCTCGGGCTGGTGGAGCTGCCGGTGCGCCGGGCCGAGGCGGGCGAGCGCGGCCTGCGCGTGGCTCCTCACCTGCGGCAGGCTGGGCAGCTCCTCGCACACCTGTGGGAGGGAGGCACGAGCGCATCCGCACCAGGAGCCGGCCCCCGAGGCAGCCGGGGCTGCGCAAGCGCCCGGCGCTCCCCAGATTAGTAACGTTTTTAAACCACAGAAAACCCAGGTCGGGTTAGGCACAGGGCTAGACGCTCCTTCTCCAGCCACGGGGCTCCCGCCTTCCCCCAGCACGGCCTGGATGAGGATGCCACGTGGTGGGGACAGGGACATCCCAGAGCCAGGCGAGCTCCAAGGCCATGGAGGGGAGAGGGCAGAGCCGGTCTGACCTGTCCGTCCCTGAAGTACGTGCGATGCAGGGCCTCCACGGTGGTGGCCTTCACCTTCCGGGCCTCTCCGTTGTGCCCCAGGACGTGGACCGTGAGCTCCTGGCCCGCGCTGGGCGAGGGCTCCTCCTCCAAGGCCATGAGGTCCATGAAGGGGTAACCTGCAGGGTTGGGGGACAGCAGGCGAATTGCAAAGCTGGCGGCGGGATTTGGGGACAAGGGGACGAAGCTCAGCACTCCTGGAGGAGTCTCCCAAACCTCTGCCCTTGTGAGGAGCTCTGGGCCTTAACAGCCAGCAGGGAGTCTCACTGGGCAAGGTGGGCACCATGAGCAGCAGGGCTCACCAGCAGCATCATAGAGCCGATAGACCCTCTTCACCCCCGGGATTGTCATCTTCTCCTCGTCCTCCGTGAGCTTCAGGCACGGGGAGTCGTTGACCTTCACCAGCTGTGGGAGGAGGCCGTGGGGACAGGAGCCGGGGAGGCTGGTGGCGCGCGGAGAGTGGCACTGCGGCCGCCGTTACCTTGTAGACGCAGCCCAGCGACGGCTGCAGCGGGCACGTCACCAGGTTTGTCCCGATGCCCAGCACGTTGATCTCGCTCCCCTGCCGCAGCAGAGAGGACAGCGAGTGTCAGCAGCCCGATCCCACGGCTGGGTTTTAGCCCGTGCTAAAGGCAGAGCCGTGGGGCCATCAGAGGCTGCTGTGTTCGGAGTATCCATCCATCCATCCATCCATCCATCCATCCATCCATCCATCCATCCATCCATCCCTCCTTTCCATCCATCCACCCATCCACCCATCCATCCCTTCCTCCCTCCTTCCCATCCATCCATCTCTCCATCCATCCATCCCTTCCTCCCTCCTTCCCATCCATCCATCCATCCCTTCCTC
>NW_020455732.1:4442443-4465686 GCF_003342845.1 Nothoprocta perdicaria
CATCCCTTCCTCCCTCCTTCCCATCCCTCCATCCATCCTTTCCTCCCTCCCTCCTTCCCATCCATCCATCCCTCCATCCCTTCCTCCCTCCTTCCCTCCATCCATCCATCCATCCATCCATCCATCCATCCATCCATCCATCCATCCCTTCCTCCGCATCCATCCATCCATCCATCCATCCATCCATCCATCCATCCCCATCCATCTCATCCCATTCCACCCAGAATCCTCTTTTTCCAGCCTGGACACCCTTTGGGGTGCAGCACAGAGATGCAGGGCAACGGTCACCCCCTCCCTCCAGCACTCGGAGACCCCCAGCAGAGGCAGAGATGACATCCCAACCGTGGCAGTGGCCACCTCACCTCTCGGATGAAGTCCTCCAGGCTCCGCTCGCTGATGTCGTTGCTCACGGCGATAGAGATGCTCTCGAACCAGGGCACCTGGAAGCTGCAGAGAAAAGCAAAGGGGCGCTCAGCACCCCGCAGGAACCCTCTACACCAGCGAAAGGCACCTGGGGACTCACCGGGCACCACAAGCACGAAACACTCGGCGGATCTCCTTGGACTGCTGCGCCAGGTCCCCGCTGTCCAGGCGCACCCCGATGGCGCGGTAGCCCAGCTCGTTGAGCGCCAGGGCCACGGCGCAGAAGTTGGGAAGGCCGCTCCTGGTGGGGACAAGGGAAGGGTTGGTCCGGCGAGGACGTGGGAGCGATAAACGCTACCCAAAGTGGTCGGGCAGTGGAGGCTTCTCAAGAGCTGCCCTTTCCCCTCCTGTCCACAGCTCTGCCTGACGGAAAGAAGGGACCCATTGGGACCCATCACACTCCCCTTCTTCCTAACACCCGAGACCTGGGCTCCCGAGTAGGTGGGAGAGGCCTGGTGTCCTCACCGCATGACGCAGTAGGTGTCCAGCAGCCCCTGGAAGTTGCGTGGGAAGCTCACGGCGTAGGAGACGAAGGCGGCCAGCTCCCCCCGGTTCACTTTGCCCGGGGACACCCGCAGCAGCTCGCACACCCGCGGCAGCCACGACTCAGCCAGCGAGGGCAGATCCACCGGCTCTCCTCCAGCGGCGGGTGCCAGGACCTGCCCAATAGCCACGCTGCAAAGCCCGCTCTGCTGCCACCCAACGCTCCAAAATTACAGAATCATAGAATGCTTAAGGCTGGAAGGAGAATGCTTAATGTTGGAAGGGACCTCCAGAAGTCATCTATTCAAACCCCCCTGCACATGCAGGGTCACCTAGAGCACGTGGCACAGGGTTGCATCCAGGTGGGTTTTAAAGATCTCCAAAGAAGGAGACTCCACAACCTCTCTGGGCAGCCTGTTCCAGTGCTCTGTCACGCTCACTGTCAAGAAGTGTTTCCTTAAGTTCCTGTGGAACTTTTGGTGCTTCAATTTGTGGCCGTTTCCTCTAGTTCTATCACTGTCCACCACTGAAAAGAGGCCGGCCTCCTCCTCCTCACTGCCTCCCTTCAGGTATTTATACACACTGATCAGGTCCCCCCTCAGCCTCCTCTTCTCCAGGCTGAACAGGCCCAGCTCTCTCAGCCTTTCCTCACAGGGCAGATGTTCCAGGCTCCTGATCATCCTCGTAGCCCTAATTCACCCCCACAACCCATGTCCTAGCCCGGCCCATGGTCGAGGGACTGCGACGCTCACCCGGGGCTCCACCTCGGCCAGCGACGTGAAGGACATGATGAACGAGTGGGCCACGGTGCCCTGCACGGGGATGCCGTAGAGCTTCCCCGCCAGCACGTTGCTGGTGCAGTCGAAGCCTGCGGCGGGGAGAAGCAGAGGGTGAGGACGCAGATGCCGGGGAAGAGCCCGGAGGAGCCGCTCCGCAGGGCTGCGCTCACCCCCGATGTAGGAGTACTTGGAGGCGGAGAGGCCGCCGTCCGGGCCCTGCGCGCGACGCAGCCCCATCTCCATCAGCTTCGTGGTTGGGCCAGCGAGGAGGCGGAAGCGGGCGGCGTTCGTGGCCACCAGGCTGCGAGGGGAGGAAGGCGAGAGTCACACGAGACGCCCTGGGGGGACCCAGGGCACCACGTGCCCCATGGCCGAGGGATCCCAGCACCCCAGAGGCGGGTGCTCCTACCTGGCGTAGCTGACCAGGCACAGCAAGGTGGTCTCCAGCAGCTGCACCACCAGCAGCGGACCCTTCACCTGCAGGAGCGGGACCTGCGGGAAGAGCCAGGAGAGCAGTGATGAGGCCTCCTGGCCCAACGGAGCTGGAGCCAACAGCACCCGACAGCCAAGGTCGAGCCCTTATGTGTACAAGTTCCATCTCCATGTGAGGAAGAACTTCTTCACTTTGAGGGTGACAGAGCCTTGGCACAGGCTGCCCAGGGAGGCTGTGGAGTCTCCTTCTCTGGAGGTCTTCAAAACCTGCCTGGATGCAACCGGGTGTCCCGTGCTCTGGGTGTCCCTGCTGGAGCAGGGGGTTGGACTGGATGATCCCTAGAGCTCCCTTCCAACCTTAGCCGCTCTGTGATTCTGTGAGTCCCAGCTGAGTCGCCCCGGCCCGCGCTCACCCTGGAGAAGACGACGGAGCCTTCGGGCACGGAGGTGACGGTCACCTCCGAGGCGTCCACGGTGCACAGGTACTCGAAGAAGGCCTCCTCGGTGGTGCTGGGCAGGACGGAGCGCAGGTAGGCGATATCTGCGCGGGGAGGCGAGGGCGCCCGCTGAGCTGTGGCCCCTCGGGGGACTGCCCAGGGTCCTACACTCAGCACCCTGGTCCCGTGAGGGCTCTGCTTGCTCCCCTGAGAGATGCCCCAACCCAGGCATCCCAATGGGTCCCTCCATATCCCCCCAGGTGTTCCCTCTAAGTCCATGTCTCCATCCTCAGGTCCTAAGGTCCCTGTCCCCCCACCTACGTCCCCCGTCTCCTCCAGGCCCCTCAAGGGAGCTCCTGGTCCCTCTAAGGGATCTTACTGTGTTCTTGTCCCTAGGATCCCTCTGAGAGGTGTCCCTGTCTCCACGGGGGACTTCTTTGCTGCTCCAAGGGACATTCCTGCCCCACCTGAGTCCCCCTGAAGGGTCTCCTCACCCCTCTGAGCTGTCCCTGTCCCACCTAGGCCACCCAGCAAGACCCCCCCATATACCCCAAGGAGTCTCCTCACTCTTCTAAGGAAAGCCTGTGTCCCTCCTCCCCCAGGGCTCTAAGGGGTGTCCCTGTGCACCCCCCCCAGCTCCTTGTCCCCACAGGGTCCCTCTGAGAGATCTTACTGCCCCTGAGAAGTGCCCTTGTCCCACAGGGTCCCTCTGAGAGGTGTCCCTGTCCCTCGGGGTCCCTCTGAGGGCTCCTCCCTATCCCCCCAGGGGGTTCTTTGCTGCCCCGAGGGTCACTCCTGCCCCGAGGGACCTTCCCGCATCCCCCCGAGGGGTCTCTTCACCCCTCTGAGCTGTCCCTGTCCCACCTAGGCCACCCAAGCACCCCATGAGGGAAGCCCTTTGCCCCCCCCCCCGCTGCTACCCTTGAGGGCCCCCCCCCGGGGGTCCCCCACGATTGGGGGCGCCCCCGCGTCCCTCCACGCACCGGCGGCGGAGAAGCGGAAGGCGCGGAGGAAGCGCAGCGCCTCGGCCAGGCCGGCGCCGAGCGCGAAGGCGCCGCCGAAGGGGCAGCGGCGGAAGAGCAGCTCGGCGGCGGCGGGCGCGCGGTGCCGCCCGGCGCGCCAGTACCCGTACGCCATGGTGACCTGGTAGAGGTCCGTGAGCAGCGCCATGGCGGGCCGCGCCGCGCCGCCTGACCCGCCGCCGCCAATGGCGTGCGCCGCCGCGCGCAGGGGGCGCTGGGAAATGTAGTCCTGGCGCGCGGGGTAACAGGTCTACCCCGGGGCGCGCGCGCGGCCACCAGGTCTACGCCCTCTAGCAATGACACATGCCACTGCACATGGACACCGCGTACACCCACCCCCGACCTCCTAACAGTGCATGAGGACCCCGCTCACACCAGCATGGCAGAACGCAGAGCACAGACACAACACACAGCGAGGAAAACCAACACAACGGAGGAGAGGTCGCTAGGCTCCTCACTTGCACCTCCAGCTTTGACCTGTGGCTCGACACCGTGGCGCTCACTGTGCTGCTCAATGTTTGCATTTCACAGCTCGGATCTGGACCTTTGGACTCTGCAGCATTGCTACGCACCATTTATATCTACAGTGTGAAAGTCTCTCCTTTCACTGGCCGCGTCCTGGCTGGTCTCCTCATTCCTAAAGCACAGGATGATCCACGGAAGTGTCCTCCACAGGACAGCGAGAGCAGCAAAAGAAAAATAAGGAGGAAGTTCAGCTCCATGTGCCAAAGCCCAAAGAAGAGAAGGCTGAGAGGAGACCTGATCAATATGTACATGTTCCTGAGGGGAGAACGCAAAGAGGATGGGGCCAGAGTCTTCTCGGCAGTGGCCAGTGATAGGACTAGGGACAATGGGTACAAGTTGCAACACAGGCAGTTCCATCTCCATGAGAGGAGGAACTTCTTCACTGTGGGGGTGCCAGAGCCCTGGAACAGGCTGCCCAGGGAGGTTGGGGAGTCTCCTTCCCTGGAGGTCTTCAAAACCCACCTGGATGCAACCAGGTGCCCCGTGCTCTAGATGTCCCTGCTGAAGCAGGGGGTTGGGACTAGACCATCTCTAGAGGTCCCTTCCAACCTTAACTATTGTGTGATTCTGTGATTTGTGCACAAACCTTTAGCCACAGGCTGCTCATGCATATGCAACACCAAGGCAGGAATGTCATTACCTTTAATGACAGCAGGGAAAGGAGGAGAAAGATCCCAAAGTGGCCCAAGTAGCTCACAACACATCACACACCGACTAAATTATGCTCTGCAAAGAAAGACATCATACAATGTGCACTCCCAATCTTGACATTTATTACACTCCCACGGAGGTTATAAGTTGCTTCTAGATCTTGTTGAAAGCAGCAATGTCAACGCTCTGCACCTGAAACAGAACAAGAGCAGCAGCTGGGGATCACCAAGGTCTTCTCAAACATTCATCAAGTACATGTGGGGCCAGGATTTGACAGCACACACACATCTACTCAAAAATCAAGCAGAGCCCATTTCTCTTAGAACAGCTTGCCTGCTCTAAGAGCCCCCTTTTAGGTGGTTTAGCAGCTTTTTAGGTGCTATTTTGGACTGCTATGACCCCAGTCACAATAGGAAACTCCACTGCGCACTAGTTACTGAATGACTTTTAGAGTCCAACCTATGAAGAACACAGATAAAAACAATGTGACTTGTTTCAAAGGTGCAACTGTTACAAGATGTGTCCACTGTTACTTAGTGCACAGGTTGCTTGGATTTTGAGGTCTGTCTCCTCTCACAGGAGGAAGGATAACCCTAGCTGACAATTTTGCATCATTTCAAATAAAAAACATGGCACGATTCAAGAGCTGCAGACTTACATAGTCTTCAAACTTGGTGATCTCCTCCTCCAGGATGTCTGTCCCAACTTTGTCATCCTCCACTACGCACTGGATCTGGAGCTTCTTGATGCCATAGCCTACTGGGACCAGCTTGGAGGCGCCCCACACAAGCCCATCCATGTGGATGGATCGGACGCACTCCTCCATCTTTGCCATGTCAGTCTCATCATCCCACTGCCAAGACAAGAAATAAGAACTTAAGCATTTTCCAAGACATCACCAATAGCCCCAAGAGGTGTCCAACAACTCAAGACTACCACATACATGGCAAACAATGAGGGTGGGTAATATTATTCATTCAATATCATACAAATTAAGATGGGTGCACCCCAAAATCAGACAGGCTAACCTGAGCTAATCAACACGCTTTCACACATGTAACACATGCCCATGTCTCTGGTTTGAGCAGCAGCTTAAATTCAATACCACATTTCAGCTAATTCCAGCTGCCTTTTCTTGGCTGCCATTCCCACCAGACAATTAATTAGCTGATGGAGTTAGCCAAGCTAAATATGACTCTGCAGCAATGCTGTGTAGTATCTCAATTCTACCTGCAGACCCTTCATATGCAAAGGGATTTCTTCCTGGAGAAGCACATCTACTTTGGAGCACTCGCTTTAAAACAAATGCAAATATTTTTATCATTACCAAGGACATTTCTCTTTTGCGTAGCGCAAATCCCACCTTCAGGGCATGTTAGCCTGATTTTGCTTCAACTGATGAATGACCTTTCTTTAAAAGAAGGGGCTACTCCTGGTCATGGGCACCAGTATAATAACTGCCTGCACTTGCCATGGTTCAGAGGAGGCACCAGCAGGGCAAACACTGAGGATTCCAGCTGTGATATCTCACCCAACTCCAAATCTTGCTTGAAAAACCTTCAAGTTACATTCACTTCACCAGACAACTAAGGTCTGGAAGTGATTTGCAGCCTGCTGCAGCATGAGACACAAAACCTCACTCAAACTCCCCCTCTTTCAGATTACTCACCGGTTTAACATCCAGAAGGATAGAAGACTTGGCAATTAGACCTGGCTTCTTGGCCTTCTTCTCTGCGTACTGGCGCAGTCTCTCCTCCCGGACTTTGGCAGCCTCTTGGTCTTCCTCTTCGTCATCGCTACCGAAAAGGTCAATGTCGTCATCCTCGTCATCCTCTGCAGCGGTTGACTCAACTTTCTTTGCAATTGATGCAGATGGGAGAGCCACTTTCTTGGAGGGAACACTGAATGGTTCCACTTTCTTCATGGTAGTGACACGCATTCAAAGTGGAAAGAAAAATAATCTGCAGTTAAATCAGAGCAGCACTTGGGAACTCAATGCAACAATATATAGGAGCTCCTAAACCTACAAATAATTTTGTGAACTCATACATATAACTATATATTAGAATGAGGAGACCTCTGAAGCAACCTAAGACTTCATTATGATGAAGCACTCGGAGCAATGCTCTGCTGAGGCTCACCTGGGTTGGTGGAATCGATGCAGGCTGATGGGAGGTAGATGATTTTTCCAGCACATTCAGGCGGCTTTCCAACTTGGAGATGGCCAGCTGAAGATCTGCAACAACTGCAAGAAGGGACAGGGGGAAGGGAAGCTTATCTTGTAGGCTCTGGCATCAGCTCTCAAGTCAGACCTTGAGAGCTTTTGCCCCAAGTCGCTTTGCAAACATCAGCTGTCCCAGTCAGAGCAGAAGTATGCAAAGCTCTGACCAAAAAAGTGGTATGTGCTCACGTGGCCACGGGTGAGGTCAGTGCATGGTGGATGCTCCACAGGAGCTGGACCCACCAAATGTGTCTTCCCAGCAGAAGACTCTCCCCACTTACCACTGCGAAGGTTTTGATTTTCTACCTCCAGGTGAGAAATTCGGGAAACGAGTTCATTTTGATCACCAGAAGGCCCAGAAGAGGTTGTGCTCGCGCTCTGCAACGAGGAAAACTGAGATGAAACAAACCTGCTCCCAAGCTCAACGGGTCAGTGAAGCGCAGCACAGTCAAGCCTCTGGGGAAGAAGAGAGTTTTAAAGCTACCAAAGAACAAGGTCATTTCATCCAAAGCTCTATACCATGAAGCATGAAACATCTTATGGATCTTAAGTGGCAATGAGGAGTGCGGGATGAAGTCATTCCTTGCAGCCACAGATCATGAACTACCACTAAACATGCAGGAGGTTTGGAAAGCTTCACACCAAGCCCCTTCAGTGGGGCAGCTGGTCTCTTCTCACAAACTGCAGCACTGAAACGACCTGCCTAATGTCACACAAGTCACTGTGAAAGCTAGAAAGAGATGCCTGGATTTTTACTCTTATCTTCCCCACTCCAGCCTTTTAATTCCTCTCAAAACCCCCTGAAGCCTACTTGAATACATGACAATGAGGCCAAGCGAGCTCCAAAAGGACTTGTTTTAACAGCAAAATGCTTTCATTCCTTTAAGGAGGCCATTGTGTATAAATCAATTCTGCAAAAGGAGAAGGAAAAAAATACAGGCCTTCAAGTGTCAACATAACTGAATACAATAAGAGAGATCATTTATGCTCTTTCAGGTGCACATCATTAATGTGATCCTTGGTTACGCCTGGCAGGCTCCTAGTATCCTGGCAATCACTTGAGATGGAGGTGGCAAACGGAGCACACTGAAAGCTGGTCCTGGGAGAGATAACCCTGGGAGCAGCGTTCACAGGGAAGCAGCACGCGCTGCTTCTGGAAGGAAGGCCACAGATGCTCCTTTACCTACCCAAAAAGGAGCAGATGCCAAAAGGAAACGTCCCCAGAAAATCAGTCTGGGCAGCAGGTAGATACTCAGCAATACAAGCGCCGACCTGCGGTCCCCAGACCCGCTCCCCGAGACCCCCGGGGCTCTGTACTGCACAGCAGGAGCTGGGACTCCATCCCAAAGAGCAAGCGCCTCCCACGGCACAAGGTGGAGAGTTGACCTCCAGCCTCTTTGCTGGCAACACAAGCAGCTCCATCCACACGCAGGCGACTTACAGTTGAGCGGCCTGACTGCCTCTTGGCACGGGCAGAGGGAGCTTCTTTGCTACGCGGACCTGTCTTCTGCTGGAAAGGGCAAAAGGGGTTTTTGGGGGAGGATGGTTTTGGTGCAAGGGGAAGGAGAGAAGCACCTCAACTCATGCTGAAAGAAACGCTCGAGCACAGGCAGCAGACCCTCATGCAGGACAGACCGTCACTCAACGAGAAACAGCTTCACACCAGCTACGCTGCAACCAAAGTTCGCAGGAAAAGTCACCCATGAGCTTTGCCATCCTTTTGTTAACAAATCTCAGTGCTTGCCGAAGGGTCAAGCATGGCGGGGTAAAACCAGACAAAGCCACCCCGAACCTGGTCCTGGCCATTTTGCTGTCTGTACAGTAAGAGGTGCAGGAGATGCATGCGTTATCACAGCCACACAGCAGCTCTCAGCGAGCTCTCCTGCCAGGAGCCAAAGCATTCACTCTGTGGACACAAACACATGCAAAGCTACCGAGACCCTTAAGTTGTCCCCAGCTGCCACCACAGTGTCTTTCCCAGGGATAAAGACAGCAACAACCACCCTGCATCGAGCAACAACCACCCTGACCGAGCAACTCGATGCCAGACCCACCACATCAGGCCATTCCCAGCCCTACACACCACGACTTTAACATCAGTAAGATATTACCTGTCCATAGCAGTCTGAAACCCTAGTCACACTTCACAGATGAACATGGAAGCATTTCAACAGGCTCCACATTTTTCCTAGCAATTCTGGCGAGTTTGCACCCAGCTGCTGCCATTAGAGAAGCTGCAGCCCCCAGTTGGGGTTGCAGAACAGACAGATTTTCAACACAGACCCTTGCTGCAGAGCTCAGTTCTCCCTCCAAACTTCCCTTCCTTGTCAATAATATTCAAGGAATCTTGTGGAGTCTCGCCCAGCCTCACGGTCACTAACTGAGCACCTCAAAGATGCCAAAATCTCAGCTGAACCAACACTGTCCACTTGCCAGTCAGCACCCTGTGGATTTCCCCCTGCCATCCTGCAGCACAAAAATCCACAGCTCGGCAGGATCCTCTAGCTCAAAACGCACTTGCCAGCTTTGCAGAGCAGTGTCATTTAGGGGACGAGTTTGGAGAGGAAAATATCCGATTTCTTCCAGAAAAGATGCCCATGTGGCTCGCAATACTAAGACGAGGGGGCTCAGAAAGACTCTGCACTACATTTCAAACAAGGAAAGATGCAGAAAGAACATTCTGTTACTACAACAGGCTATTTTTCATGGGTATAAAATGCTAAGGTAAGAAAACTGTCGTGTATTTCCATACAGGTTGCCTGGGGAATTGCAGGAAGCAACTGCAGAGCTCTGCAGTGCACAAATAAATGACTCCCTTGTCACCTTATCCAGAGTCTTTAGGTGGGTGAGGTTGCAAACACTGATAAGGGGCCTGGAAAGTCACCTTTCCCAGGGCAGCAATTAAGCACCCTCCCATCAGCATACGATAAGGCAGGTAACCCAAGCACTCGAGGAGCTGCAATACCAACAGCTGCATTAATAGAGGTCTCCTATTTCTTCTGCTACTCAATGGAAATTTGCTGGCTCCCCTTGGCATTTTTTTCCACTTCTACTTAAAAAGGGAGGGTTATTTTTTTAAACTTTCAGAGATATGGTCGCCACTATAAACTGCATATTTACCTCCCGTCTGCTCTTTGCCACATGCAAGAGTTGCTGCTTCTGTGCCAAGAGAAGTCCCAGATGGGAAGTCCAATAGGGGTGTTTGCCAGTTTTATCAAGCAGTCGTTCAAAACACCCAAGATAGGAGCTCCACTTCATTTACATCCTGCACTGCCTCCTACCATACCAAGGATTACACATAAGTTCAATCAGGCAGGCAAAATATGTCCTAAATCACTGGGACATTTTTTTTAATGCTTAGAAAGGGTAGAAATTACAATCTAGTCTCTGAACTCACCTAAGAGCTTTTTAAAAATTGGGGAAAAGATGATGTTAAGCTCAACTTTATAAAGAAACACGCGCTGTTAGAGATGTGCAAATGTGCATGTTCTCCAATACAAAGTTTGGAGGGCACTCATGGCTCTGTACAAAAATTAACCCCATTTCATGCTTGCACAGTTGCAAAATCCTTCCACTCAAGTCAGTCTGAGCTCTGCAAGTTTTTGCCATGCTCAGAAACACTTAAATGAGCTGCAAGGAAGTGACTCTCAAGGACTGGAAGATGTTTTCACCCTCAAGACAAACAGGATGGATTCAGACTCATTTCCAAGCTGGTCAACCCTAGCTCCATGGCCTTGGTAAGCTGGTCAACCCTTGCTCTATGGCCTTGGGCAAGCTGGTCAACCCTTTCCAAGCCATTTGGGACATCTCTCACCACATGTGGTCTCAACATCGCTGGTTGCAGCACTAACGAAGTTCCAAACTCCATACGTAGGGAAGCATTAGCGACCTAGTAGACGTGTAAAGGGGAGGGGGATCGTTTAAAGCAGAGATGACCATGCAAAGCAGGATGGAAGGTATGTGCAAACAAATGTTTCTGGCATCAGAGAGGTTTCTACTCTCCCTTGGGAGATACAAATCACAACTTCAACAATCCTAACGCTCCAGTAGGGATTTCTAGCCACCACTACCGAACTGAAGCACATCTAAAATAGACCTTAGTAGAATTGCACCGACAGCTCTCCCATCTTACAAGAACCAACTCTTGATTGGCCATCTCCCTATCTTACCAGATCCAACTTTTCACAAGCTTCCTCCTCAGTTCCTACTAATAATTCTGCAGGTTTAGGGGGAAAGGCAACTTACATACAGAAATTCTGGAATTCTGGACAGAAAACAAAACCATGCTTCAGAATTATTCTGCAGATGCAATATGATTAATTTTGCTTTGAGGCATGAAAACAAAAGTTTAAATGTGTCCAAAAAGTCAAGTCTGTTCCCTGACAGAGCTAAGACACTGTGTAAGCCAGGGTAAGGCAAGCCCAGTAAAACAGGATTACAAAATAGTAAGGAAAAGAAGGAAGAGGTCATTGTGCTCGGCTTATCCCAGCAGCTGGAATACTCTGGGAGCAGAACAGCAGATATAAGTTGGCTAAATTATTACAGAGCACTCTTAAGAGCAGGGTAGACTCAAGGGCACAATTAAATTCTCAAGCCTGTGGAGTTTTCCTCAACAGAAGACTCAATGGGAGAAATTCTGCTAACAAAATTAACCTCCAGAAAAATCTGTGGTAATCTGGTAATTTGGTTCAAACATGGTAATAAACATCAATGTTTCCTGCTCTTTCTCACCACTTCTAGCCTCCATTCCTAGAGGAGGCAGGTCTTGGAGGAAGCTAATGCTCCATTTTACTTTGATCCTACAACTCCTTCTACTCAGGACAGTCATTTTCAAACACTTTCTAACACTTTCTACACACACACACAAAAAAAATCCCCAAATCCATCTGGGATGGTGGTTTCTTCCCCCGCATATTTGCCTTAAGTCCAAGCTCCAAATCTTAGGGAAGGGCTCATCATTTCTACTGAAAGCTCAAGCAGGTTACTAAAGGTCTGAACTTTAGCTAGCTCAGGAACATTTTCCCTACTGGAAAAGAGATGCTAAACAGCAGAAAGCAACATTAGAAAGCTTTACATCCGGGTATTTTCTCCTTTTTTTAGTATTACTAACCTGTTCCAGCTCTCACTGACTCCAGTTTCTAAGCTGCATGCAGGACCACTGAATACAACCAAGGCAAATCTAATCCTTTCCAACCAGCCTTTCTTCAAATTGGTCCTGCTCTTTCTGCCTCCATTTCCAAGTTTCCAGTTCTGCCCTATCTTGGATCATCCACACGAGCAGCTGCAGTTATTCCAGATGCCCAAGTTGCTTTTGCAGTGTCAAGTTCAACTGCACAGTGAGACCACCATGGGAAAAGCAGTTAATTCCACTGTATCCATCTCAGCTATGTATTCCTGCTTTAAGAAAGGAGAAATAGGAGGTATTCCTGTCAAGAAAGGCTGAATTCTGTCAGCGTACAGATCTAGAAATGTGTACTGTTATCTATCCCAAGACAGGGCTGTGCGGTCAAATCACTATAAGGACAGATATCCTCCAGATGGATCTTAAGTGCAAGTAAGTTCTAGTCCCATTGCTGAGATAAGAAACCAAGGCACATGGATCACATTCTGTGGCTGGTTTGGCCTCACCCATAAAACCAATACAACCCCATAAAACCCCACTTATTAGTTTAAGAGTTATTTCCTCTTGAAAAAGAGACCTAACACTGCTCTCTGGCGACTCATTTACGTATCAGCACCTAAACACCTCTAGAAAGGATATTACTTAACCTTTATGGGAGGCTCTGGAATTGAAGCTAGTAGCCAAGCTGAATTCCCTAGATGCAGCAGATGGAAGACACCATTTTTTTGCACATACCCTAACTGAAAGCAAAACAGGAAAGAGAAGGTGGCAGCTCAGTGTACCCCAAGAGACAAACATACCCATGCTGGCAGCTCAGTACTTTGCTCCCCAGCAAGGTTCTTTTAGCAGTAACTTGTTACTTCTTTTAAAAGACCCGTAGGAACAAATTCCACCAGGAGAAAAAAAGTTGAGGAATTTGAACTCAAATCCAGTTATTCTGGAAGGCTCTAGAGGCTGACAAGCAGGTAAGCAGCATGCAGCCCGGTAGCATCGGTGCTCTTGGTCAGAATGGAGCTACGCTGGCGGTACACAGCACTGCACACCTTGGTCATCTCCTCTAACTCAAAAATAAGAAGCCACAAAATCTATGAGGTGGTCGCAGTGGAGGTCTGTGAGATGCACCACAGCTAAAAATGATTGCGGGTAGTCAGCTGGTGAGAGAGCTTCAGTACTCACTCCGGCCAGCGATTTCTGGATATTCTCCCTGGCTCTGGCAATGTCGCGGAGGATCGTGCTGGCTCCGTTCTCCTGCAAACAGTGCAGAAAGAACCAAGACTTTTTAAAAAATATATATAGGAAACATACTGGAGAATGGTCAGAGAAGTTAGAAAAGGGGAAGATTGGAGAGTTTGCGGTTTTTTTTTTTTTAATTATTTTCTCAAGTGATTCAATGAGTACTGCAAAATTGGCTGCAAGAAGGATTGGTTCTAAGCCAAACAGCACAGACTGCAATCCTTGGTCACATTAGACCACGTGTCCACAAGATAATTCAGTCAAGAGCTTGTTAAGATTCTCTCCTTATTCCTATCTCAAATAGTCTGGACTGCTGCCATCAGAGAGGGGGCAGGAATCATTGCAGTCCTTTTATTTTTCCCTAATATAAACTCTTAATTTTACTCAGGTTAAAAAAAAAAGACAGTCCTGATAATCAAAGTCTCTAAGAAGATGCAACTCAGGACACAGCAGCCCAAATATTTTATTCTGCCACTGCTGTGTCTTAGGCTGGACTTGGAACATTCTCTCCCTAGGGCACAAATTCAGTTTCCAAGCTCCAATCACTCCTCGCCTCTCTCTGACTGAAATCCCCAAAACAAGATCCAAGACACGAAACCATCCCCTGGAAATTAAGCATAAGCCCCCAAATCCATGTCATACAGCTCACTGAAGAGCCACGACCTGGATACATTCAGGTTATCCACTTTCAGGTTGGAGACAGGCTTTATGGAATGTAGATTTTTCCTTTTCCTCTTAGCATTTAAGTGAGTGACAAATTAGTGCAGAACCTCCAACAGAGCCTTCACACCAATTCTCACATGAATTTTCATCCAAAGCTTCCTATGTGGCATGAAATAGTCCAACCACTCTAAGAACATTGTGAAAATTTGCTCCTTAGCAGCTACTTCAAGTACTTAAGTTCTAATGCAAGCGCCCTGGGTGCTGTACTAACACTACCACATGCAGCAGGAATAGAGCAGAGCATGCCTAAAAGCTGCTACATAAGCAACAAGCCCTTACACACTCAGCACTCAAATGCAAGATCTTCCATGAGAGCACACTTCTGTTGCATGGGGTACAAAGAGGAGCAAAATTCCTCCTTTCTCTGGAGTCACGGTACCCCGGCACAAGCATTTGATCTCCACCATATCCCTTGCCAAGGAAAGCTTAGCTGCTCTAAATCCTGAGCAAAACAGCATTGCCCCTGTTTGAAGGGGTCCAGGTCAACTCTTGGTCTACCACACTGCTCATCCCATCAGTAAAACTACAGCTTTCAGGGTACGTGGCTGAAATGACACCCAAATGGGATCACAAACAGCACCCACACCCTGTCAGAGCAGCCAGATGAATTGTACACTGCTGTTGTGCACTGCTTCACCTGTTGCCTCTCTGTTTCTCCAAGGCTACCACCTCTCAGATGCACCCCATCTCCCAATACCAACCCCTTAACTCTTCCCCTGGTGGTCCTAGAGAAATTCTTCATGGTCCAGAGAAGATCATAATCCAAAAGACAAACCATGATGGGGAAAGAGGGACTTGGAAAGCCTCAAGAGAAGACTCTCAAACTTGGAAAAAACAGCACCCAAAGCAGAAATGATAAAGAAATACATGTTTCTACCCCAGGCAGACAGGGTCCTGCTTTTGCTTCCCCTCTGCACTAGCTCATTAAGCTGCAGCACACTGCTAACCCAGCCACACGTGAAATCCAACGTTACCTGTTGCTGTGAAGAACTGCTAACCGGCCCGTTCATCTGCTCGTAGTATCTTCTCTCAGCATCATCATACTTGTATTTGTCAAACCAGATCTTCTCGTGTGAGAAGTCGACTGCCATTTTTCTGCAGAGAAGAAGCAGCAAAGTGAGTTTCTGGAAGCATTTTAAGGGAGCACATTGCAAAGAACTTGTCAGAGCAGCATTTCCTTCTCCTGGAAAGCTGTACCTCTGCACTCAGACATATCCCCTCTCGCAGAAAGCTTTAAATAAATGGGATCCTATTAAGAGGAGCATCTAATCACCCGCCCATCTGCCCAGTCTGACCTGCATTTCATGACAGAGGACCCAGCGGGGACAGAATATAGCAGCTGATCTGTACCTACTTCCACAAAATGCCATCTGGAATCGGATTTTCTACATCACATCAGACACACGGTTGAATCAAAGATGTCCTGCGCATGAGACAACCACAAACAGGGCAGGCTTTTTCACTCTTAAGATATCTGGTCAAAATGAAACCAAAGCCTGAAGCACACGGAGCTCCAAACAGAATATACAACACTACCACATCTCAGCAGGGAGCTCTGGACACTATTGCTCACAAATTAACATATGTCCCCCTTTGGAAGTTGACAGAATTGTTTAGAAATCAAAACATCATCAGTGTCATGTTTGCAAGAGGGACACCTACCACTATGATGGAAGGAACAGCTGAGAGGTTTCTAATATTGCTCTGAAAAGGCTTAAATTGCTTTTTCTTTCATTGTAGCAGCTTCCAAAGGTTGTTTAATCTCAACTAGAAGGCAAACGATAGGGCCGCTGCAATAGTCAAAGAGGATGTGCCCAATATTTTAAACCAAGGACAACTCCAGACCAGAAGTCAGATATATTCCATGTAACAACACATGGAATTCTCTAGGGAAGGGCCAAAACTATGAACACATATCCAGTTAAAGGGAAAACTACTCCAACTAGGACATGACAAAAGGCATGCACGCATTAAAGCTTGACTGCAACCCCTACTCCAAACTACCTAATTCAGCATCACCTATTCTAGCAACTCTTAAATTTAAGGGATAACAGGGTCAGCTCATCCTTCAAGAGCCTCTCTTTCCAGTGTAATTGAAATATATACATTATCCAGTGGTATATAAAACATGCCCAGCAAACACTTTATCACATTGCACCTTTCCAAAGGCTCAAGAAGGAAGCCTTGAGATGTGTCTGTCCTTAAACATGCACTAGTTTGATTTATGTTACATATACAAAGCTCATCTGTAATTTTCAAGCTCATTCTTCTACCCAGCCATGATAAGTACCTATCAAATAAGCAGTGATCCAGTCATTCTATCACATCCCCAATTTAACAGCAGCTTCCAGAAGGGTTTAACAGGTTAACAAGGCGACTTTGCCCTATCCAAAAGCAAACAAAGCACCTGCTCCTACTAGGCTGCATTTATCCAAGGCTCTCCAACAAGCTGGGTACCAGCAGCAACACCAAAATAGTTGCCTCTTGCATGGATTTTACCAGCCAAACTGCTGGGCACTGAGTTCTCCTGAAAAAGATGGGGATAGCTGCTTCTCCAAGGAAAACTGGACCTTTCAGTAGAAATACAGAGCAAAAAAGCACTATATTGAGTGCTCAAATTCAAACCTGAATTCACCCTAGTAGGTCTGTTTGAACCGCATCTTTGTGCCCTCCAGCTCCTCACTTTGTACCTAAAGGGCTTTGCCCTGGAGTCCCCCATGTCTAGACAGCCAAACCCTAGCTCAACTCTCAGCTCTTGCTTTAAAGACTTAACCTTTCTGGTGACACAAGACAAACAGCCTTCTCTTTTTTCCACTGGGATGTTTTAACCATGAGCATTCACCAAGTGAAAGGGAGAATCTCCTTGCAGGAATTTCTCCCTCGTTACCCCTGCCCACAATCTTGAGTTGGCTCAAGATCACCCTCTCCCTACACGTTGGTCCTCAAGGATGTTTGGCTTCTACACATGCAAATCCTTTCGGCTCGAGCCTGACCCGGCAGTTTTGCACGTGTGAGCGTTACCCCACATTAAACTTCTCCTACTTAGTTTCTGGAGCAGGTACGCTTGAAGCACGAGAAGCTGGTAGAGGTTTTGCTACTGTAGATTCCAGCACCCTTGTGTCCTCTCCCGTTTTGGACATTTTCTGAGCTTCCAAAGAATAGTATCGAGCCTCAGCACTGTCGTATGTCAACTTGTTAAGCCACACTGGTTCACTGTCCTCGTGTAGGAAGTAGTAAGTGGATGGAGGGGGAGCAGCAGCATTGGGAAGCAGAGAGCAGGTGATCTCCTCACGCTTGATGTCCATTTGCCTCCCAGGGCTCTGAGTCTTCCCGTCCTCGTGCTCCCTCTTCAAGGCTTCAGGGCCGCCACGGTTCTGCAGTCTGGCTTTGCCTGGTGGGTGCCCATCAAACATGTTCTCGTAGAAGCTCTTCTCGGCGTCATCGTAGAGGGGTTTCTCCAGCCACACCTCGGACATGAGGGCCTGCAAGCTTGAAATCTGTGGCTTGCCGTTCACTGTCTCGCGCACGTCGGTAACGAAGGGAGCGTTAGGATGGGCTACGGCGTCCGGAGCTAAGCCTGGCGTGGCAGGGGTAGGCAAGGCTGTAACATAACCTTCATCCGGCGTCCTCAGTCCAACGCCACCTCCGTTGGACCACACGGATGGGATGCTCAGGATGTGCGGAGGGGCAAATAACTGGGATTTCTCGATGAACGCCTTCTCGGCTTTATCAAAGTCGAGTTTGTTAACCCAGACGCCCTGAACAATATGGTGACATGCAGAGAGAGTACCATGGGAGCAGGACAGGGCCGCTGAGAACATCCTCAGCTTCGAAACATCTTGGGCAACTTCAGAGCTGGGCGCTAAAGCAACCTGCTCAGCAGGGAGTTGAGTCTCCAGCGCCTCCTGGTTCTGCCAATCCACTATGTTTTTCCTGTACACATTCTCCGCGTGGTCATAGAGAGGCTTGTCGAACCACACGTGATCAGCAAGCAAGCCCGAGAGAACAGAGTCTACCTTGGAGAGCACATTTTTGGGCTTCGGAGAGCGCTTCCTTTTCTTCTGCTTCTTCCCATTCCTGCCTCTTTTTGGGCACTCGCTTTCAGCAGAGTCATCGTTGCAGACTCCATTCACAGCCTCCACCTCCTGGTTTTCCTCCGGGGCTGCGGCGGCCAGCAAGGCCTCTCGCTCATAGTGGAGCCTCTCAGCTTCATCGTATTTGTGCTTGTCTACCCACACTTTCTCTATCGGACACGGAGGCTTCCTCGTCCTCATCTTCCAAAAAGGGACAGCATTAAGAGATAAGCACAACAGATGTAGTTGCAAAGAAAAAAATTAATTAAAGCAAGGGCATGCAGCAGACTTCAGCGATCTCCTAAGTCACACAAAGGTATCCCAAGCCACCATGTCATTATTTACATTAAAGCATCTAAGCATTTAATTCAATCTCTACATTTCCATGTTTTGCTATAAATTTTAATTCAAGGGAAGTTAAACAGTCTGAAAACGTATCTGGTTTCTGACGACAAAATCAAGTTCCTCCTAAAATACCTCTGTTCTGACAAATACCTTTCTACGTTACTATATATCACCCTTTAAAACACCCTTTAATATTTAAAAAATAACACCCTTTAGCACAAAAGGCACTTTAAAAGTTGTTTTGAAAGCAGCTCTCTGGACAAGCTCACTAAGGTTTTGCTCAAAGCCCTGGTATACAGAAGGCATTTTTTAAGTTAGTGGATTAGTCCCAAATTAGTAGTTCAACCCACTCAACTAGGCACTGATTTGGGGCAAAAAAGGCTAAAAAGAGATGCACTGACTCATGACTATGTTTAGAGGTCATTGCTTACATGGATTTGTGTTTTACTATCTGGAAGCCAGCAGAGGGAGCAGACTTAAAAACCAACAGCCTCAGCTACTGGGCAAATAACTTAGATCTATTATACGATTTTACCTAAAAATGTCATCTTTTCAAAAATAATCTTTTAAGACAAACCTATTTAAACAGGATTTGCCAGCACAAAGGTTAAGAGGAGATGTTCGCCAGAGCAGCATCTGCATGTTAGTAATTTGGAAGAGTGGAAAAGGATCAAGCGCTGCAAATTACAGATGAATTTTGCAGCAACTGCTGTTCCAAATGGTGCTCCGCTGCAGTGCACGGGTTCAAAATAAGGTACACCTAGATCTAGTATATTAATCCAAGACGAGCTTCCAGAAAGGAACATTATCTGCAATGGGTCTAGCAAGAAATTCAGATGTGACTTGATATTGTTCAAATCATAGCCCTCAAATATTTAATTTGCATTGTCACCGTCAGATTAGCCTCTAGAAAACGCACGGTCGCTTGACAAAAATGGATCAGTTTTGCCCTAAAAATGAAATAATTGACCCAAAGCACTGAAGCTGCAGTAAAACCACTAATTTTGAGGGCAGGGTTGCACTGCTGAGGACCCTCAAGATGGCAAGGTTTGTTTTAGAGATTAAACCCAAGGACTGTTTTGAACCACAGAGATACACAGCTAATATATTAAATAAACCTGTAATACTTAATTCTAGCAGATATTAGAGGAAAAAAATGTGCAATAATCTGTTTATAAGGCTAATAAAAACTTTAACGCTTGCAATTCCACCAATTTTCCAGAAGGAGCAAAAAGCAGAGGGCAACTAGAGGGTACTTACTTTTTTAGTTCCTATGAGAGCATTAGGAAAGAAGAGAGAGTTAGAAAAAGCTTCAAGCTCTAGAGATGCAGCAGCTTCCCCAAAAATACATAATACCTCAAATTTATCCTGCAGCAGCTCCAGAACTACTCTCCTCTTCAGCCAGCTCCACAGATACCCAGTTCCCTTTATTCTTAAATAACGAGCAATAAACAAACTTTGGAGCAAAAACCTCCAAGAGGATCTAACGTGATGGGGAACCAGTTATAGGGTGTCCCAACCTGCCAAACAAATCATTTAAGTTGCTCCCAGCTGCTTTCAGAAGGTGCCAGAATAAGTTCTGGAGCTCTTGGATTGAGAAAACTAAACATCAACAGCTGCAAATACAGTTTTCAGAATTAAGCAACAGCTGCAATGTCAGATTATAAACTCGCACAATTGCAGGTATTTCTCCCAGAAATCAGCAATCTATACAAGAGTTTATTTATTAAAGGGAGAAATAAAGTGCTAAAACCAGCACTAAAGTCTGGCTCAAAGGAATTTAAATGATGTTTTCTTCTATTTTTTTTTTAAACCTGGACAAATCTCCCAAAAGGTTATCAAACACCATTTTCCAAAAATAAGTGCAAGACACTTGCAACACCTCCCTGTTTCAATGCTAGCTCATTGAGCTCAAGTATGATTCAGATTGTCAATGAAGTTGAGCTTACAAACATGGGCAAGATTTGGAAAAATCATACACCAATCCCTGTCTGCATTCATAATTTATAATTCTTCCCCAAAACAACCAGAAAAAAAGCACACATGGTCAGATTTCAGTTACAAAAACTACCATCTCAGCTGGTAGAAACAGCCTGATAAGAGATTTGAGCTGCAAATCATTAATACCAGGCCTGAGTGCTACCAGATTTCCTAGTGTATGAATCTACTCCCTATCAGCCATGAATTGACCTAGAGAGGCATTTTGCAAAGTAGAAATTCCTCAGAAAGGCAAATGCTATTATTAACACTGCTCAATGACAAATATCGAATGGCTGTCAACATTTGGACTTGTCTTTAATGCCCTCTGGGAGCTTACAGAAGATCCAAGAGAGCAATTTTTAATCATATCTGTAGCTCAAAAGTTCGGGCTTTGGTTCTTGCTTCTCACCACTTCCTGGGGATTTCACAGTCAGAACAAAACTAGGCCTGATTTCCAGTGCTGCAGGGAAATGCAAAAAAAAAAAAAAAAAGTTAAAAATAGGCTATGAAACTATTTCTATTGTAACTCTGTAAATCCTAAGCTTCCTTTGGATTTAAGTTATTTAATTGCATTATCCCCTTAAATCTGGTTGCTTTTTAAGAAGTCACTAAGTATCAGGCACACAATACATTACAGTAAGTCTGTAGCCAAATAAAAAAGTCAACTCCAACTCCATTTATTAGTTTCAGAGCAGCCATCCTTTCCCTTCTGTCCAAAAGGGTTAAATTTGTCCTCAGTAGAGAAATCTATAACATAAATCTGGCTCTTTCTGGAGCCCCATTACACAAATATTTGCTGCAGTCTCCTAAAGGCACTAAATAAATCGTTTCAGATCTTACACAACTTGCACTGTGATTTTCAGCTGTGTCAGATTGACCAGCCGGATGCCGACAAGACAGAGACAGTCAAAGCACCACGGTTTGAAAGCTGCTCTCTGGGGAAAAATTTACCCATTCAGCCTAATTTAAATCATCTCCTGCTGCAGATTCCAAAAAGCAACGAGACCGACAGGGTCTCGCTGCTGGAAGCTCTGCCCCAATCTTTCATTTTGCACATTTGTTTATGTGGCGCAGGTGACAGACACAGCCAAAACGGTGGTTCATTTATATTTAGTTTTATATTTAGTTATATTTAGTACTTCTATGATATCGCACATGCTGCACTGCCCTCCCCATCTGATTCCTCATCCCAACAGCAGCCAGAAACAGAGAGGAGCACATGGAAACCCCCCAAAAAAGGACTGACAGCACCCAGGGGATGCCAGAACTGCACTAAAGATGGAAGCAAGAAGGTTTTTGCTGTTCCTCCCCACTCAGGATGAGCCATTCTTGTCCCAAGACATCCACATTACTTGTGCTATCCTAGGAAAGCGCTTCCCAGCCTGTTCCTCAGAAAACAGCACCCAAACGTGATCCTTTTAAAGGCTCAATGCTTCGTCCCAGTCCTGTTAATGAAGAGACAATCAAGGACACGGGATGCAGTGGTAGGGGGGGATGGGAAATAATAAGTCACCTTCGCAAATGGAACAATAAAAGAGCAGTTGAGGAGCAGCAGAAGAGCTCAAGTGAAGAGGAAAAAAGTCCTATCTGCAAAGTGAGAAAGAGGGAAGAACGCCCACCTGGAAAAGGAGGGGAGGGAATTACAGCTACCCGGCCAACTAGAGGGTTTTCCTCTCCCAAATGAGCACAGCCACCTCTGAACATGAGGTTGTGATTGATGCTAAAACATGAGGCTATGAACTACGCATGAAAGGGTAAAATTGCATTGATTTTGCAGAATGCCGGGAGGGAAATGGGGAGAAACGAGACCACAACAGCCTCCGAGCTACCTCTGCACTTCTTCCAGGCTGCAGGAAAGCAGCTCTGCTGCTACTGCTCCACCTCAGCTCTACCCATTCCCCAGACACCGCTCGAAAAACGAAACTTCCTCAATGAGCTGTCACTGAAACACATGCCAAAAATAAAAGAATAAAAAGGCACAAAAGCAGGTGAGATCACAAGGATGGCCAGAGCTGCAGGGGGTGACAATGACAACATACAGGGAGCAAAATGCAAGGAGTGCAGAGTGTGGGTGCTGGAAAAGGGAGGTGAAAAAGCAAAGGTGGGAAGGGAGGATCATTCCCATCTGGGATGCAGGAGGTGGAGCAGGACACTTGAGGCTCTGGCTAGGAGGAAGGATGAAAGCCTTGATGCTGCAAAAATATTCCCAGCTCCAATATGAGTTTGGAGCAGCGGCAAAGAGCACCGGGCCTGGCTTAGATCAAGGCATTTCCCACTTATGGAGGGCTGGCAGCTGCTCTGCCTCGCATGGAGAGGCAGCTCAGGTTTCTCTGCGCCACAGCAGCCTGCCTAGGCACGCACAGGGAAAAGAACCTCGGTATTTTTGGGGGGTACACACAGATCCATCTTCTGCTTCCGAAGCCTGTGAGCAGGGCGAGGGGATCCCACAGGGAAAAGGGATCCCGCCGGGAAAGGGGGTGCCGAACAGCCCTGCCCTCAGGACTGGGGCATGAGCACCACAAATATTTGGGTGATGAAAGAAATCCCATGGATAACGGGAGCGATAAAGGGAAGGGGTATGGAGAAACCTTCCCCCTGGCCTGCAATAGAAGGGACCTCACAAATGACAGGGAGAGGGGCACAGCCCCTGCCCCAAAACTTGAGGGGAGAGCAAAAAGACCTCACGGATGCAGCGGGGGGATTCAACCTCCTTTCCCAACTTCTGTGAGGGGAAGAAAGACCCCAGGGCTAAGAGGGGAGTGGGGGTGGAAGGGGCACAGAGGCCTCTCCTTCC
>NW_020455732.1:4465879-4481382 GCF_003342845.1 Nothoprocta perdicaria
GGCCCCTAAGAGGGGAGGGATCCCGCCGCCGCCCCCATCCGCGGCGAGGCGCGGAGCCCCCTCCCCGCCGCGGAGCCCCCTCCCGGGCCCGGCGCGGGGGGGTCCCGCACTCACCGGCAGCGCTGAGGCCGGGGGGGGGGCCGCGGGCGCCTCCGCTCCGCTCGGCCGGCGCCAGGCAAAGGGAGGCGCCGCGCGGCGCGCGGGGGGTTGTGGGGCGCGGCGCGTACCAAGCGCGGGGGGGGCGGAGGAGAAGAGGCATCCGCGAGGCGCTAAGGGGGCGACCCACCCCCCGCCTCCGAATCCCCCCCGCGTTCTCCACAGCGATGGAACTATCGAGTGGGGAAGGGGAGAGAGGGGAAGGCCCGCGCGGCTGTGATGCGCCGCCTCCCCCTCCAAAGCTGATGGTACAACCCGGCCGCAGAGCGCGGCGGAGGGGGAGGAGGGCGAGTCCAACGCAGTGACAGGGGGGGAGGGAGATTAGGGACGAGTCTACTTGCTAAAGGGGGGGGGGGAGGAGGAGAGGGCGAGCAGGCTGCGCATGCGCGCTGCGCGCCGCCCCTCCCGCGGAGCGCGGACAAAGGCGCCTCGTCCTCCCTCCCCCCCCAACGCTCCGCCCCGGTTATAACGCGCCCCCCTCCCGGTACCGCGCGTGCCCATGGTGGCTACGGGCGGCTCTATGGCCGGGGGGGAGGAGGAGGAGGAGGAGGAAGGGGGGGGCAGGTGGCATGGCGGGCGGGCAGGGTGACAGCGGTGGCAGCAGCAGCGGCGGCGGCGGCCCCTCCGCAGTGAAGATGTCGCTGCGCCGCGCCTACTCCATCCAGGACAAGCTGCAGGCCATCGAGCGCGTGAAGCAGGGCGAGCGGCAGGCGGCCGTGTGCCGCGCGTTCGGCGTGCCCGGCGGCACGCTGCGCGGCTGGCTCAAGGACGAGGCCAAGCTGCGCTGGTTCCTGGCGCGGCTCGGCGGCGACGTGGGCACGCGCCGCAAGAAGATGCGCCTGGCCAACGAGGAGGAGGTCGACCGCGCCGTGTACGCGTGGTTCGCGGCGCTGCGCCGCCGCGGCGTGCCCCTCTCGGGGCCGCTCATCCAGGCGCAGGCGGAGGCCTTCGCCCGCCACCTCTACGGGCCCGAGTGCACCTTCAAGGCGAGCCACGGGTGGTTCTGGCGCTGGCAGAAGCGCCACGGCATCTCCAGCCAGCGCGTCTATGGGGAGAGTGGCGCCGAGCGGGCGCCCGCGGTGCCCGCTGATGCCAGCGCCTACGGCGACGAGCAGATCTACAACGCCAGCATCACCGGGCTCTACTGGAAGCTGCTGCCGGGGCAGGCGCGCGGCGGGCGCCGCGTCACCGTGCTGCTCGCCGCCAACCTCACGGGCGCCCACAAGCTCAAGCCGCTCGTGGTGGGCGCCCTGCGCGACCCGCGCAGCCTCCGCCACCACAACCGCGACAAGTTCCCCGCCGGCTACCGCCACGGCGCCCGCGGGCGCCTGGCGCCGCCGCTGCTCCGCGCCTGGTTCTTCGAGGACTTCGTGCCCGCCGTCAGGCGCTACCTGCGCCGCCGCTGCCTGCAGCCCAAGGCCGTCCTGCTGCTCGGCGGCGCCGCTTCAGCGCCCGCCGGTGCCGAGGAGCCGCTGCAGACGCCCGACGGCGCCATCCGGGCCCTCTTCCTCTCCAAGGGCGGCGGAGCGGGAGGCCGGGTGGCGGCGCCGCTGGAGCAGGGGGTGGCGGCGGCCTTCAAGCAGCTCTACAAGCGGGAGCTGCTGCGCGTGGCCGCGTCGTGCGCCGCCGCAGACTTCGTGCGCTCCTTCCTGCTCAAGGACATGCTCTGCCTGGCCGGCCTCGCGTGGGAGCTCATCCCGCCGCGCTCCATCGAGCGGTGCTGGCTGCTGGGGCTGCGTGCCGCCTTCGAGCCGCGGCATGAGGAGGAGGAGGAGGAGGAGGCACCGCGGTGCAGTGACGAAGGCGCCGGCGACACCAGGGTCTTCAGCGACCTCACCCATCTGGCTGCGCTGGCCTGCAAGCGCCTGGCCCCGCAGGAGGTGGCCGCCTGGCTGCACTTGGACGACAACCCGGGTGCCGAGGGGGATGAGGAGGGCGCCGAGGACGAAGGCGGCTGCAGGGCTGAGGAGGAAGAGGAGGAGGAGGAGGCTGCTGCTGATGCAAGGGACAGGGAAGAGGGCGATCCCTTGCCGCCCACGGCGCGGGAAGCCATCCGGGGGCTGGAGACGGCGCTGCGCTGGCTGGAGAGCCAGGACCCCCGGCAAGTGGGGCCGCTCAAGCTGGTGCAGCTCCGCTCGCTCATCAGCATGGCCCAGCGGCTGCAGCGCGGCGGCGGGACCCCTTCCTAGTGCCCCCCGCCTTGCTCGGGTATGGGGGGACACAGCCCTGGACCCCTCCAGGGCGCTGGGAACATCCCGGCTCTCCTGCGGGGGTCCAGCTCCCGTCACCCCTGCATCCGGGCTCCCGCAGCTCCCTTATGCTAAAGGGAGTGTAAATTGAGGGCTAAGTGGGCGGCTTGCATGATACCCTCCGCGGGCTGTTGCCCACCCGAAGGGTGTTTAGGAGGTGCTATTTTTGTAATCCCTTGAGATGGAGCCTTGGGATGGGGTGGCCGACGTCCTCCACGTTCCATCCCAGCCCTGCCGCAGGGGACATGGGGAGAGACCTGCTTTGCATCCCTAATTAATTCCCCTCCTGTGACAACCACGGAGACAAGGACTTTCAGTCCACAGTGACCTGCTGAACGGGGATCTTCATCTGAATGTCTCCACAAAGCCCAAGGATCCAAGAGGGAGGACACTGAAGGAACCTCTGGGATTTGGAGGCTGGAGCCGATTCCCATCTGGAGTGGGAGGGGATCAGGAAGGGCTCCCGGTGTCAACTTGAGACATTGGAGGCATCAAAGGGGCGTTAGTGGCTCCTCTCCTGGCTGGTTTGGGAGAAATTTTAATCCATTTGGCCACATTTTTTGAAGGGGAAGGGGGGTAATGAGTCGGCTGTGCTGGAGCGCGTCAGCAGGCGGGTGGCTGGTCTTAAGCTCTTGGGTCTTTGCCTTGCGCCTGCGGAGTTTATGGAGATTAAATGGATTTTTCTGCCCACCCCAAGGGTTGTCTTTTGTGAGCAAGAACCTCGATGCGGAGCTCGGTGCAGCCGCTGCCTCTCCAGGCAACGTAGCCACGGGCCCCGTTTCCACCTGGGAAATATATTTTCCCGTACTGGGGAAATATATTAAAAGAGCATTTCTTAAAAGTGCCCTTTTCCTTTATTAACAGCAGCTCGTGAACGAAACTTCCAAGGAATGTAAAGGAAAGAAAAAACGCACGAAACGTCCAGGTTGGAGCTGTCTCTTCCCATCTTGGGCCAACCTAACAAGCAACATCCTACTGCTGTTACTATCCACTTTAGGTGGGTTTTCCTATTTTTTTTACTCCTAAGACAAACCAAATCCTGCTTGCTCTCGGTCTAACATCTTCTCTTGGCCTCACATTGAGAGATGAAACCTCTTTAGTTGAGGTTGGACCTGGAATTTGGACGGAATTGGCCTGGCAGAAGGGTTGCTTGCTTGGTCGCTGTCCAAACAGCAAGAGCAAAGGGAAGAGGAGCAGCTGGGGAAACATCCATCCCTTTGGCTTATTGAAATGGGAAGAAACCTTGGAAGTGGCCGTGGGGAGGATGGGGACAAGGATTAGGGAAAAAGCGGGAGAACTGGAGGACAAAGGGATGGAGAGAAGGAGCTAGCGGGCTCCCAAGTGCCATCCCCTCCTTTAATGGAGCTGGGATAATTAATTAGGCGCCTGGAGAGGCTGAGCTGGCTGCCCACGGAGGTGATGCCACGTGAATGGGGTGTCTGGTGGCTGGTGCCACCGGGCATCAGAGGGACCCTGGGGAAAGGGATCAAAGCGGCACGACCCGGCAAGCAGGAGCCCAGTCCTGGCTGCTTCTGCAATGTTATTTTGCCCAGAAAGAGCATCTTGTCTTCAAAGCGTTTCACAAAGCTTTGCTAATTAACTCCATGCTGGGAGGAAGCAGAGCTTAATTAGGGCTTGCAAAATGCCCTGATCCTCCCCAAAGAGAGGTGCCGGGAGGCCCCAGCCACCGCGGTGTCCCCTGCAGCTGCATCCCCTGCCTTCGCCGTGGAAATCAGGGGACAATGAGACAGGTCACCACATTATAAAGGAAGGCGCAGGACATGGAAGCAGGGGAGATGGGGAGGAAAAGTCCTCGATCTGGTTCTTAGCCGCTTTCCAAAGCTGTGTCCACCTCCAGGTCCTTTTCTCATGGTCTCCTCCAGCCAATGCAGCTTCATCTCCATGCGTGGAGTTTCCCAGAGTCCCCTCCCCATGGAGGGGCTCCCGGGGACCAGAAAGAGCCAGGCCTGTGTGGTCCTGCTGCCCAAGCTGTTTATTAGGCCCTGGCCCTGCAGAAGGGTCACATACAGGTACACACATGGAGACACTTCCACATGGAGACACCTCCGGCCACGGTCTCCTGGAGGAGTCAGGGTCCCTCCAGCCTCCCCCATCCTCCCAGCAGGAGTTTAATCCAGGGACACCATCACAGGAGGAAGACCCCAAGCAGGGAGAGGGGCAGCTCCGGCGCCCGCCGCCCCACGGAGGACAGCGAGATGGGCGGCCACGTGGCCACGCTAGTCGTGGCCCATGTCGCGCGCGCGGTTGGTGGCCGCCTCCACGGCGCTCATGACGGTGGCGCGCAGCGCGCCCTTCTCCAGCTGGTGCAGCGCATGGATGGTGGTGCCGCCGGGCGTGCAGACGTCCCCGCGCAGCTTCGCCGGGTGCTCGCCCGTCTCCAGCAGCATCTTTGCTGCGCCCTGCGAGGGGGGCACAGGCCGCGACGGCAGCTCCCGTCTCCTGCCTCCTTCTGCAGGCGGGCGAGGGGACGGAGCCTCCGTCCCACGGATGGGCCCTTGCAATCTCCTCACTGCCCCGTCTTTGGTTTCCAGGGGGGAAACTGAGGCAGTGGGGCATGCAGCACCTCTCCTGCTCTGCCCCATGCTCGCTTGGGGAAAGGGGATCCGCATAGGGCATGCCAATGCTTTTCCCGGCATAAAGCAGGACCCGATGTCCCCCCTCTGCCTGGCTGTCAGGAGGAGGTGGCAGTGGCCCTGGGCTGCTCAAACGTGCCTGCAGCCACCTGGCTCTACCTGCTTCCAGCTGGGATCTGGTGGCATTTGGGGGTCCCATGGGACACGGGGAGGAACCGCAAAGTCAAGGGAAGAGCCAGGACAGCACAGGGATGCCCGAGACAGCAGGGAGGACTCGGAGGAGAACAGGGAGGACCCATGCAGTGCCCTGAGCAACAGCACCGACTCACCAGCAGCGTCTGGGCCGCGATCCTGCTGGCTAAGGGCCCCGGCATGCCCATCTTGACAGCCCCTTCAGCCAGGGCTTCAGCGAACAGGTAAACCTGCGATGAGGAATGGCTGCGTCAGGCGGCGAGATGCAGGCAGCCGGGCATCCCGCCGGGAAGGCGGCACCGCCGGAGCAAGGGGCGGGATTCAGGGACACGTACGTAGGCCACCCCGCTGCCGCTGAGGCCCGTGTGGATGTCGATGTAGGATTCGGGCACCTCCTCGCAGAGGCCACAGGAGGAGAGCAGGCTCTTGAGCAGGGCGGCCTCGTGCTCGCCGGCACGGTCGCCCCGGGCAAATACCATGGCCCCGGCCTGCACCACGCACGGCAGGTTGGGCATGAGGCGCAACACCTTGGTCCCGGTGGGGAGCAGCTGTGGAGAGACGGGCACAGGGCAGAGATGCCCACGGGGCTCCGGGAAGCAGCTCCTTTTGCCGCACGCTGCTCCCACAGCGGTGCAAAACACCCGTCAAAGCTAGCGGGGAAGTGCCGGGTAAGACTCGAAGCACAAAGGATGCAGCCTGGACAATGACAGGGACACACATCTCTCTGCAATCACCCATCTCAACCCCACTAGAGCAGGAATTGCTGAGGAAAAAGCAAAGCACGAAGCTCGGAGGCTGCAGGAAAGGCCGGAGCGCTGCCCTGGAAGCGACACAGAGGCGCAGAGTGTCCTGGAGTACGCGGCGCGGGGAAGAGCGAGCGGAGCCGCGTACTCACCCGCTGCAGGGTGCCGAGGGTGACGCCGGCGGCCAGCGAGACGATGACGTGGTGCGGGCCCACGGCGGGCCGGATCTCCTGCAGGACGCCCGGCAGGACGTGCGGCTTGGTGGCCAGGAAGACCAGGGTGCTGTCCTGCAGCACCTCCAGGTTGCAGTGCGTCGTGCGGCAGCCGGAGTCCTGCCCGCGGCGCAGAAACGCGTCAGAGGCCGGCGACTCGCGTTACGACACCCTCGGGACAGCATTTAACCTTGGACGAGGACCCCCCTGCTCCTCCCGCCGTCCCATCCCTGCACGCTGGGCAGGGGACACAGGTTGGGGACTTGCTCCAGCCACAGAGCCCCTATGGCTTTGCCTGAATGGCAAAGGGAAAGGGCACCCCAAAATCACAGCACAGGGCACCCCAGCATCCTTCCCTCCGTGCTGTGGTGCTGGGTGCCAGTGGCCTCGTACCGCTGTGGTTCCGAGCGGGGTAATTTGTCACCTCAGCTCCAACGCAAGCCCCAGTGCCCCAGTCCCGGTGGCCCCACTCACCCGGAAGGCGCCCAGGTTTTTCTCTGAGGGCGCGCTGACCAGGATGTTTTCAGCTGGCACCTTCCCTTTAAAAATACAATGCTCACGGTGACGAGCTGCTGGGGAGACCCCCTAGCAGAGCCCGGCACCCCCAAGGGAGCATGGGTGTCCCCGTGCCCGCAGGGCTCCGGTCACATCAGCTGTGGGGCTGCCCCACTGCCGGCTGTGGGGACCAGCAGCTCAGCACGGGTACTGCATGGGGATGGCTGCGGACCCCGCTTCCAGCCCACGCATTAGGGCTGTCACTGTCACCCACACGGCTCTGTAGGGATAACGTGGGATGGCCCTGTGTCCCCACACCGCTCTGTGGGACAGGGACCTATGGAGGGGGATGCTAGGGAGGAATATCGGATATTGCTGTGCCTGTGCCCCCAAGCTGCTTTATGGGGCAGGAGGGGACAGAATGGGGCTGTCCCCTGCTCCACGGGGCAGTGACAGGGGTCGGGGGTGTAGGATGAGGCTGTCCCTGTGTTCCCATACTGCTCCGTGGGGCAGAGACAGGGTCACGGGGTGTAGGATGGCATTGTCACCATACACATACATCACTCTGTGGGGTAGGTACATGGATCAGGGGTGCAGAATAAGGCTGTCCCCGTATCCTTATATAGCTCCGTGGGACAAGGACATGGGTCAAGGATGCATGACGGGGCTGTCCCCACACTGCTCCGTGGGGCAGGGACGAGGTCGGGGGTGCAGGATGGGGCTGTCCCTATACTGCTCTACAGGGCAGGGACAGGGTTGGGGGTGCAGGATGAGGCTGTCCCAATGTCTCCACACTGCTCCATGGGACAGAGACAGGGGTGGGGGTGCAGGACGGGGCTGTCCCTATACTGCTCCGTGGGGCAGGGACACGGGTCAGAGGATGCAGACAGGGCTGTCCCAGTGTCCCCACACCGCTCCGTGGGGCAGGGACAGGGTCGAGGGTGCAGGACGGGGCTGACCCCATGTCCCCACACCGCTCCGTGGGGCAGGGACAGGTTCGGGGATGCAGGACGGGGCTGTCCTCATGTCCCCACACCGCTCCCAAGGGCAGGGACAGGGTCGGGGGAGCAGGACAGGGCTGTCCCCACATCCACACACGGCTCCCGGGGGCAGGGACAGGGTCGGGGGTGCAGGACGGGGCTGTCCCCACGTCCCCACACGGCTCCCGGGGGCAGCCCCGTCCCTACCTGCCAGCAGCAGCCCGCGGGCCACGCCGCCCGCCATGCGCCCGGCGCCCACGAAGCCCACGCGCAGCTCCGCCGCCTCCATGGCCGCGCACCCACGTGGCGCCGGCGCGCCAGCCCGCCGCCTACGTCACCGCCACGCCCACCGGCGGCCACGCCCCTCCGCCGGGGCCCGGCCGCTCATTGGCTGGGCGGGGCGCGCCGCCGCGATAAGGGGCGGGGCCTGGCGCCGGGTTCCGTCAGGGCGCGCGCTGCGGGCGCGGGTCCCTGCAGCGCCCACGCGGGTCCCTCTGCGCCCACTCCCTTTCGCTCCGGGTTTTGACGTGGGGGCTGTGAGGCACCATTGGGTGCTCAGCACCCCTTGCCCTGCCTTACCCTGTCTCTCCTTACTGCCTCCCACCATGCTGCCGTGGACTGTCCTGCTCTTCTGCCTGGCTGTCAGCAGGATTCCGGGCTGGCTGCACCTTGGCATCGCTCCCCAGGAGGTGTCGGAGCTCTGCAGCTCTCTGCGTGTCCCCTTTGAGGTGACACCAGATGGGGTGGGTGCTCTGACCAAAGCTGGTGGCCAGGACCCTTTGTTCCTGGATTCCTCTCAGTGCTGGGTGTGGGATCCCTCAGGAAGCTGGGGGTCTCTGGGAGCTGCTGATGCTGTCAGGGTCCCCTTAATGCCTCCACTGCCACCAGATCATGGCCTGGATTTGCTTGTCCTGTGTCCACCTGAGCGAGGACGAGCTGGTGGGGCTCCTCTCCAGCTGTCAGGGCCATATGGAGGGCCCTGGGTCCTACCCTCGCACCCTGGATGTGGTAAGGCAGCGGGGCCACCAAGTGTAAAACGTGGCTTGCAAGCCAAGGCTTGTCCCCCTAAGCCGTTTCCAGCTTCCTCCAGTTATCCTATTCCCTATGGTGTTCCCAAACCCTTGTAGTGGTGGGTCCCTCCAGCACCCAATGTGCTCAGCTCAAGTTCCCTAACCCAATCTATTCTGGTTGTAGTGATGGGTAAGGGCTTTTGTTCCAACTCCAAAATCTGCCGCACCTCAAAGTTGCCCAGATGTGGCTTCAGATGACAGAGATCATCATCTAATGTGTACAGACCTGGTCCCAGAAGCTCTTTAGATTCTTTAGTTACTTTATTTTTTTCCACTTCTGTTGGGGTTCAAACTCTTCATTCTTGGTTCCTGTCCAGGAGGAGCAGGAGACACTGCTGGAGCAGCCAGCGGAGCTTTGGGACAGCAGCAGTGAGTGGATGGAGCTGGAGGAAGCCCCTGTTGCCCACTGGCAGCACCAGGTTGCCCGTCTCTTGGAGGACATCACCAAGAAGATGGGTAAGAGCCACCGTCATGGGAGATTTGTACCCTGGGAGGCTGCAACATCCCAGCCCCTTTGTCAGGAGCAGGCACCAGGACATGGACATGGGCTCTGGTGCCTCCCCACAGAGACCCTGCTTGCAGCCCAGCAGAACCACACAGCACGGTACTGTAAGGAGGTGATGGAGAAGCTGTGGAGGATGAACCGGAGCCTGGGATGGGTGCTTTCCACCCTGAACAACACATGGAGCGGTCCACGGCACGTCAAGACCACAGGGCTGGATGCCAGCATTGCATGTGTGCCCTGCAGCACCTGCCTCCTGCTCCTGGCCCTGCTGCTGGTGCCTGCTGTCCTGCTGCTCCTCCCCTCCTTCCCTGCCCTCCTTGGGCTTGTCACCATAGGTAGGGACCAGGATCCCACACCAAGCGCCCCAGGCATCCTGAGCTGCCCGCCACCTTCTCACCTCCCTGCAGGACTCCAGTTGCTGGCACCCTGTAGCACTCAGGGAGTCCCAATGCCACCGTCCCCAGGTCTGGGAGAGCCTGGCTGCCACCTCACCTCCACCCCCAAGAGGTATGGGGCTGTGGGAGCAGGGGTATGCGTAGTGACCTATGGGAGGCACTTGGGTTCACGTGGGATGGGAGGATCTGCCTTGGATCTGGCCTCTGTGGAGGAGCAGAGGGTGCCAAAGTGGCCAGAGAAGGACCTGGATGCAGGACTGAGGTCCTGGCTGCAGCGGTGCTGGCATTTGGAGGCTTCTTCCCATGCAGGAGATGCGAAATGCAGCTGCTATTGGATGAGCTGGACCAGCTGGAGCTGAGCTACCTGCAAGGTGAGAGCCACTGAAGCACTGAGGATGTCCCCTGGGGTTCCCCTGACCAGGGATTCTGCCACCAAGTGCCCGAGAGCATCATCAGAAATGGGGTGAAGGCTCAGCTGAGTTTTAGGAATGGAAGTCATTCTTGGGAGGGGGTCAGTTAACCACAAGTCGGCTGTGGGACAGTGCCTCTGGAGCCCCAGGATGTCCCTATTCCATACTCAGGGATTCCGGAGCAGAGGTCGGTGTCACCCTAAGGTGTCCCCATCCTACACTAGGGACAGCGATGCAAGGGGGACCTTTCACCAGCCGTGCAATGTTTTGCAGACCCTTCATGCCCAGAACAGTCCCCCATGGTGGCAGGGGACCCCAGGACATCAGGAGCTGTGTCACTGATCTCCAGCAGCCAGAGGACTAAGCCAAGCTTGGCCGCTTTGCCCAGGCATCCCGTCACCCGCAGGAGCCTGCGTGGGGTGAGCCTGAGTTGGATCAGACCCAAGGTGGCCATGAATGGGAAGGTGCTGTGGTGTCCCTTGGGTGTCACCATGCCATCCTCTTGAAGCTGGCCATGTCCTGCTGTCCCTTTCCTTGCCACGTGATGGGCACCTTTCCTCTTGGCTCCCAGCTCTTTTGTATGTCCCTCTAAGGATGGGTCTCACCCTCCTGCAGTATTTGAAGGGGGATGTGGTTTGGATGGTCCCTTGGGTGGAAGGATGCACCCATCCTGTCCAGGCAGGACCCACATCTCCTGAGGGTGGGGGAAAGGGGCACCTCCTGCAGCACAGGAGGGCCATGGGGATGGAGATGCTCCCTGCCATTCCCCTCTTGTCACCCAGGTGACAATGGAGACGGGCCCGGGACCTGGGCACCTTTGGGAAGCCAGACCCTACAGCCCAAGCCAACGTCCAGCCAGCAACGTGTGAGTACCAACTGCGGGGGACATCTCTGCTCCAGGGGATACGCTGGGACCAATGTCACCCTATGGGCACCCCAGGGTGCAGGAAGGGCTCCTGGCACCTCAGGCACTGATGGGTGTCTCCTCCCCAGGTCCTCGCTGTCCCCACGGCTCCTGTGCCAGGGACTCACCAGAGCTGGGCAGCGGTGCCGCAAAAGGGCCGTCCCCGGGCAGGTCTTCTGCCAGTTCCATGGCTGCAGGCAGATGTTGTCTCCCCAGACCTGACTCCTTCCCTTTCCTCGGCTCTTCTGGAGCACAAGGACAAGGTGCCGGTGTCAGTGGAACATGACACGGCCTCACCTCGTGTCCATGCTGTCCTTGCTGGGGCAACGCTGCTTGCCTGAGTATTTAATCTTATTTCTATTTTAATAAATGCTGTTGTTACAGCAAGGGACTCGACTTGTTTTTGCCCAGCTAGGGGTTCATCCCGACCCTACGCACCCACGGTGAGCATCCCAAGGGGAACCCGCACGGTCCTTATTTATGTTGTGGGTACCACACCAGGGCATGCAAAGAAAGCGATAGCGATGGCCCTGCTGCACCTCCTGTGCTGGAAGAAACATAATTTCTATTTATTAAATTTAATCACACATCGTTAGCAGCATCGCCTGTTACGTGTTCAGCAGGAGCCGCCAGGCTCCCCCTTGCAAAGGGGGTGCACAAAGGCAGCTGCTGCCCTTCAGACCAGACCAGGGATTCAGCTGCCACCACCTTGTCCCCGGGGTCCCTCCTGGGGCTGCCAGCAGCTTTGGGGACACCTGGGTACCCTGAGCCATCCCCAGCACCTCCTGCCCTGGCCAGGGGCTGTGCACGTCCCATAAGCTGCACATCCAGCAGCAGGTAGGAACATCACGACAGCTCTGGGCTACTCAAGTAGGACATTTTCCTTGATTTCCTAAATAAGATGCTACTTCTAACTCTCTTTTCTTGTTTGTTTTTGGATTTTTTTTTTCTCCCTCCCACCCCCAGCAGGGTTTGTCACAGCTGCTGCCCCAGGCCAGCTCTGCACCCATACAGGAACCGCAGGGCACCCTGCCCCCTGCTTTCCCTAACTGCTATTGAGCGCATGTGGGATCCCATCCCCATGTGCTCCAGCTCCCACCACCACTAAGCCCCCGTCCTCTGCCCCAGCAAAGGACAACCCTGAGTCGAAGGTGACACGTGTGCCGCCGGTGACAACGGTGGCCGCGGTGAGCCCGTCACTTCCTGGCACTGGCATAGTTGGCGGTGAACCAGGCGCAGGTCTCCTTCACAGCTAGGGAGGAAGAGGAGAAGCCATCAGTGCCCTGTCCCCCTGGCAGGGCTGAGGATAGAGAGGGGATGGCCAAGCCTGAGCTGTAGGATGGGCCAAACTGGTGTCCCCAAGGAGGGTTTCCAGGGGTTGTGCTCCATTAAGGGTGGCAGCTTGGGGGCTGCTGGGTTCCCCCTTTTGCCAGGGTGTCCTGAAGTGCTGTCAGGGCTGCCTCACCTTGTTTGAAGGGGGTAAACTGGAAGCCGGGCAGGCAGCGCCTCAATTTGCCGTTGCTGGCTGTCTTCTTGAACTGCCCATCCGCCTTGGTGGCGTCAAACTGGCCGCAGGAGGCGTTAAGGGAAATGAAGTAGAGACCAAGCTGCAAGGTCTCCCCGTGGGGACAGTGAGAAAGAGGCTTTAGGTTCTGCTCTGCCCAGGTCATGGTTGATGGACACCCCTGGGGTGGCACCATTGCCCCAAACTCCATAGCAGCTCTGAGGAATAAGCTCCTGAGTGGTGTCCTTGGGCGGTAAAGGATACAACAAGCTCTCCCTTGAAGTCCATGGCTTCCGCGATCGTCTCCGCTGCCTCCTTGATGGAGACTTCATCATCTTCTCCGACTGTGGGGAAGGGCAGGAGCCGAGGCCGCTGCCAGCCCTGTGGGCCTCGCGGGCCAGTGTTAAGGTCCAGGGGCAGCTGGCTCTTACCTGACAAAATGATGGGCTCTATCTCATCATATTCCCGCAGGACGCGAAGGAAGAGCCGAGCCAGGTCCTACAAAGGGGCACGGGGCTGCTTTGCAGGGAGGCCTGGCTCAGCAGCAGGTCCCCATCGCCCTAAGGACCGTCACCTCCTGCAGACCCCAGGTTCCCTCCCATCCCAGCTGCAGAAAGCGAACGCTCCCCCTTTTCCTTCCCCACACATCCCATGGCTCTGGAGGTGGGATACAGCCAGAGAAGGCACGTACTAGGGAGTAGATGAACTGTCTCCGAGGTTTTCCCGTGCCCCAAACAGTCAGCGGGGAGCCAGTCTCTGGGGGAGGATGGAGAAAGGAGGCCATAAACAGCAGAGCCTCCAAAAGCAACTACCTCGAGGCAGCTGATAGAGCAATAGGACCAGAGGAAAGTTGTTCCAGATGGAGGAAAAACCCTCCCAAATCCAAATTAGTAACTAAAGAAATGCCCTTTGGGGCCATCAGACTCTGCCCAGGCCAAACTAGGCTCTCTCTTCTCTGGAAAGCAGCAGGGACTCAGAACATCAATCAGATCCAGGACAAAGTTAAACAGAGCAGAGCAGGGGCCTAGGGACAACCAAGGGAGCCTCTGGCTTCCTTATCCACCCTCCCATAGCCCTAGGAGGGGCTCAGGGGGCTGCCACGCCACTCACGTTTGGCCAGGTAGACCTTGTGGATGAGGCCTGGCAGGACGTGGCCGTCCTCGATGTTGAAGTTGTCGTGGGGCCCGAAGACGTTGGTGGGGATGACGGCGGTGAAGCGGCAGCCGTGCTGCTCAAAGTAGGCCCTGGATGTGAACAGAGGATAACTGGGGGGTCTCCATGAGGAGCAAACCACATGGTGTCCCCTGTGATGCCCAGGCTGTCACATGGGCTAGGGAACAAGGGTCTTGCTCCGGATCCTTAATCCCGAGGAGCCCGGAGGGGAAGGCTCCTGCATGGCCACCCGCACCTATTCTGGACATCGATCATCCTCTTGGCGTAGGAGTAGCCGAAGTTGGAGCTGTGTGGGGGCCCGTTGTGAATCTGCAGGCAGGAGAGCATGGAGGTCGTTCCAGGACCTGTCCATGTCCCCACGCATGGCCACCCCAGGTGGCAGCAGTGGGGACAGGGCTGCTCACCATGCTCTCATCAATGGGGTAGGTGGTCTTGTCTGGGAAGATGCAGGTGGAGAGGCAGGAGACGACCTTGCGCACGCCGCACTCGTAGGCCGTGTGCAGGACGTTGTCGTTGATGTGGATGTTCCTCCGCTGCAGAAGGTGACAGCGGCATCACAGCCGGGCCAGCAGCTCCCCTAACGACAGGGGAGGCCGGATGGGCACCCAGCGCCACACGTTCACCCCTGTCTCACCCAGAAATCCAGGTTGCAGCGGATGTTTTTGAAGAGGCCACCAACCATAGCGGCCAAGTGGATCACGTGGGTGGGTCGGTGCTTCTCGAAGAGGGCCCGGGTCTCGGCAGCGCTCCTGTGGGGATGGAAGAGCTGTGGGCTCGCAGAGGCGGCCGAGGCAGCCCCTCGTCCCGCTCCGTCCTCACGTCAGGTCGGCGTCCTTGGAGGACACGAAGATCCACTCCTCGTCCGCGCGGCCCTCGCCATCGGCCACCACCTGCGCGATGGCTCTGCCCACCAAGCCGCTGCCGCCGGTCACCAGGATGCGCGTGGACCTCGGACCCGCCGCCTCCGTCATGATCCCAAAACCTGGGGAGGAGGCACGGGAAGAGGTGAGGAAATGCCAGCCTCCCTCTCCCTTAAATCCCTTTAAGAGAGATGCCTTAAATCCCCCTTTCCTAATTCCCCTGCACCGGGATGGTGCCACCACTCATGCCCCAAACAAGGGTACCTGGCTATCCAGGTGGAGAATATTTTAAGAAGGTTCCCAAAATTGCCAAATTAAAAAAAAAGAAAAAAAAAAAAAAAAAAGCCCAAAATTTAGGAGGAAGCATTTTTTTTTTTTGCTAGATCTTACCTGCTTCCGCCAGGGGAACGGAAAAACGGAAGCGGAGCCCTGTGCCGTGGCGGCTGCGACTGCGGAAGTTATCGGGCGCGCGGCGGGACGCTGCCGCTGTGCCACGCGGCGCCGGACACCCTGCCCGGCCTCCGGGAACACTGCGGAAGTGGGAAGGGGGTGGGATGGCAAGGCCAGATCTGTGCCCCCCCCGTGTTGGCCCCTGGTGGGTCTCGGGGCTGTGAGCAGACCCTCCTTGCCCACCCTTCTCCTCTTCATCCTGCTGCTTCCCAGCCCGGGAACCTCTCCGAGGAGCAGGCGCCCAGTGGCAGGATCAGCTCGCGATCCCGAATCCCCTGGCTGCACCCCCAACCTCCACCCAGCACCCCCAGATTCCAGCTCTGCACCCCCCACACCTCCACGGGGAGACCCCCCCAAATCCCAGCACCGCAATCCCCATTCCCTCCACGACCCCAAATCCCAGCGCCGCACCCCCATCGGGATCGCCGATCCGGAGGCGCCCCCTCGCTCCCGCAAGCCCCTCTAATCCCATCCCTGCCCCCCCACCTGCACCAGAGACCCCCAAATCCTAGTCGTGCACCCACCCTGGGAGCCTCCCGGCCGGTCCCCCCCACGCCAAGGCCGGTGCTCTGTATGTGTGTGTGGGGGGGTCCCGCTGCGCCCGCCCCGCC
>NW_020455732.1:4481543-4487454 GCF_003342845.1 Nothoprocta perdicaria
GCGGGCCCGGGCCCGGCCCCGCCGCTCGGTGCCTCGGGAAATGGAGTCCGCTCGCGGCCGGGCGCGCGCCTTGCACGAGCGTGCAAAGCGCGCCTTGCACGAACGCTTTGCACGCGCCTTGCACGAACGCTTTGCACACTTCTGTTGCACACGCTTACACACGCAGCCTGCTGCATGCCATGCACATACGTTGAAACATGCATGCACACACACATACGTGCAGCTCGCTGCATGCCAGGCACACACGTCCAAGCATGCAGGCACATGCATGCACGCAGCTAGTTGCATGCCAGGCACACACGTCCAAACATGCATGCACATGCATGCACGCAGCCCGCTGCATGCTGTGCACACACATGCCGATGTGCGCATACACCCATATTGAACATATATATGCACAGCTGTTTGCTTGCCATGCACACCCTTGCAGACGTGTGCGCACACATTGCACGTGTATGTGTGCAGCGTGCTGCATCCTACGCACATATGCCCAAACATTCATGCATACGCATGCATGCAGCCCACTGCATGCCATGCACACATATCCCAATATGCATATACACACACATGCACACAGCCTGCAGCATGCTATGCACACACATGCTGACGTGCACACACACCCATATTGAACATACATGTGCACAGAAGCTGTCTGTGATGCACACACCTGCAGACGTGTGCACACATACACATTGCACATGCATGCGTGCAGCCCGCTGCATGCAGTGCACACACATGCATGCAGTCCACTTCATGCCATGCACACATATCCCAACATGCATACACACGTTGCACACATATGCACACAGCCCGCAGCATGCTATACACACACATGCTGACGTATGTATACACCCCCATACTGAACATACATGCACACACCCATGTTGAACATATATGCACACAACTTTCTGCTTGCCATGCACACACCTGCAGACATGCGCACACATACACACTGCACATCCATGCATACAGCCAACTGAATGCTTTGCACATATGTATTGCATATGCATGCATATAGCCCACTGTATGCCATGCACACATATCCCAACATGCATGCCCACGCATTACACACACATGCACACAGCCCACAGCATGCCATGCACATGCATGCTGATGTGCACACACACACCCATACTGAACATACATGCACACAGCTGTCTACTTGCCATGCACACACCTACAGATGTATGCACACATACACATTGCACACACATGCACACAGCCCACTGAATGCTTTGCACATACATATTGCACACACATGCACACAGCCTGCTGCATGTCATGCACACACTTGCTGACATGCATGCATATACACTGCACACACATGCACACAGCCCACTGCATGCCATGCACATCCTTGCTGATGCGCACACATACACACACATTACACATCCATGCATGCAGCCGGCTGAATGCCCCGCACACACATGCAGATGTGCATGCACATAAAATTGCACGTGCGTGCACACAGCTGTCTGCTTTCTGTGCACTCAAGTGCGGACGTGCACGCAGCCACGCACACATTGCACAGCAAGCACATAGCTGACTGCATGCACACACATGCCGGACAGTTTGGCAGCCCTTGCTGGGCCACTGGCAGATTTACTGCCTGCAACGTGTGCAGCTGGGATGGAGGTGAGGAGGAGGAGGAGAAGGGCCAGCTCGTAATGAACCACCCACCCCACAGCATCGGATTTTGAGAAGTGTCCCCTGCTCAGGCTGCATTCCTGCACCAGGAAGATGCCCATCCTCACTGCTCCAGGCCTGTGGCTGTGTGAGGAGGGTGCCAGGGATTGGCACCCTCAAGGATTGTGAGTTTGCAGCCTCCAGGCTCCCAGTGTCTCCCTGGAATAGCGACACTGCTCTCTCTTTGCCCGCTCCAGACCCATTCCCAGTGTCTCCAGCGAGACTGGGATGTCGGAGCACCAAGCACGGAACAGGAGTGAGCAGCAGCCTGCATTTCCATCCCACCTTGTCCCAGTCTTTCCAGCACACAGCGATCCCAGGGGATAGAGGATCAACAGAGCCACTGCAATAACTCCATCCCCTCCTCACAGATGTGAGGGCTCTCCACGCTCCTTAAAAAAAGGGATTTCACTGAGAAAAGGCTTAACGATCTTTAATGCACTTATTCTGAGATTAAAAACGAGCAGGGGCTTTTTTGGTGGGGTGGTGGAGGAAGGTCTCATAAACCCTTCAACTGGCTTCTCCTCTGGGATTTCTGCTAAGCCAAGACAGTGCCTTGTGCTGCCCTAAATTAGAATGTTAAAGGATGGGATTAAGGGAGGCCCAGCTAGGAATCCCGCATTCTCTCCCTCAGAAAGGACACAGCCTTGCTGAGGAGTAAGAGGATATTATGGCTTTTCCTCAATTTTTCTCCCTCCTGCTTTTTTTCCTGGATGAGACCCAGGAGAGAAACATGCTCTTTCCCTTTGAGAAAACTTGGGAAAAGCCATTTCCCAACGAAAATTCTGACTCTTTTAGGGTTTTTGTATTGGAGAGAGGAATGCCAGCAGTACCCTGTCCTTGGAATAACCCATGTAGGTCCCACCGATGTGGGGAGAAGGGAGAGATCACGATGCAGAGCCCAACCTCCTGCAGTTTAGCATCATGTCCCATCCCTGAGGAGATCCCACCCCACTTCCCTGCTGTATCCTGGCCACCTGGGAGATTAATTGCAGGGAGCTCCGACTTTGCAGGCCAGAGCTACGACCGGGTGCCCTGTAATCACAGCCTGGGCTGGACTGCGGAGCTGCCCAGCACGTCGCTGCCTTCCTGGTGCGGTGGTGGCTGAATAACCCTGATGCTGCATTTCCTAAGACAATTATGGGAGCAGGGTTAGGACACGAGGGAAGATCACAGGGTGGTGTGTAAACCTGCTGTGACTGCACAGGATGGGGCAGGACTCCCTCATTACTGAAATATAATACGGGCTTTCTATGTATTCTAGTGAGGTCTTTCTTCGGAGTTGAGGATCAAAGCCTGATCCTTGAGCCATTAGCTCAAGGAACCCAACCTTCTGGGTAACACAGAGTACTCGTGAGGACCTTATGCTCAGCCTCGTCACCCAGCTGGATAAAGCTCTGCCCAGATTTGCTGCTTTGCCAGATCCAGACGCGGCCCCAGCTGGAAAACAGCCACTTCGTCTGGCACTCAGGATGAAACTTCCTCATGGATGACCTATTTCTCTCTGGATCTGGCCTGGGTTCAGTTCCAGCCTTGCTACCTGCTCTGCCCTCCTGCTTTCTCCTGGCAAAGTGGGGTGGATGGATATGAGCGGCTCGGACGTGGCCACCCCAGCGTGGAAGTCGGCTAGTGAAGCTCAGGTGAGACGTGCTAGCTCTAAGCACCACTCTCCTTCTTGCACTTTGGATTTGGGTCCTCCTTGCTGTAACTGTACATGCTCCAAGGTAGGGGACATATCAGCAGCAAAGTCTCTTCCCAGGTCATATCCTGTGACGCAGCCTCCATGCATAATTTTAGGTAATTGGAGCCCATTTCATCCTAACCAGCCCAGTTTCCACCAGTTTCCATGTTATTATATCTTACTCTGCTCTGCACCGATGTGCAGCCCCTTGGCAATGGCAGAGTTGCCCGAAAGCAGGATTTCCCAGGGGAGACCAGTGTGGGAACGGGAGCACAGGTCATGTCTTTTCCTAGACGCCTTTGCTCTTGCCAGTGACGTGACATTTTGCAGCGTACAAAATATGAACCAGCAGCGCATCTAATGCAACGTATCTGACTTGGACTGGGAAAGAAATAACCAATTACCCAGCTCATGGGACACAATAATATCACTGCTGCCACTGTTCTGCATTTGCTGGGTCCCAGTGCTCTTGAAGGAAGGAGACAAGGGGATGGGCTGCAATGCAGGACCTCTCAGCAACAGCTCTGGGGACTTGGAGAGGAGAGTGGCTGGACGTCCTGGAAAGTCAAATGTTACTGCTGTTTGTTTGGCCTGCAGCTGGGAATGTGCTTTCTAGCTTATCCTTCCTACTGCCCCCTCTCAAAGTGCCAGATTGTCCCTGCTTCCTGACCCCACAGATTCCAACTGGCAGTGCAAACCTGCATCTCTGGCGAGGGAAGGAGCTGTGGCCCCATAGTCTCACCCATGGAGCCACTGCCCCTGGGACAAGTCACTTGCTAGAGGATTTGCCTTGCGTTTGGGCTTGCCATCCTGCTCTGTTGAGAGGTGCAGAGGTTGGTGGAGGGGTGGGCTATCTGCCAAGCCTGGTGTGGGGTCTTCTGAGGATGAGGTGTAGAGAAGGTGGGCTGCATTTCATCCTGAGGACTCAGGAAGGGACCAACCAGGCAGACTTGGACCCGAGCTCCCCTAGGGGATACTGGCAGGAGGCCGATGCAAAGGAAGAAGATGATGGTCCATCCGGGTGGCAAGGAGATGGAAGGACCCAGGCTCAGGAGGATGTGGGTATAAGCCTCCCCGAAGCACTCTGAGCCTGTCTGAGCCAACTATTTCCAAAGAGAGAAGCTCCAGAGCAAGTCTAGGCTCAGACGTCCCCTGAAGCACTAGGCAGATATCCTGCCAGGACTGCTCAGGCACTGGCAGGATGGCAGAGTAAAGTCTGCATCGTCACATGAAAAAAATCTGCATTTTGGTTAAGAAGTCCCACTGGCTGAGATCCCAAGATGAACAATCACCTCCCATATTATCTGAGTTTGTCTTATATCAATAAGAGATTAGATTAAGATAACCTGAAGTAAGCCTCTTAAGGCCAACAAAGCGCCTCTTCAGCAAGGCAGGAGCGACTCACTGGATCAAATCAGTGGATGAAAAGGCCAAACCAATCTTAAACCCATTCTCCATATCCTGGCCTGGCTCCAAGGCAGATGATGTTTGGCTTTGATTTTGGGGAAGGGTTTTGTTCCTAGGTAAAAACCCCATTGGTGAAAAGAGCCTGGCTCCAGCTGTGTGCAGGGCTCTCCAGCGCTCTGGACTCCAGCTGCTCTGGAGACATTCCCTTGATTTGCTTTTGATGAATATTTCAGTGCTGCCAGTAGCCCCGGAGACTGGAAGCTTCTGTCTCGCTCCAGAGCTCACTTGTTCTGCAGAAGCTTTCCTGCACAACCAGATTTACAGACAGCAAAACAAAACAAACAAACAAACAAACAAAAAAATTAAAGAAGACAGGAAAAGAAAAAAAAAAAAAAAAGGAAGAATTCAAAGAATTCAGGGGCCCAGTGGGAGTACCGAGTTTCACAGATTGGGCATTGAGTGTTAATCAGTGAGGACTTTCTCCTTCAGGAGTGTGGTGGCCCAGGCTGGATGGGGGCTGCTTTCCCAGCTGTGAGGGACACATCTGGACAGACTCCCCCCAGAGGTGGGAAGGTGACACAAGTGGACATCTGTACAGCCCAATGGGCCCTGTGGGGCTGGGTCCCAGCCCTGCTCCTCCACTTGGTCCCAGTGCCCCAGGAGGTGGCTTGGGGAACCCGGAGCAGATGGGAGACAGCTCAGGAGTCCCCTGGGACCTCACAATGAGGCAGGACAGTGACATGGGGACCTGCGTGGGCATCCCATGTGTGACTCAGGAGCCTTGCAGCAGGGACAGATGGTGACAGCACCCCACACGAGCACCCCAGAGACCTTGACAGCGAAGAGAGGCAGAGACAGGATCCCATGTGGGCGGCCTTGGACCATGCACTGAGAGGGGATGGTGACATGGGACAGGTACAAGATGTTCCTACTGATGGGTCTGCAGCACCCAGTATGGCAACAGCAGTTCAGCTTGGGGAGAGATTGTTGTTGTTGATGATTTTTCAGCATTTTGTATCCCTCCTCCATCTTTTTTTTGGGTAGATCAGGTTGTGGGGTGCTTTCTTCCTTTTTTTTTCCCCTCTATTTTTTTGGATTGCTTTGTCTTCTCTTTCTGTTTCTTTCTTTTTTTTTTTT